>NC_077235.1:39777567-40091734 GCF_027887165.1 Monodelphis domestica | reverse complement strand
CAGTAGTACAACAACTAATACAGATTCTAAGAAGTACCAAAATCCCCAAAATTATAAGAGTCCATTTTAGAGCAACTGCAAACAAACCCATTCCTTGCAGCTATGAGAGGTTCCACAAGCTATCATTAGGATTCACATGAATCGCTACAGCTACTTGCTGTGTCATTTATAAGCCTTTGAAGCTCATGAATATTTGTCACAAGTTCTCCAGACCTATTTACATAAGAACAACAAGACTGATTAATAAATGCACAAACACCACCCAATGCGGCTGTGAGTATGTCGAGGGCCAGATGATTTTGTAAGACTGTTTTTGCTAAGGAATCGATCTTTTCCTGTAGATAAGAGATGACTTTAGTGTTTTGGGGAGGTGGTTTGAACTGTCTTGAACCAATATTTCAACCTCAGCTGAGATATTCCTTACAAAGTCTATTACTGCCATCATTACAAAATTTGGCAGTAGAACCCAGAAAAAAACTCTGTCCTGCTGATGAAGAGGCTACTGAATTTGGTTTTGACCTCTTGGGTCTAGAATGCCATACAGAATCTAGAACCCCAGCTACTGACTTGTCTATCCAGTCAACATCATGATCATGCATGGATACAAGTGAAATAACATAGGCCAAACCACAAGTACCATACCATCCTGGTGAAAGGGTAGAGTAAGCTGACGAGTTACAAGTATAGAACTGTCTAGAGGTGACCAAACCCCATGGGAAATCCTCCATCCTCCAGGATGAGAGTGTAATAGCCATAAAAGGTATGTATTTAAACATCCCATCCATTTCATTTTTAAGCTGTACTCTAGCACAGATAAATGTAGAGGTAGGAAATGCAATAGTATGTTTGCACTGTGCCTTATCTCCCATGTACTTACTACTACTCAATTGACCCTTACCTCTTCTTACACACAAGTCAAAGGTGGGTGAATGATTAGTCATAGATAGTGATCCTCTAGATATCTGAAAATTACTTCTGAAGACCCATTAAATTCAATTGAGTTTTTAGCTCATCACATTTTGCAAATATCACTGACACAGGTCATAACCATTTTGATGGGGTCCACCCACCATCATTAATGTGACAATTAACAAAAGAAAAAGGATCAAAAGGCTATTTAAACAATGTGACCTCCTTATGTTGCAAATTGTGTTAGCGTCTCATTAATATGGACTGGAAGTATTGCCCATGACAAAACAGAGCTCTGATGGATCTGGTGACACACCCAGCACCCATGAGGACCAATGGCTTTTCCCTGGAAAAGAGTTTTTCCAACTTGTCTATGGACTTCTATAATGGCATTATCACCAGTCCAGTCATAGGGGGAGGGTACAAATAAAGACAATGTAACAGAACATCTAGCTAATAGCCAAAACACAGTAATTGATGGTGACATAGTAAAACGGAACATGATAGATTAGATTAATTATGTGATTAGATTAATTAGATTAATTGCAAATTTAAAAACAAAATTAAATCTTAAAATAGTCAGTAAATACAATGAATGTGACAGGATACAATCATTCAGTATTACTAGAAGGTATCCATTTTACATGGGAGCAATGAATCCAGGAGTCCTTTTCTCCAATTTTAATAGCTGTAGGAGTGGATAATAGTACTTAAAATGGACCTTCCTAGGCAGGCTGAGTCACTCCAGCATGCTGGAAGTTCTTTATGTACACTTTGTCTCCTGGGTATAGGTCATGGAGCAATAAGTCTAGAGGTCCTGCTTGTACCACAGCTCTAGATTCCTGGAGTTCTCACAATCTGACCTGTAAATTCTGTAGATAAGAAGCAATAGAAGTGTCCCCACCTAGTAATGATATGTATCCAGGAGAAAGTCTTAGTCTTCATTGGAGGATGTCCAAAAATCATCTCAAAAGGTGAGATATATAAATCTCTCCTAGGTATGCTACAAATATTTTTAAGTCTTCAAAGTCAATAGTAGGGCAGTTTGAACAGCTAGTCATAAAATAATTCTTAACCACCTTACAACTGTTTTTTTACAAATTTTATCCTAATTTGTCTAATATCCCTTTCCCTAGCAAGATCCAGTTATATGTATCGTCCTCCCAACTCAATAAGCCTATCCATAAAACAAGAGTGGTTTTCATTGTCTTCCTGTTTCAAATTCTCAAATTTAGTCCATGTACCAGGCCTAGCAGAACAAGCTCTCATAGCGTTTAGTAATGCATTTCTAGCCTGGCATAGTTGTAAGTAATCTTGCTCTGAATTGAGGTTCCATTTAGGATTTTCAGGTGGCCGACTAGGTGTTCCCTCTCTTTGGGCCTGATTAACAAGAGAAAGAATCTTATTTCTTTCTCTTTCCATTAGCATGACCTAAAGCAAATCTTCCACATCAATCCATGTGGGATTATATGTGCAAAAAAATCCTTTCAAACTTATTTATGAACAGTATAGGCTCAGATTCAAAGGAAGTTAATTTTTCTTTGAATAAATGTCCTGTGGAAAGAAAGGAATATGATTTCTAATGTTTACTAAATCTCCCTGTCTATTATAAGTAGGAACATCTCTTAATGGAAAAGACCTATATTCAAAATATCTATGGTAACTGCTGCTTGACCTGTTTTCCTGAGTTCAATGGAGTGGGTCGTAGTGAGGCTAGTAAGGAAAGGGAAGAGTGGGTGAATGTAGAGGAAGGGGTTGGTGAAGGGATGTGGAGGCAGGACGAAAAGATCAGGGATGGAGTTGGGGCTGGGAGGAGAGGAACGGGGATGAGGCTGGGGGCAGGGTGAAGAGGAATGGGGGTGGGGCTGGGGAGGAGAGGTGTAGGATAAGTGAGGTCTAGAGGAGGAGTCATAGTAAGTTGGGTGTGATTCGTCAGGGGGAGGTGGGTAGGGAAAAAGATGGTCAAGAGAATAAGGATAGGAATGCTTCAGGTAGCCACAGGGAAAATGGGTGGACACCAGGTAATGAGAAGGAGAAAACTCTCAAGGGTATGAGAAGTGGGATAGTAAAGGAGGGTAGATATATTGGGAGAAAATGGGTTGGGAAGGGTGGGGGATGAGCAAGGTCTAACAGGAAGAGGAGCTGAAGGGTTTAAGTCTTAGTTAGAGACAGTATGAGGAGAAACCTTCTCACAGGCCAAGTAGGATGATAAAGTATGTTTCCTGCTAGATCTAATCAAGGTTTCGGGAGGAGAAACTGAAGGAGTTAAGCTAGAACAATCTAGTTCCAAAGAAAGAATGGTTTCCTCACTGGAGGGAATGGTTGATTTATCAACATAATATGTCCTGAGGAGCCTGTATTTATAATCTTTGGAATCTTTATTTTTAAAGGCTAACTTCAAATCTTTTAAGATCTCAAAGTCAAAAGAGCCATATTCTGGTCATGTAAATTATTTTTCCATCCAGGCCTTACACAGCTTTCTAGCTTCCTTCTTTGTCATCCAATTCTCCTTAGGAAGATTAGGATCACCCCAAGAATTAAAAAGTATATGCAGGGGTGAATCTGGAGGAATATTTCCTAATCTGTTGCAGCATTTCCCATATTGTCTAGTCTTTCTGGGTTAATCTGTCTATTTAAGCTAGTCTGAATATTGCTAAATGGTCAGCTTAAAAAATGAAAAGTTCCTAAAACATGAAAAAAACGAAGGCACAAATTTCTTCAATGTTATTGTGGAAGGCAATGAGAGTAAGCTTAAAAAAATAAGCTAATGTAAGGAAGTAAGTAATTGTTGCACAGCATTAGTACCAATAATGAATGTGGATTTAGTATAATTATTGTTGTTATTAATATGTGTGTACATAATTGTTATTAATAATAGTAATAAACAAGTATCAATTCTCAATTATTATTATTAACAATTAATAATAGTTGTCAGTGACAAATAAGTTATGGGAAATTAACAATTATTGTTATTGATAATATTATTAATACTATTGTGTTCTACTATTATTGTTTAATATTGCATTTAATTCAATTTAATGTTGGCTTTGTTCAATTTTAGAAATTTGGTTTTAATTTTAATTCAATATTATTAATATTTAATTATTAATAATTCTTTTATTTTAATATATGAAATTTAATGTTATTATTTTAGATCACTAGGAGCAGCAGGGAAGGTATTTTCCTTTATAAATTTCCTGCAGTTTTAGTTCTCGACAGTAGGTCATGCTATAACTGTCTGTAGAGTATAAGGTACTTGAGGGTTTATGTCTTTTCTAAAAGCAGTTAGAGAGATAATCCCCAGAAGGAATGTGCAAGGGGGAAGAGAAAAGAATCTCAAAAAACACTTCCTCTTAGCTCAGTCCTAAGGAATATTTGAGGGGGTTAGAGAGGAAAGAAAATTCAAAAGAGAATTTCCTTATAAAAGTGCAGTCCTTTCTCTCCTCCAGAGGTTAGCCAGTGGCCACATGTTTTCAAAGTTGTGGGCTCTGGGAAAGGAGCTCCTATCCATCAGTGACTCACTGAACCCATGCAGGATTTTTTTTTAACCCAGGATCTCCTGTCCCTAGGTCTAGCTCTCAAACTACTCAGCATGAGAGTTCTTGGAGGCAGTCTGCCCTAACCCCTCAGACTCAGGGTCCAAAGTTGCAGGTGGGGGGGCTGGGTTTTTGGGTCTCCTCACACCATTTCCCCCCAGTCTGGAAATACCCTCAGGATTTAGTTTAAGGGGATCATTTCCCTGCTGCATTGTGTGGAGCACAGTGGCAGCCAGGAGGCTGCATCAGCATTCTGCTGGTTTTGTGTGCCAGGGGAAGTCATGCAGACACTGGACTGGGAAAGACCAGGAATTCCTGCTGGGTCCTAAAACCCTTGGTGTGCAAAAGGCTTAGACTTCTTTCTCTACCACTCCACCCTCATTCAAGCTAATAGAAATGGGGGGCGGGGCAGGACCATGTGGGAGGGAGAGTCCTTACCAATCTGGGAAAAATAGCATCCACGGAAAAAGGGAAAAAAAAACAGCGGCAGCTTCCCTGTCTGGGTCCTAAAACCCCCTGGTTCCGTATGTGCAAAAGATACCTCCTCCATCCCTATCCAAGTCAAAAGAAATGGGGGGGGGGTGACAAGTGGAAGAGAAGGTCTCACTGATCCAGTCTTCCAGGGTGGCCAGCATGAAAAGGAAAACTGCCATTTCTCTGTCTCAGCCAAGGTGCGTTTCATATATGAAAGCAAACAAGCAGCTGAACCCACTTCTATTCTCCTATGCGTACCTAAGCACTTACTCAAAAGACACTCAGAAGAATTTAATAATCTGAAATAAACCTGTACAGTGCTATTATAATTAAAATTTAATATATCTACCAGTTATTATTTTTCATAGTTTATTAATAGAAAAGGTAGATCAGCACAGATTTAAATCTCTTTCTTATTCTAAGTTCTCAGACCACGTGTCTCCTATTTTGCAAGCATCTGCCTCTTCCCCATTACCTGTGTCTCCCTGCCAGAGTCTGTACAAAAAGCCCAGAAAAGACCTCCCCCCTTTCTTATATTGACGTTCAGATGTTCACAGATGTTCACAGATGCAAACCCTGGCGCAACTGTGGTATTTGAAAAATGTTGACAGACAGACAGGTTAGCAACCCAGGAGGGGGAAGGGATGAACTCCACTCAACACACTTCTCAATGTTTCTGAACACATAAAATAAAACACAAGATTACAAAGACAATAATATTGAACTAAAGATAAAATCTTTCCCATTCAAATTCATGGAATTTCTTAAAATCTATCCAAGGACTCCTTAGAGTCTGTATTCCTCAGGTTAACAACTCTTTTTCTAGATAGAACCCTACTTGTTGCATCAATTCTTCTCAGACACTTTTACAGGTTTGCTAACTATGCCTTGCCTTCCACTTAGGAGTCAGAAGGCTATCCTAGGATCACCTCACTACATTCTCTTGCTTGGTTATGTGACTAACTTCTGTGGATTTAACTATCACTTAAATACAGATAATTCCCATATGCATAGATCCAGTCTTCATTTCTCTCCAGATGTTCCACATCTGCCACTGCTGACTGAATAGCTCCACCTTGATATACTGAAGGTATATCAAGTTCAACATGTCCATAATATTTATCACCCTAACACTACCCTCCTTAGAATCTCCATGTTTCTGTGAAAAGCCTTCTATTCTTGCATCACACACACACATACCCTATCTAGTCAATTGCCAATTCTTGTCAATTTTACCTCCTCAATAAATTGCCTATGGTCCTATGATTTGTGGCAGAGACTAATCATTCTGCTTCCAAGGACAACCCTCTCTCTCCCCTATTCTTGCCTGCTTCTTTCAGTGACTCTTAATATAAAAAGTCTGGTCAATTCGATCAAGACAATTAAACAAAAGAAAATGAAACATCAAGAAGTATTTTTATTCATGTGTGCTCAAAGGGCTGGATTGATTTTTTCCATAGCTTTTGCCCACAGCAAGCTGTGAAAGGGAATTCTTTATTCCCTTTGTCTATTTTGAGTTAATCAAAAACTTAAAGTACTCTTACTTAACACTTAGTCATTAAGTAAGAGAGTCGTGAACCTTAAAAATTTTCAGACCCTACTTCATAGTGTTAGGATTGTAAACCTTAAAAATTCCCCATTGGGACCATACCCCCATTTGGGCAGTGAAGGTACTTAGATCAGGAATGTGAGAACTCTACTTCACCATTCTTAAGCATGCCTTAGGGGAAGATAAAGTTGTAAACTCCTTTCTGAACAATGAAAAGTACTTAAACCCATACTTATAGTGGGACAAAAAGTTCTTTAAGCCATTCCTATTTTAGGACTAATACAAAAGGGTGCTAAGTACCTATAAAGGTCAAGCAACTTGTGAATTTACAAGGAACAAAGAGGTGAGAAACTTACTCGGAACTTTCCTGGTGTGAATTACTTAAAAATTTACAGCTTCTTAGGTGCGAACTAAGAATGTTCTGTCCTTTGAAAAACGTCTACTGTGATTGGTAGATAAAAGGACTTAGGGGAGGTGAAATAGGAGAAAATGCCCTTTAAATAGGAGCTCAGATTCATTTAGAGAGACATTTCAGATTGAGGATTGAGCTGGTGGACGCAGCTGGGATGATGCTGGCCTGGTGTCACTAGAATCCTTGCTTGGACAGATCTTGTGGTGAGTGATTAAGGACTGACTGATCTTTCTCTTAAGGGCTTAGGCCTGGGTTGGCCAGGGCTGCCCTGAGCTGGTCTATCCTTTTCTTATTATTTCCTTTTTCTCTCTTTCTTTAATTCCTCATTTGTATCAATTAATATCTCTATAAAACCCAGTTGATTTGGGTATATTTTATAATTGGGAATATTTCCCTGGTGACTACTTTATTTTCAATATAAAAACATATTTCTGCAGTCACAATTTACACATCCACTCTTTATCTACTACATTTTATATCTTCCACTATTTTAATTATTACAGTTTATGACAACCAACTATTTTACTTCTCACAGAGTTCACAAGTCACTTACTAGAAAAAAGTACAGACCTCCAAAGGCCACAAGGGGGCAGTGCTAGGCAAATTGGGAAACTGTGATTGATTCTTGTAAAGTGGGGGAGTGACAGGAAGTGACATGGAAAAAGTGTTATAAAAGGTAAGCCAGAAAAGAAAATTGATTTCTTGGCTCTTCCACAAGAAAACTCTCCTGGAGGAGGAATCTGCAGGATTCTATGCTGGAGACTTGCTGGGTGAGTGACTGGAGACAAAGCAAGAGGCTTGGGTTGGTGGAACCCTTGCTGAAGACACCACCAGGACTCCTGTCTTAAGAGACTATATCAACTCCACATGGAGATCAGGACTTGAGGGAGCCCTTGCCAGGTGGTGAGCTGGACTTCTTCAGACAGAAATTATAGGGTATCTAGCTAGGCAATACTTTCTACTTCCTTCCTACATTTCTCTCTTATACTATATCTCTATTAAATTAAGAGCAGCTAACAGACTTGTGACTTAAGAGTTAATTTTATAAAAGGCGACCACAATCTTATATTTAGTCAAACTAATTTTATTTTTTTGCAAAGCAAAGGAAAAGAAGCACAGGATTACATCATTTATGAAAATCTCTGTACTTCTCTACTCCCTCCAAGCAATAACAGGATTTTAAAACTTGGAAACAGATAGAAAAGAAAACCAAAAGAAAGCATGGCTTTTTTGTCTTCTCTAATTACATTTCAAAAGGTTTCCATGATATGTTAGCCTCAACCTAAATCACTCTAAGAAATGACTCAACTGTCCATTTTACAATGGGCTTACAAAGTTCTATCCTCCCTAAGACCCTACAAGAACAGACAAGGCTCAATTTTACAATGGAACAAAGTAAGGTGCAGAATAAGTACAATGTGACAATTCAGGTAGCCATTGAGTAGGAGGAGTGGGCCTTGATATCAGGCCTCCTGAGGCCTCCAAGGTCACTATTCTTCTCAGGAGAGTGGTCTAAAGACCCAAGCTTTAAGGCAGCTAGGTGGTACAGTGAATAGAGCAGGGCCTTAAGTCAGGAAGAACTGAATTCAAATTCAGTTGCTTACTACCTGTGTGATCCTAGGCAAAGTAACCCCTATTTGTCACAGTTTCCTCATCTGCAGAATGGGGATAGCATGTGCCTCTTAGAGTTGTGAAAATTAAATGAGATAATAATTATAAAGCACTTAGCACACTGTCTGACACATAGTAAGTGTTATATAAATGCTAGCTATAATAATAATGATGATGATGATGATGATGATGATGATGATGATGATGATGATTAGAATACCAACAGTTCCATGTGGCAATAGATCCCTGATATGAGTCCTTCCCTTTATGATATGGATGATAACCCACTTATACCTCCTCATCCTGGGCAATTTTCATCATAGTTGTAGTGCTGAAAGGTACCTTAGAAATCATGTAGTGTAGTCCTACCATCTTATTTAATAGAGAAAGAATCCAAGGCTCAGAGAAGATAAGGGAATGGCTCAAGACCATGTGAATACTGACTGGTTTCCTAAATCATTTTCCTGTGGCTCTGGCTTTGATTGAGGAGATACTATATTATCATTGCATTGAAGTAATCCATGCAATATGATCCATGAACAAAAACATCTAGAGAATTCTTCTGCCCTTTGGAATCTACTTAGGACATCCTACCTCAAAGCTGCAAACAACTTCATATGGCACTTGACCATAGGACTCCTCTGCTCAATAATCTTCAATATCTTCTTAAAACTTCTGGGATAAAGTGCCAAGTCTTCTATTTCGTCTTTAAGGTCCTATATGATCTAGTTCCACCTTACTATTCTAGAATGATTTCCCATTACTCAAGGATTAGACATTTATTAAGTACCTACTATGTATCAGGTACATAAATGCCAGTGATACAAAGAGAAAGGAAAAAAAAAACATCTGCCCTCAAGGAGCTCACATTGTAATAAAGGAGACAACATTCAAACAAATATATATGTATACACACATATTACATTACTCTTCCTCACATAGTCTTCATCCCATCATGATAGTCTAATAGTCATTCCTGGGACACAACATGCCATGTCTTTCTTTGATGCATTTGCCTAGAATGTTCTCCCTCCTCACCTCCATCTCTTGGAATCTCTAGTATCCTTCAACACTCTGTTCAGGTGTCACCTCCTCCAGGAAGCTTTTCCAAATTCCCTAGTTTCTAGGGCTCACCTCATCCTTAATTTACATCGCATTCATTTTTCTATTGTCTACAGGGAATCTAGAAACCCCCAAACTTGAAGCTTAGTAAGATCTGATGAACCCCAAGTTTTAGGATTAGCTTGTAAGCTGGAGACCCCAAAGCTTGTTCTTGTTCCCATGAGAATCCACCCTGAAGGGAATCTGAGACTAGCAATTTCAGACTGAATAATAGACCTAAGGTAAATACATGACAATCTCAGTTAGGCGGGGCTAAGCAAATCCTAAATTTCTTTTTATCTTAGAAATTTTCCCCATTGTATCAGGCCTGTTTCCAAGAAGACCATCACCTGGGCAGGGACCATCCTTTTAGTATTTATTGTTAGGTAGGCACCCTAGCCTCTGACTATGATTTCTTTCCCTAGCCTGTCAGCTAGTCTGGACACTTTCAGTTTCTTGTAGTCATGGTAATGTCAATCAATCATATTTCCCTATCCCTCAGTTTTCCAAAAGGCATATAAGTTCCCCAAATTCTTTTGTTCCTCGGAGTTGTCAACTAGAGTAGTGTCATTCCAAGGGACAATGCCCCCAATACACTCCCATGGTGTAGACCCTGTAAAATTTTTGGCGCCAGGCTCTAAGTAAAGGACCAAATATTGGACTTATCCCTTTCTGGATTAAAGACTTGGGTTTTCTGACTACTTTGGTAGTTCTGTGTTATTTCCAAGTTAACCCTATGTACATGTTATATATTTCCATTCTACCTCTACACACAGAATAGAGTAGCAATCACTTAAAGGCAAGGCTGATAATTTATATTTAGATCCTCAGTGCCTTGCAGTATGCCCAACATGTATTAGGCATATATTAAATGCTCAGGAAACTGAACTGTTTTATTCCTCGCTCAATGTTGATAACCATAGGATCACTGTAAACAATTATCTCTGTGGTTTTCTATCAGGAAATCTTGTCTCATTTTAATGCATATATGGGAAACATCATGTTCATGCTATATTATGCTCAATGATGTCAAATTATAATTTGATCATTTGAAATAGGTTTCACTTCAATTTCTTACTTCACTTCATTTTCTCTACTAAAGAATGCAGGTAAAACAGCAGCTATATTTTAGGCATCCCTTGGAAGGGACTACTGATCATCTCTGTATGTTCTAGAGTTGTTTTTTTAATGCCATATTCACTGAGGTATTCCCTGAATCTATGATTTTTCTGAGTATTCCCCAATGTTATGAGTAGGTCTATATAAGAAACGGGATCTTCTATGACATGTCAACATGTCCCCATACAGCAGGAAAGAGTACACATCTGGATAAAAAGCAAAGAAATCAATCACTTTCATGACACTGAACATCTGGACAGCTGGCATTATGTAGACAAAACATCAAGATGACTGACTAAATTTCTCACTTTGCATCTGAATGTTTTGGCATCATGTATATGTCTCATCCTCTTAAAGAGTACTGTTTCTTCAGGTTTTTCTTCACAGTTAACCATAAGGAGCAGAGCAGACCCCTACAATGTCAAAGAGAGAATTTTCACATGGGGAGATGAAGATATCTCCTTACTACACCCTTGCTTGTAGAATGAAGATCCTAGGAAACAACTTTAAGAGACTGACAGAGAAGATAATGGTATTGCTGAACTGAACTGTTCAATTTTGAGAGGGGGAAACAAGAACCAGAGAGATTATATATGTGATCCAAGGTCACATGGCTTCTAATGAACTGGCTGCTCCTTATGTTTTACTTGAACTAGCCTCCTCCAAAAGGGTCTCTCTGTAACCAATTCCTCTCATCATTCATCTCTCAGACTCCCTAGCTCCTTCAAGGTTCAACCTAAGTGCTACCTTTTGCTGAGGCCATTCTTGATTCCCTCCCCATCCCTGTTACTAGGGCCATCTTCCTGAGTCAAATCACCTTGCATCTAGTGGGTCAATGCCAATGTGTATGTGGTGTCTTTCCCAGCAAGACTGGAAGTTCCCAGAGGGTAGGAACTATATCACGTTACTGTTATATCCTCTAGCACTCTAGGAAGCATTTTTTAAAATGCTTAATGACTGACTGATCCTCTAGAGTTCATCAATCCTCACGGCTTCCCAATGTATCTTCTTAAATCTGACTGTGTTGCTCACCTGCTCAAGAATCTTCATTGATTCCTTACTGCCATTAATATAAAATGCAAATTGCCTAGCCTGACATAATTCCATTCTAACTTACCTCTATTTCACATTTATCCACTTCATATGTTCTATAATCTAGCCAAACCAAGCTTCTAGCCATTCTCTCAACTAGTCATGTTGTCTCCTGAAAACCAGTTCACTGATCCTGGAATCAGAAAGATTAAGATTCGAGTCCTTCCTCAAACACTTGCTACCTGAGAAAACCTGATCATATTACTTATTGAAAGTATTTGTTGCACCTTCAAGTGCCTATATAAGTACTAGCTACAAGTACCTTGCTTTTTCTCATCTGTAAAATGAAGAGATTGGACTGGGTGGCCTCTAAGTATCCATGAGGCTCTAGATCTAGGATCCTATAATATGGCTTCCATTAATTCCATTAAGACAGTTTCTCATGTCAGATAACTTCTCCTTCATCCACATTTCATAACCCATATCTTCCTTCAAGATTTAGTGGCAATTTCTTGATGGTCCCAGCTGAAAGTGTTCTCTTCAAATATTCCTACAACACATATCTTGTTGGCTCTTTTGCCACCATCACTTCATTCCCTTGAATTATTTATTTCAGTACGTCCATCCTAGCTTTCCCCTAGTCCCTCCCATCTTCCATTGTATGCTCAGCATTTTACATATAGTAAATATTTCGGAAATACTTTTTGAATGTTAGGAGGAAATGTTAACAGATTTTTAAAGCTATATCCCAAGGAATTTGACAACACTAAAAAATGACAACACTAAAAAATTCCATGTAAACAAAAATAATATTAGCATTTTTGTAATAATAGAAATCTATATGTTAAATATGTGCCCAAGATTAAGAAATTATTGAATGAAGTGTAGAATATGGATATAATGGAATATATCATTAGGATGGCTAAATATTGAAATATATATATATATATATATATATAGAATATAAATTCAGAGTCAGAGGAACTTACTTCAGATTCCAGCTCTGCAGTTTACTGTGTGAACCTGGGTCAGTTACTTGACCTCTCTGGGTCTCAATTCCTTAGCTCTAAAATAAAGGGATTCAGGGGTTGCTGAGTGACTCTGTGGATTGAGAACCAGGCCTAGAGACAGGAGGTCCAAGGTTCAAATCAGGTCTCAGATACTTCCTAGCTGTGTGACCCTGGGCAAGTCCCTTAACTCTCTTTGCCTAGACCTTATCACTCTTCTGTCTTGGAACCAAAACACAGTATTGATTCTAAGAGGGAAGGTAAAGTTTTAAATAAATTGTAAAAAAATTTAAATAAAATGAGGGGTTTTGACTCAATGGGGTCTGAGATCCCTTCCTCAGTCAGATCTATGAGAATATTTATTCTCCAATAGTAATTACCAATTTTTCAAAGCTTACCTTTTTATATTTATTGGGCCTTAAATTCTTTTTTCTTTAAATCTGCCACAGAACTGTACTAGATGTATATAATCTCTAAAATAATAGACAGGAGCCCAAGAAGAGTGAAATTACTGCAAAATGTAAAACTGTGTGTTTGAAAGGCAAGGGAAAAATACTTTAGTACATTTAAGTTAGGCAAATGAGTCACTCTTCTTCATCAACAAAAGGAATTGCTTCCTCCCTCACAGATTTGTAACCTGTAAAGTAGCACTAGAGAATCTAATCCAATTAAACTATTACAACTTAAAACTGCACTTAGACTTCTGGGACATGCTCTTCATTGAAAGGCTTAGTCAAAAATCAGATTAAACTTCCTAACTTCCTCACTTCAAATCTAGAACTCTATTTACTAATCCACACTGCTTCTTCAAGACAAGAAAATAGTCTGGCAGATGTTTTTTATTTGTTGAATTCAAATTTTGCATAGTAGTTTAAAATGTAATGTGTTATGTCACTGATGTGCCCTAGAGTCATTTTCTTTTCTTTTTTCTAAACCTTTACCTTCTGCCTTAGAGTCAATCCTGTGTATTGGTTCCAAGACAGAAGAGTGGCAAGGGCTAAGCAATGAGGGTTAAGTGACTTGCCCAGTCACTCAGCTGGAAAGTGGCTGATGCTGGATTTGAACCCAGGACCTGTGGTCTCTAGACCAGGCTCTCAATCTATTGAGCCACTTAGCTGCCTTCTGAAGTCTCTTTCAATTTAAAAATTATTAATCTCTTCCCCAAACCAGTTTACTTTCTCCAGATACTGTAATTGAGTTTGTAGTTTATAGTATCATAATTGTGAGGCAATTGTTGTAACACACAACTAATATAAATTGCAATGAGAAACACCTACTTTTTCCACAATTAATGAAATGAGCTAGCCAGCTCTGTAATACTGAAATGACCAGTGAAAGAAAATCTGATTGGGAAATTTGAAAGATGGGTTGAGTAGGGAGAAAGGTTGCACAACAGAAAATTTGTTCAATAGCAAGCATTTGTTTAATCAACAAATATTTGAAACTAGAAGCTTTTAAAAATTAGTTCTAGCTCAACAATGCTTACTTGTAGCCAGTTAGGAATTGCTAAATGCTTTGGAAACATTTAAATGGAGTTTCTCACTCCTTTGAGCTTTCCTATTGACCAAGAACTCCCTTCAGATTTCAGAAGACTAGGGGAGAAGGAAGGGACATTAATATTTTGTAAACAGGACAGTTAAAAAGTATGGGAAGGCACTATTAAGAAGGGTTCCTCCAATATGAATAAATCTAGGAAACAGAAAGTGAGTATTGGGGAAGCAGGTCAGAGAGTACTCAGTTAAAGGTCAGGAGTGAGGAACAGAAGCGAATTCATCATTATTGCTATGGACAACCTAAAAAGAAAGAGGAAATGGATAAGAAGCTTAAGAAATCTATCACAAGCCTAGACCCTGTAGGAGTGATCAGAAACTTTGATTATCCAGACATCTGCTAGAGCTCTCTTTGCCCAAGGCAGAGAAATCCAACTATTTGACTTTCACAAACTTGTTCAGTTTCCTTGGTGATAATTTCATCCTTCCAAAGGTAGGGGAACCAACAAGGGAAATTCTATTCTGGACCAGATTCCCTACTAAAAGGGAAGAGTTGTCTCCTGAGATGGAAATAATGAGAATCTCAAGATGAAACATGTTGCAGGGAAGGAGAAGAAATCTGGGCATAGTCTGAATGGCACCCCCTTTTGGGAAAGCATAGGCCATGTTGGTGAAGACATGGCATGCTTGTCCTGGTCTAGGGACAATGTTCAAATGCCCCCCCCTCTACCCAACAGCCCAATGTGAGCACTTCCTCCCTCT
This sequence comes from Monodelphis domestica, assembly GCF_027887165.1. Classification (NCBI taxonomy): domain Eukaryota; kingdom Metazoa; phylum Chordata; class Mammalia; order Didelphimorphia; family Didelphidae; genus Monodelphis; species Monodelphis domestica. The sequence goes on along the minus strand of NC_077235.1, from coordinate 40,076,732 downwards.
GATGTCTGGGGTAATGCAGTGGGACTCACAGGCAGCTTGAAGGTTTGGGCACGTGATCTCTAAAAGGTTCGTTAACACTGGCATAAGGCATGCTCATCAAATCTGCAGATAATACCAACACCAAGAAGCATAGCTAACTCTGCAGACAGCAGAGTAAGGATCCAAAAGAGGTCTCAACAGGCCAGAGAATTAGACAAAATCTAAGAGGATGAAATTTATTAGGGGTAAATTTGAAGTCTTGTTTTGGGGATTAAAATCAGCTTTCCAAATATAAGATGGGGGAGGCACATTAGAAAGCAATTGTTCTGAAAAAAATATTCTGGGGGTTTTAGTGAATTGAAGGCCTCGTATGAGTCAGCAGCATACGTTTGCCAAAGACACTAATGCAATGTAGGGATGCATTAAGAGAGCTACTGTTTCCAGGAATACAGTAATGATCCCTCTATAGACTTCCCTTATCTGGAAGTATTACATTCATTTCAGGGCACTATAGTTTAAGAAGAGGTTTGATCAACTGAAGAGTATCTAAAGAAGGCAGTAAGGATGGCAAGGGACAGTCTAAGATATATGTGGATAAGTTGAAGAAACTTAGAATGTTCAGTTTAGAAAGAAAAATGTTCCAGGAGAACATGATAGAAAGGCTGTTATGGGGATAAGGAAATAAGTTTCTATTTGATCCTAGAAGGAGAAACCATGAATACTAGATAGAAGTTACAAAGAAGCACATTTAGGTTTGATGTCAGAAAGAAACTTCGTAACCATTAAATCTGTCTCCAAAAATGGAATGACTGACCTTTAGAGGTGATGAGGTTCCCTGCCTTGGAGGTCTTCAAGCAGGGACTGAATGGTTATTTGTCCATATAATGGAGATTTCTTCATAAGTGGGTTTAATAAGATGCCTATTGAAGTATCAACCAATTCTCAAATTCTTTTATTCTGTAGAATGAGGAAAAATATTATCTTGTCCTGTTCTCCATTGTGAGTGTTAAAATATTCAATAACCATTATATTTTAAAAATTTTACTAATAATAACTAAAGTAAAAATAAAAGAACTAGCTAAAAGGGTGCTAACCCAGTCTGCTTACGAAAAGAAGAGAAAGAGAGGCAGAGCCTTGGAACTTATACATACAAACATGACTACAAGAAGTGGTAGAGAGATTAAAAGGAATTTTGGGAAATACTAAGGGACTTATGGGGGATGAAGTCCAAAGGTTCAAAATCTCCATTTATACAACATCCTTTACCTACCCACCTATCCCCCTTTTAAGGATGAAAAAGTCATCTTGGAAAACATGCCTCATTCTGTGTGTGTGGGGGTCTTGCTCCCTCTCTCCTTTCTCTTCTGTCTCTCTCTCCCCTTTTATCTCTTCCCTCCACTGCTCTTTACCTCTCTTCCCCCTCCCTCTATTGATCTCTCACACATTAAACTAGTTACACAGTTTTGTGAAGTGAGAAATTATTATGTTATTCTCAACTTATTAAAAGTTATTAATATCTAAAGGTGGTATCCTCCCCTCAACCTCCCATTCTTACCAAAGCTTTAAGGGAGCCTGTCTGGGAATTGTCCCAGGCAGGAGTGCAGGGCTGCTGGTCTTAGATCCTGAGGTACCCTGACCAGATCTTAAGTACCAATCTTGAGTGCCCTTTTGTCCTAGAAGACTCTCCTAGGTAGCTTTGTAGCCCCTCCTAGATAATCCAGTCCTGAGCGGCTTTCTGGTCATTTCTTCAAAATATTGCTTTGTTGTGAAGCTATTTCCTCCAATTTCTTGAGATGTTAATAAGCTTGAATGCATTCATTGTAAAGTCAATGTAAAACTATTCAACACTGTCTCCAATTATTGTATAATGTTTTAATCCCTTCTGGGAGACTTGATTATGTGGGGATTCTCCTATAAGTAAGGGATTTTTCTGTGAATTTTTTGGGCATTCTTTTGGGTCATAACTTGAGGCCATGCCCCACATTTTCTCTGTAATGCTTTGGGGGCATCTCTCTTAAGTCTTCGACCAGAGGCAGGCCCACCATCTCTTTCTCTCTCAATAAAGCATTCTATTTTAAATGGCTGATTTCCATGGTCATAGATTTTTTAGTTAAGTGGTAAAAGATATTATTTTCCTCAGGGGGGTGATTGTGGGAAATGTAGTCTCTAGGGTTCAAGATTCTAAATCAATACAGAATGAACTTTGAAATTTCCAAGGCCCCCTCAATTTCCAACCCACACACAGTGAATATACTTTTTAATTGTTATATTGAAATCAAGTATTAAAATGTTATCAAACAATTTTGATCTTTTAAAAAGCAAGTTCAAGAGTGACTGGTATCAACCAAAAATTGTTTTGCATATATAAATGGTAAAAAATAAAACAGTACTGTAAAAGAATCAAAAGCACCCAAAAAGAGGGAGGGGCACTAAAAGTAAAGAGGAAAGTATTCCTTATAACTAAACTGAATCCAAAGTCCCTAAATCACCTAGAATATTCCATAGAAGACACAGAGCAAGAAAGGCACTTTGTCAAGGTAAAAGATTCTAAAACTACCTGGACAGGAGTTTCCTGGAGCTGGCTGGAATGCTTCAGTCCAAAGAAAAGCAAACACTGCTGACTACTCTGACTTAATAAGCAAGAAGTCGGAACAAAGTCTCTGCACCTGAGCTAGGCTCTTGGCTAATTAGAAGCAGGTCGACTCTGACTAGCATATAGCTTTTGGAAGCCCACAGGTTGGCCTGGAAAGGGGAGGCAGGCTAAGATTAAAAAAACTTGACCTGGGGCACCCCTAGGGGCCTCCCAGCACCTAGTAGCAACATTTGCAAAAAACAGATAATAAAAATTCTTTCCCTGAATGCCTTACAAAGATTCCTTTGTGGAGACCCCACACACAGGAAAAGAGCTTTATACATAAAACCTTATGCAAAATGGAAGCTATTTTTTATTTAAATATCTCTGGCCTGGGAGAAGGGGGATCAATTCCAGATTGTAAGGGAAAGTAAAGGATTTTTTTCAGGGTTATAAACTCTTAAGGAAACAATCTGAAGTGATTAATTGTATATTAAATATCATTGAAAGAAGCTATTAATGTTAATTTTATTTGGCATCTAAAGCATCTTCAAAATCATTTTGTTACCCAAGCATGTACATAGAGTTGACCTATGAGACATTTTTGTTAATTCTTCCTTTTCAAAAAAAAATGCTTACAAGACTTTTTTCTTTCTCACAAGAATGGAAAACTTTTAATAAACCTAGCCTGGCAGCCTTTAAAGTAGAATGTTATTTACTGCCAGAAGGCAATACCCATAGAACCTGGGATGTGTTTGCCTGGCATACTACAACACAATCTTTATTCATCTCATTGAGGGGGAGGGGGAAGCCAATTGGCAAAATAAATTTCAGCTGCAAATTCACAGCTACAGATGTCAAAAGGAGAAGTTGTGTGTAACGCAGCTAATATTTTACTGCAATAACTCAGACACAAACAGATGAGAAACTACAATTTCACAAAGAATTGTAAACATTTTGCACACTTGTCAGTTTTCTCTTTTATGCAAAGTGCTCTTCTGATGACAAATAAATTAATGGACATACAACTAGAGCAAACTACTTCCAGATCATTACAAAAAGAGGTCCCACTCCTCTACTTGTAAACATTTTTTTTGTAAGCAAAGGTGACCTGGGGCTCCCTTGGGAGCCTTCCAGGACCTAGTGACTTCATTTGCAAAATATTTAGATAATAAATTCTTTCCCTGAATGCCTTAGGTGGTTTTTTTGTGGAGAATCCAAACACATGAAAAGTGCTTTGTATATAAAACCTTATGCAAAGTGGAGGCTGTTTTAATTTTAATATCTCTGGCCTGGGAGAAGGGGATCAATTCCAGACTATATGGGAGAGTTTAGAATTTGGGGAAAGCCCATTCTAAGAATAGTGTATTTTATAGGCCATGTATATATATTTTATTGGTCACTTTACCTCCAGAGTGCCAATGTTTCAGTTTCTCTAAATATTCCTTAGGTAGATCAGTCCTACAATTACTTATTTTGTTTATGGTGATACTAATTCATAGCCAGAGTTTAAAGTATCTGACTAGGAAACTATACAATTGCTATACAGCAGTCATTAAAGGATATGCTTTCAGGAAGACAATTCTCAGATGGAACATCCCCAGTTCCTTAAACTAGTCCTTAGGTGTCTACTGTGTGAGGTGTATGAGATGTTCAGGAAGAACTTTTCTGTGAGGGCTTGCTGCTTCTCTACATTTCACCCAACTCTCACCTGTGACTCCAAGAAGCTGTAGCATAGGTGGTAGCCACACCCTGTTGAAAAAATCTTTCAGCAGGTTGACTAAATGAAGCTGAGAGTAATAGAGAGGTCTCAAATCCTTCTGTAAGTTAGGGGGATGTCTACCTCAGGTCTGTGAAGGCTTCCTCCAGCAGAATGGGATAATGTATCCAATTTCTTCCAACAGCCATGAAGGCAGCTGAAGCTCTGGAGTCCTTAGAACTTGGTTAGATGTTGAAGAAACTAAGATCATACACTGGATCCCAGACCATCACCAGTTTTTACTTTTGTCTGGTCTCCATACTGGAATGACTCTGGAAGAGAGTGAAGCTGATGACGTTGCCTAACTTAAATACAATTCACATCAAGTCAAGATATTACTCATAACATCTTTTGTTCTCTTGAAAATGAAGGACAGGGGCAGCTGGTTGATTCAGTGGATTGAGAGCCAGGCCTAGAGACAGGAGGTCCTGGGTTCAAATTTGACCTCAGACACTGCCTCGATGTGTGACCCTGAGCAAGTCAATTGACCCCCACTGCCCAGCCCTTGCTACTCTTCTGCCTTGGAACCAATACACAGTATTGATTCCAAGACAGAAGGTGAGGGTTTAAAAAAAGAAAGAAAATGAAGGACAAACAACAACAATGGAACATGATTGAGGATCCTTTCCTCATTATGGTTGACCTTCTCTGAATGCTCTCCATTTTATAATGGGTTGATTTTCACACATTTAGAGCTCTGCTGTTATATATGAAAAAATTAAAGCTTGTAGAGGCCAAGAGACTTGTTCCAGGTCACAATGGTAGCAAACAGGAGAACTTCAAAAGCAATGGTGTTGTTCTCTGACCTTCTTCCATCCTGTGGTATTTCTTCTTTCATAAGGTGTGGTGCCCTAAACAACACAATACTCCTTATACAATATGACCAGAAAAAAGGATAGTCTGACTATACCTTATTTTAGTCACTAAGCTTCTCTTAATGCCTAAGACTGCTTTAGCTTTTCTGGCTAGAGTGATGTTAATAATGATGATATTTCTATAGGGCTTTGAAGTTTGCAAAGAACTTTTTATGTTTTATTATATGTGATCCTCACAACAACCCAAGGAGGTATGTATTGCTATTGTTTACATCTTATAAATAAGGAATCTGAGTCTCAGAAAGGTCAAGTGATTTGCTCAGGATTACTTAGCTATAAGTGTCTGAAATAGGATTTGAAACCAGGTGTTCCAAATCCCTTGTCCAGTATTCTCTCCCCCATGGCCATACTATCTATCTACTGCACATTTTTCATTCATATGCATCCACCCATTCTTTTCCAGTCAAACTATGATCTAGCAAAAATGCCAGTGAGGTTTTTTTTAACTCAAGTATAAGAGATTTATATCTAAGTCTATTACATTTTATTTTAAGTATTAATAAATTACATAAGAAATTAAGTCAAATGTTCCTGCCTACTGAAACCTTTTGGGGCCATGACTCTAACTGGCACGTCGGCTAACACTCCTAGACTTGTGTCATCTACCAATTTGGCAAACTATGTCTTAACCCAGGCCATTGATATAAATGTTAACATGCCAAGCACAGATTCCTCTGGCACTCCACTGGAGATCTTCCCAGTTGACATTATGTTCACTTTTAAAGCCTGGAAATTCAACCGATTCTGAATCATACTACCAGTACTATGATCGAACCTTCATCTTTCCATCTTCTCCAGACAGATATCAAGAGAGTCAATTACTCATTAGATGTCTTGATTGAACATGTAATTTCTGCCTACAATCATAAATATTCATTCACATTGTGTAAGACTTATAAAATCTTTCTACACAAATCCATCCTTTGGGGAAGTACAGAGTGCGAGTATTATTAAATCCATTTTACGGAAAAGGAAGCAGACAGTCACAGAAGTAAACTTGCCCAAGGTCATAGAGCTAGAAAATGCAGAAAGTACATTGAATTTTCCACAGCAACTTGTTGTTTGATTTTGTAAAACAACAAGTAATTGAACTACTAAACCTTTTCTTGTGAGTTATACACTTAAATAAGTCTAGTATTGTGCCATCTGCTAACTCTCTAGCTTGGTTGAGAAAGCAACAAGGAATTATGGAATGAGTGCTGACTTTGGCAGGAAGAGACTTTGTTTCCAATTCTTCCTCTTATAATTGTTAGCTATGTGACATCACTTACTTTCTGAGCATTGGATTCCTCATCTGTATAATGGAAATAAATAATACTAGTAGCCCAAACTCATAAGACAATTGTTAGGTTCAAGTGAGAGAATATATATGAAAGTACTTTGTAAACCTTAATACATGCTATAACTGACAGTTATATTATTATTATATATTATATTATCAATATCAGACCACAGGCAAAATAGAGACCAGCCATGTGACTCACAAATGTTTCTGTCATTTAGACAAAGCAAAAATAATCACTAGCATTATGAACTTAATGGTAGTCAGACAACAAACATATATTAAACACTTACTGTGTTCCAGGCCCCACTGTGGTAGATATTGAGGACACAATTACAAGGGATCAAACAATTCTTACTCCAAAGAACTTACACAAGTAAATATACATCTTAGATAACAGATTTTAGAGCAAAAGGAGAGCTCAGTAATCATCTAATCAAACCCCTTCCCCCATTTTACATAAAGGAAACTGAGGACAAGAAAGGCTAAGTGGTCAGCCAAACAGTACATGTTTACTTAGACTCTGAGACTTGTTTTCCTCATCTGTAAAATGAGGGAGTTGGACCACCTGGCTTCTGAATCAACTCAAGTCACCACACATTTGTTGAGTACTTAGATGACCAGACTGACTCATCACTGACAGCAACTCCTTTACCTGTTTTACACAAAAATAGAGAATGGATAGAGCAATAAATGATATATTTTCTCTAGAGGAATCAATGGGAAAGTTAAATGAATATTTGAGTAATAAGACCATAAATGACATTTCTTTCTATAGCACTCTTAAGGTCTGTATAACATTTCAGATAAGTGGACACCTTTGATCCTTTAACCAAACATGTCCATTTTATAGATGAAGAAACTGGGGCTGAGAGAGGTAAAATGACTTGTTTAGTGGCATGTAGCTAGTATCTGAGACTCTAGACACTACATCGTGGTATCTGGCCATAGGATCAGAGATTGTGAGCTGGAAGGGAGCTTAGAGATCATCTAGAAGACTAGACATGATCAAGAGGGTGACCAGAATGTTTCACCAAGAGAAGAGAAGATGTAAGCAGCTTAAGAAAGCTAGTTTCAGATATTCAAAGGCCTGCCCTATGAAGATGAGGACTTAGCTTGTTCTGCTTGGCCCCAGAGGGCAGAACTGGGAACAATGGGTAGAAGTTGATGGGAGGTAGATTCCTGCTCAATCAATATCAATGATTCCAATTCTGTAATATTTCACTTTGTTGGCAATATGTATAAAAGGTGCATTAATAATAAATGTGCACCTAATGAAGCCTGCATAGGCCAATACAAAATGCTATCATTTCTGAGATATTAATATCAGTCATTTTACTATACATACCCAGCAAGCAATCAATTGGATTGGACCCTAGGGGTGATGCTGATCATGATCTGCAAGTATGGAAACTTCCTGCATTGATTCTGGGCCTAAGGTCACACAGTTTAACAAGATAATGACAAAGGCTATCCTCAGTCTTCTAAGGGCTGAAGAATTAAAGCATGGTGACTAGAGTCTTCAAATAAGGAAAGTCTTGAGAATGAATCTTCCCCTACAAAATATTGCTAGCTGTGCAACCATAGCCAAATTGCCTAACCTTTCTGAGCCCAAATTTCTTCATCTATGGCATCAGTCAATATGGATTTATTGAGTATTTCCTAATTGTCTGATATTTTGCTAAGTGCTAAAAAAAAAAAAGACAAAAATGAAAGACCTTGCCTGCCCTTAAGGAGCTTAATTCTAAAAGAGGAAACAGCATGTAAATATAGCTGGATTATACTCAAAATGTGTACAGTGGAATATACTCAAATATGTAGCTGGAATATAGTTAAAATGAATTCACAATTGTTAAAGGCATTTGCACATAAAAAAAACTATTTCCCTATTACTAAAGAGAGGAATTAATCTCTAATTGTAAAGTTCCATTTTTATCCTGTAGATAGGGAAGAAGGAGTTTTTGGAGAAAGTGGGTCCAAAAGTTCTGAAATGATGCCTCAGAGGGAGCCACCATCTCTGCTTCCTGCCTAGTGCTATAAATTAAAGGAGGGGAAAATGGAATTCACAGTAAGCTAGGTATCTGAGGTCCTAAAACAACTGTAGAAATTTAGAACTATCAATTGACTGGATGATTGATTGATAAGCTAAGTGTAAAAGTGAAAAACTAGATGAATTTGTCCAGTTCATTTGAGATTGCCAAGTCTGGGGTAGGCAGCCATCCAGCGAAATGTATCTGGTTTGAACTGCACCTGCACTGTAGCAGAGGCCTAATAACCTTGGAGTTCCTTCCACCTCTATGTGTTCATGACTCTGTATAATACTCAAGAATGACACATTTGACCAAGATTTTTAGAAAAAGGAAACTTATTCTGTTACTCAAAATACCCATTCTCACATTTACTATTTTCTTTATCCTCACATTAATGAATATAGATTTTAGAACTGGATATAGATGTCTTCACTCTCCTAATTGGCATGTCATCCCTTCCTTCCATCAACTGAAACAAACATAAGACAAAAGGCTCACCTGATTACCTAGGGGAAAGGATTTTAGAGGATAGTTTAAAAAAGAAAAGAAAAAAACTTGAAGAAAAAATAAATTAAAACACCCTTTTTCAACTCTGACAATGTTTGTAATACATTTAATTCCATTTTAGTTCATTCAATTTAATTTCCCTAACATTTATTAAATGCCTCCTGTGCACAAGGAAGTGCTAAGTAATGTCACCAAAAAATGTATGAACTGGTCATTTGACCAGAGCAAAATATAACTGATGGATAGTCCATATGCTCTGAGGTACCCTTGCTCTGTCAAAAGAAAGCTAGGAAGGCCTTCAACACATTGCATGGACCACCCCCCACCACCAGTGGCAAACTCAGGGGAGGACATGGTCAAGAGTAGCACAGGGATAAGCAAGAAAGAGAGGCTATAACTGTCATCATCAGAAAGAATATCCAAAGTGATAAAAATCACAAACCCAATGCAAAATTGGAGCACTTGGTACTGGGGATAAAAACATCATAAATGGGGAAAAACCTAGTTCATCTCTCCCCTGAGCTTTAGTCCCACATCACCAGTTAGTTGCCCATTGGAAACTTCATAACATCTCCAACCCCAACCTCTCCAAAACAGAACTCACTCTCCTTCTCTTTCAAATGTCCCTATTTTTTGTCCAAGTCACGTTTGATCTTCCCATCACTGGTTTAACCTTGGCATTACCATAGATGTCTCACTTCACATACTGAGTCAATTGCCAAATCCTGTTCCTACTTCCACAATGTCTCTCCCAGTGGAATCTTCAGCTGGCCACCACTTTAGTTTAGGTTCTTATCCCCTATCACTTAGATTATTGCAATGGACTCCTTCCTGACTGGCCTGCTGCCTCAAGAATCTCTTCCCTCCAATCTAATCTTTACACTTCTGCCAAAGTGAATTTTCTTAAGCATGGTTCTGTCAATGACTGGAATAAATCAAACTCATGTATTAAAAAAAGGCATCTTTAATCAAGATCAAGAAGGTCATGAGCCATGACACTGCACAGTACAAGGGCGTACAAATAAGTGTCCAAAGAGAAAACTTTTAGCAAAAGTTTTCTATTTCCAGGAGGAAAGGAGGGGGAAGCCAGGCATCACTCGTTATTTATTACACAATAATAGTTCTGTCCAGAAAAACCAGGGAATCTGTTTAAGCCACTTCTTGTCAACAGAGGCAGGCTAAAGATGTTGCCCCAAGAGGCCAAGAAAGTAACCTGTTGGGTAAAAATAGCTGCCTTGGAATTTGTTCAGGACAGGGGCAATTAGAAATTGCTGATGTATGCAGGAGTCTTCTTGGGAACACTTAGAAAATGATCTCAGCAGAGATTTCCCAAGAATTTACCTTTAAGTGTAGGAGGTGATTAGAAATTGCTAGTCAGAATAAGTTATAGACCCAGAGTTTTCCAAAGGGTTGGGCATGACATTCTAGTCATATCTGACCATGTGATTCCCAAACTCAATAAACTCCACTGACTTCTTATCACCTCTAGGATAAAATATGAATTCCTTTCCTTCACTTTTAAAGCCCTACCCAACTTGGCCCCATACTATCTTTCCAGACTCATCATATATTACTCCCATCCCACACTCTGGGATCCAGACACAAAGGCCTCCTTTTGGTTTCTCATATATTAATTTTCATCTTCCACCTCAGTCCCTTTGCCCTGGCTGCCCAACATTCCTAGAATACACTCCTTCCTTGCTGCTGCCTCAGACAATCCCCATCTTGCCTTAAGACATTGCTATGGCACCAACTTCTACATGAAACTTTTCCTCATTCCCCCCCAAGTACTAGTGCCCTCCCTTCCAAATTACCTTCTATTTAATTACTTTGTATATATTTCTATTTATTTGCTTTCTATTTATGCTGTATATGCTTTGATATGTATGTGTTGTCTCTCTCAATTAGAATATAAACCACCTGAGAGCAGAGATTTGTTCATTTTTGCACTTGAATCCTTAGCACTTTGCACAGTGCCTGGCACATAGTAGATGCTTTAATATTTGTTGATTGACTAATTGCTCTACTCTAGTATTCTAATGATTATGATATGACTCCTCCAATGACCAGCCCTTACATGATCATTAGCATGGACTCTCAAAAGGTCTGGGGGTCAGGGGACACCACAAGTGCTGGTAGGTCCCATCAAGCTGTAATTTGGCAGACTTTGGTACTGGCCTAATGGTGGATTATCTAGCTTCTATTCATGGCCTGCAAAGTCCAGAGAGGTTATTCTCAAGCAGACAAGTAGTAGGATGATGCTTTTGGGTCAGAACAGCTCCTGTAGACCAAGGCATCAAAGGGTAATGATCTAGTTCATAGGAGAAGTCTCCACATTGATAAAATCCCAGGTATCTTGAAGGATTGAAGGATGGAAGTTATCAAAATTGCATGGTAACAGCCTTCCTTCTTATCCAAAGAAATTCAGAAATATCTCATAAAAGAATATAGAGCCCTCAGGGGCCATCTTTGTATTCCAGCCTGTCTGAGTTGTTCTGGTTCAGTATCTGTGAATTGAAGTTGTTTTTGAAGAGAATTGAAGAGAGTTTATCCCAGTGACCCATCTGTCACCCCCTTTCCTATAAATACACTACAGGAGCCCTGAAGGCTACCTATAAATTTATCATAAGGGAGAAAGAGAGATGAAATACAAATGACTGAAGTTTATTTTATTGGATTAAAAATGTTTTCTTGGCCTCAATGTGACCTAAAAGAGAACAGCCTGGCAGCTAAAATGCAGTGGGAATCCTACTGCCTGAGAGACCTACCAGGAACTGATTAGGTACACCAGCTCATTGGTCTAGTTGACTCACAACTTGGATCATTCTTATGAGAGAACCCTTTCTGAGAGCAAAAGTAGTAGTTTTGTCAAACTCAAGACGTGGTTTAAGATAGCTGCTCAAGATCTGATTTCTCCATGTTAGAGAAGAAGTGCCTTTTGGTTCAGGGAAGAAGGAGGGATCAAGCTAGAACTTCATCTGAGAGGCACTATGAACTAACAAATTAAGCATCAGGCCTTAGAGACAGGAAAACTTTGGTATGAGTTCAGTTTCTAACTCATACTAGCTATATGATCCTAAATTAGTCACTTAGTCTCAATGCTTCAGGCAACTCTCTAATGTAAAGAATCTTGACCAGAGGTCTATGAACATTTTTTAAAGTATTTTAATAGCTGGTTTTCAGTACAATTGGTTTCGTTTATAATACCATGATATTTTGTTTTATGCATTTCCATTATATTAAGGAAAGCCTCCTCTGGCTACCCAAGGAGTTTATGATACAACATAGGTAAAGAACCCTTGCTTTGAGACCATATAATGTTAGGTACTTTCACATTGCATGTTCCCTAGGCTAATGGAATCTCAGGTCTTGATTTTTTAAAATAAAAAGGTATAACTATTATATCATATATTTTATATGTATTCATATAACTAATTGTATAATTTCCTCTTAGCTAACATCCCAACAAAGTTTCCATGGCAAGTTCCTCTCTTGATTTTTTGACCTCTAGTATTACTTTTAATTTTACATTTATCTTACTTTGTCATATATCTTCCTTATATTACCTTATACCATTATTTGTTTATTTATGAAGTCATTCATTCATTTGCTTATTTCCATGTTATTAATTTATTTGTGAGCCCTTTGCCCCTTCCAATTCACGTCTATTTGATTTGATGAGCATTTATTAGACATCTTTGAGGGACTGTGCCTGGGGTTAGGAATACAAAAACACAAATAAAACCAGTTCCTGAAGGAGCTTTCAGTCTAGTCTACTAGCAATGTTTATATTTTTTCCTCTGATTATTTTCCTCTTATGTTTTTGCACTTTGATGACAGATGGGTGGATACTTACAAAGTTTTAGATAATTTGGAATCAAGGTCCCAATTCAAGCCCTACCACTGGTTATCCAGATGGCCTTGAGCAACTCATTTAAAAATCTCTTTGAATTTCTATTTAATTTTGTGAAATGGGGCTAATAATGCCTGTTCTATTAACTTATAGGATTGGTGTGAGATTGTAGCATTAGCATCATAAGTTTAGATTTGTAAGGGTCCTTAGGGTTCCTCTAGTCCTCAATGAACAAATGAGTAAACTGAGGCCAAAAATTATTTGGCCAAGACCTTAGGGGTAATAGGTAATACAGGCAGAATTTGAAAGTGGGATCTATGAATCCAGAATCAGTACCTTCTCCACTATACCACCCTAATTTCCATGTAATCCTAAGGTCCTCTTGTTCACTTTTGTAATTTTTAAGTTGAACCAGCTTTAGAAAGAGGATCTTGGTAAATATTCCCTATGTTTCTAAAGCTAAACTATAGATACCAAGAATGACTATTTCTTTCTTCACACTGAACCTTTTTTTCATGGCTGGCCTACTTTCTTTTCCCACCAACTTTAGAACTAAAAAGAGCCAAAGATGGAAGGGACCTTAGGAACACACTATAGTCCAACCTCCTCATTTTGCAGAGAAAGAAAACTGAGGCCCAGAGATGGAAATAACTCATCTAAGGTCACAAGGAATGTTAAGGACATAGAAAGTACCAGAACCTAGGTCTTCTAATTCAAGGATGATTCACTTTCTTTTCCCACAGATATTTGATCCCTACAACAGCCCTGTGAGAAGCAAAAAGCAATCCACAGCAGCCTCCATTTCATAGAGGAGTACATTGAGTTCAGAAAAATAAAGTGACTTGCTCAAGATCACTCATCAGTAGGTTTTGTTTTGTCTCTGGTTTTCTAACCCTGAGTCCAGCTCTTGGAGACACTGGCCTTTTGTGAAAGTTACAATTAGCAGTTCCTCCAGCATTTGGACATGAAGTCAGAGACAAATTTAATGTTTGGGCTGTCTTAAAATAACAGCATAATAAGTTACACTTGAAAAAGAATTTTATTTTGGGTGAGCATGAGCGACATGAATTATCTGAGTTGTATCATTCAGAACCATAATTTCTATACCGCCAAAAAAAAGTGATTTCTATTGCCCATAAGTTCAGGTTTCCAGAGTCTGAGTTAGGTACTTAGACCTGTGCTGAGTGGATTTCCAACATGTGAAGTCTTAAAAATTAATCTCATTTTAAAGCATTTCATTAAATGGACTAGCCTGTATTTATTATTTTGGCATAGTCAAGAAATCAACAGCTTTTAATGCCAATTCCCCCCACAGGCATAACAGGATTTATTGTCATGGCTGGCTTCCCAAAGTAGAAAATCTTCAAATGGAAATTTAAAATCTGCTAAGGTAATCCAAGGGAATATTTCAGAATGCCTGAATCAGACCTCTTAGTGCTATGCATTTCTTTTTAATGCTTAGTTAAAATCTTGGAGAATTACCTTTTCTCCTAAAAAGCAAATGTCCAAGTACCTTTCCCTAGAACCAAATACTAGAATCTTCTAACCTCTCAAGAGTCCCCACTGCCTAAAAGACCCCATCCAATGGCATTCCTAACTCTGTTTGGGACCCAGTTCTGAACTATACTTTATTTTATCTCTAAGTCACTCTTTTTTTTTAAACCCTTACCTTCTGTCTTGGAGCCAGAAGAGTGGTAAGGGCTGGGCCATGGGGTTTAAGTGACTTGTCCAGGGTCACACAGCTGGGAAGTGCCTGAGGTCAAATTTGAACCCAGGACCTCCCGTCTCTAGGCTTGACTCTCAATCCATTGAGCCACCCAGCTGCCCCCTCTAAGTCACTCTTAAAGACATAAATTGATACATTACAACCAGATGGGTTTGCTCATTAATGTGCACTTTCCCCTTGAAATTGTAATATTTCAGTGTAACCCAAACCACTCATCAAATTGCCAGAGTGAAGTCTAGCTGGATGGCTCATTTTTAATGTAAGGCAAGAAACCCACCAGGATTTGCTTAGTATACACATGCCCCCTTCTGTCTCTGGGGAACTATAACCTTGGAGCTGGCCTGCTTGGAAGGCTGTATGTATTTTTTCTCTGGCTCACTTTTCACTGAACAGAGAAACATATTGCCCTCAGTCCATTCATCCTGCCAGCCTCTAATTGCCTTCTGCATAGGCAGTGAACTCCAGCCCATGAACAGGTCTCAATGGCATCAGAAGCATCTGTGCAGAAGCAGGATAAGAACTGGCCAAAGATTTCAGCTCCCATCATTGGGAGCTCCTTTGTGTGTCAAGTAGAGCCTACAGATCAGGAGATAGAACTTCAGTAGAAATAATCTGGCTGGGATATGAGAACTTGATGTACAGTAAATATCTGATATCTTTTTGTGAAACTTCCTTCCAAGTTCCCTCCCCTAAGAGTTCTGCATCATTCACTGTTTCATTTTTTATCCTTTAAGGTTGTAAAATGTCCAATTTTTCAAGTCATATATTTAAGTTGATCTTGTTACCTCCACATTCATGATAGAAGTAAATAGTCATTATCCCTGAGGTAACACCATTGCCCAATATGAAAACCATAGAGAATTTCAGATTTGCTATCCTAGCTTTCTAATTGGTTTTCCCTCTTTATCAATTCTCCACACAACTGCCAAATTAATAATATCCCCCAAACAGATCTATTTATGTTCTCCACCTCCCAACTCAGAAATCTTCATAGAATTCATTGTTTGCACTAATTAGGATGTAGCTATGCTTTCTCGTGTCTATAAGGAATCTGCCAATTAGAATTTAAGCTCCTTGATGGCAAATGCTGTTTAATTATCTCTGTATGCCCAGCACCTAGAAAACTACTTTATCCCTAATGGATGCTTAATAAATGCTTGTTGAATCAAATTTGAATTGGAATGTCATTGGCAATCCCTCTTTAGCCAAGTTTTTACAAAAAGTTCACCCTAGAGCCAAGGCACTAGTCTGACATCACCAGATCAAGCCAGATTCTTCCCTTTTAGGCCAGCACACACACACACACACACACACACACACACACATACACACACATGCTCATGTGTGCATCTGTGTGCATGAGCAGCACACCCCTCCTGGGTACTACGGAAAGGAAAACTTTTTTTTACTGGCCAGTTCCGTCTTTTTTATGTATATATATATATATTTTTAACCTCTCACCTTCTGTCTTAAAATCAGTACTGTGTATTGGTTCTAAGGTAGAAGAGTAGTAAGGACTGGGCAATGGGGGTTAAGGGACTTGCCCAGGGTCACACAGCTGGGAAGTGTCTGAAATTAGATTTGAACCCAGGACCTCCCATCTTTGGGCCTGGCTCTCAATCCACAGAGCCACCCATCTGCCTCCTACTCCAGTTCTATCTTTTAAGATGTTCTTATAGCAGCTAAGCATCAGGGTGTGAAAGCCACAAAAATCCTTTTCCAGGCTGAGATTTTCAGTGCAGTAATAAGGAGAGGTGGATATCAAGGGAGGCCTTAGGGCACTGCAGACCACTCAGATCCAGTGGTCCTTCCAGTTTGGCTATGCTTTCACCATGACCCAGGGGAGAAGTTACAGGGCCAGCTCAGCTGTAAAGAAAGATTATATTTCGAAGTTGAGTCATTCACAAATACAACAATCACAATGACTTGCCTTTGGCCTTCCTCGAACAAGAAACACTCATCTTGGCCTTTGTACCTATACTTTCACAGGGAGAGATCGCCCCTATGAGTTAAAGTCATGAAAACAAGGATTGTTTTATGTGGTATACCTTGAACTTAAAAGAAATCTGGAGGCCACTTAGTTTCACTATGCTCTTCTCTTTCAGTATAGTATATTACAATCGAATTCAAAAACCATTCATTAAGCACCTATTATGTGTAATTTAGGCCCTCTTGCCACTGAAATTACAATGAGGACTCTGTCAGTTTGGGAGTTTTAGGATGAGGACAAGACAATCAGTTTTGCCTGTTCATTTCAATCCTTAAATTCAGTAGCAAATACTTCTTGAAATGAGTGATCTGTTGGTTGCTTGCAGGAAAAAGGGGAAAATGAGAAGTACCATTCACAAGATATTTATTAGACAATAGTTTTGACAGTTGGTTAGAGAAAATAGCTAGCATTTACATAGCACATTAAGATCCCCAAAGTTCTTCACATTGTTAATCTCACTTAATCCTTATAATAATCCTGGGAGGTAGGTGCTATTATTATCTCCATTTTATAGATGAGGAAACTGAGGCTGAGATATATTAGCTGACTTGCCTAGGGTCACACAGCTAGTAAAGGTATGAAACACTGTTTGAACTCAGGTCTTCCTGAATTCAAGTCTGGTAATCTATTCACTGTACCAAATAGCTGCCTTAGATTAAGAAATTTGAGAGTGGTATTGTGGTCCTCCAAATCAGGGTAAAAAGTTGGCAGCATCTTCAATATGGCTTCCCAGTCTTTCTTTTTGTTTAGAAAAAAAAAAGCTATTTTTGGTTTATGCTACAGATTCTCCCTCCTTTTCTACTTCTAAATCTATGCTTTGAGATCTTCTAGCACAATATTGGTTGGAATGAGAATATAATGTTGGAATTTTTCCCAATTTACTCAAGTTTGGTTAACAAGGGAACTGTTGAGGCTCCTATCTATGATCCCAGGAGTTGTTAGGCTCTTTGGGTCCATATGGATACTAATATAGAAAATTATAATTTGGAGAAGAAAAGGAAAACTTCTCATGATTTCAAGGAAGAAATCAAAAGAGAGCAACAAGCAATTAAAGCTACATGAATATATAGGAGAAGAACCACTTATAAACTTCCATCAATTGCCAGAAGTATGGTCTTGAGTTGGCCTTTACAGTGAAGATCAGAGATCTCTTAGGGAGATACATGCTTATAGCTTTTTCTCTTATAGAGGAATACATAGGAATTACATAGGAATGCTAACTTAGATGCTATATGGGAGGGTGAATAAACTTCTAATATACAAAGAAGGAAAGGGTTGGTTATTAGTATAGCATTTCTATTTTATTGTCCTACTAGATGGTATGTTGCTTGAGACCAGGAAATGGGTCTTTAAAATCAATAAATAAGATAAACCATAAAGAACTCACTCTAAGCCAAATGTTGTGCTAAGTGCTAGATAAAGTCATACAAACAAGCAAGAGAATCCTTGTTCTCAGAGCTTATGTTCCAATGAGGAAAGACAACAACAGGTGTAAGGGGTGAGGGGATGAGAGAGATAAGCATGAGCCATAAAGTGAAAGCTCATCAGAGGTCAAGATTCCATGTGCAGAGTTCAAAGTTCTAGTGGGAGGGAGATGTGAAAGAGAGGGAGATAGCTAGAGTACAGGCAGAAATAACATGAAAGCCAGGTTCTGAGCCATATAGTGGAAGAGAGCATGTTTCCATTGGGAGGGAAAATAAGTAGAATGGCCCATCACAGGTCCCTACATTTATTTGTTCAGTGAGAAGGCATTCAATATATCTTTATTGTGCTTTATTATAGTTACCCAAAGAGCAACCTGTGAGAGGTAGGCAATAAAGCTATTAGAGTTCAGTAATGTAAATCAATTTTAGAGTTCTGGAATTTGTAACCACCTGCCACTATTTCTTTGCTTTCAAAAAATCTCTTTTTTAAAAAGTGCTATGTAACATGTATTTAAATTTTGAAACAACATCATTTAGCTTTGAGAAATTTTAGATTAGTAGATTAGATATAGGAGGTTGAGAAAGGAGAAACATTACAAGGAATTCCAAGGGATTATTTTAGGTTCAGAGGCTAGGCAGGTGACAGTGTTATGGACAAATATTAAGGAGTCGAGAAAGGGAAACAGCTTGAAGCAAACACGGTGAGTCCAGTTTTGGATGTATCAAGTTTGAAATGATGGGTGGGCAATCAGTTCTCATGAAAGTACTCAGGTTAACAATACATCAAATATAGGGCAGGCTTTTTATTTTACAGAAAACACAAAGGACTCAGATCTGAATCCACAAATAGGCAAAACAAGTCTCTTTCATGTTCTAATGAACCCCATTTTCCCCAGAGAACTATATATTGTTATAGACTCATAGTACTACTCTATAGTTAAATGACCTTCTCCCCATCCTTGACAAGAGGAAAACACTTGGGATCAAAAGAAAGTCTACCATTATTCCTTGTCTTACACTTGGGTTGAAAAAAATCAGCCTCAAGTGCAGAATGGGGGAGGCATAGGAAAAGAACAGTTATGAAAGAGAGATTTGGAGGTTTTAGTTAGTAACTGCAAACTCAACATGAGTTACCAGTAGGATGTGACGGCCAGAAAAGAGAATGTGCTTTTAGGCATCATTAAGGGAGGCATACCTTCCTTAGTCAATTCATCAATGGGCAAGCACTGATTAATCCCTACTATGTGCCAAGCACTTATTAGTTCTGACAATATCTGAAATGTTGTGTTCAGTTCTTGAGTTTACTGTTTTTTTTAGAAACCTGATAAACTGGAATGTCTAAAACAGAGCAACCAAGATGGTAAGGCTTCTAAAGTCCATGTTTGAAAGAACTAGGAATATTTAACTTTAACAAGAAGAAGAAGGCATGCTAATTGTATTCAAGTTTATGAAAGGATGCCATGTGGAAGAGGGATATAGCCTTCTCTGATTCTGTTTGGCTTAAAAGGCAAGAATCAAGGGCAATGAGTCAAAGTTGCCAAAGTGAAACTTAAGTTTTGACCAGAAAAGACTTCCTAATGAAGCTAGCTATAAAGCTAGTGGATAAAGTATCAGACTTGAAATCAGGAAGACCTGAGAACAAATCTGGTCTCAGAAGGTTAGTAGATGGGTGACCATGGACAAATCAAATTCTTTTTGCTCCAGTTTTCTCACTTATAAAACTCAGAGTTGTTGTGAGGACTAAATAAGATAATATTTGTAAAGTGCTTTGCACACTTTATAGCAGAATATAAATGCTAATGATTAGGACTGTCTGAAACCCATCTTTGAACGTCTTCAAGTTGGATGACTACCTTGTTGAGCATGTTATACTAAGGATTATTTTTGAGTACAGGTAAGACCTCTCTGGGCCTTGGTTTCCCCACTTGTAATATAAGGGGTTGAATTAATAGATGACCTCTATGGCCCCTCCCAACTCTGAATCTAAGGTTCTATTATCCTATGGGTTTTTTTTTTACTACTCTAACTCTTTAACCACACTTAGCATCTGCAGTGACTAATACTTTAGGCAGATAGTTCTGAATGAAGGCACAAATAGCTGTGAAATATTGAGTCAGTGATAAAAGATTCTCTTGACCAATAGAGCAGGTGGTGTGGTTTAGAGGAAAAAGTCAGAGGACTAGAATCAGAGGACCTCAGTTTAAGTCTCACTTCTGCCACTTAATAGATATATGCCTTGCTCAAGTCAGTTCCTTTATCTGAACCATGAGGGGACTGGATTAGATGACCTCTGAGGTCCTTTCTAGTTCTCAATTTTTGATCCTGTAGGTCAACTTCCTCATCTATTGGATGACCACTAAGGTCCTTTCCAATTCTCAACTATGATCCTAATTATTATGTATGGATATGGGGCAGGAGGACATTTGGGACTAGGATGGAGAAAGTTGAGAGCAGAGAGAGTATATTGTTCTCAATTTAATTTGGTCAAGAAAGTGAACCATATCTATTTTATGTACACACACATATACATATACATGTACATACCATCTAGTTTCATTCATCCTTTAGCATAAGGGGAACAGTAGTTAAGTCAGAGCAACTAATCTCATTGTAATAAAATGCTGTGTTTTCATTATCAGGACTGCTATATTTCAACGAAATGTTTAAAACCAGAATAATGAGTATGCCTTGTGTTCTTTATTGTTCAGTTGAAAGGCAGAAAAAAGAAAGATAAAACAAGGTTATATTCAATGCCAACTTTCTGGGTGGAATCGTATCAATAAATTTTGAATTATTAGGTACATTTTCTTCATGCCATTAATTACACTCCAGTGAAATTTCAGGTGGTTAGCAAAATAGCCTGTTTAGTATTATTATGGAGACAACTAAAAATCTTCTAAAAAGGTTATCTTTACAGGTGTTTAAGACACAATAAAATGGTTGTTTGTAAATATTCATTCCAAGTTGGAGAGTTTATAATCAATTATTATTGGGGTCAAATACTAGGAAAGATGAGCTGGGAACTTACCAAGCTTTTAACAGTGATGTTGAACTAGCAGTAATTGTAAGCCTCTCTGCCTTGGTCTTTCTAGCAGTAAAATGGATTTAATAATGTTTGCCATGTTGGGTATTATGAGGATTGACAAGAAGATTCTCGTAAAGTAGTTGGTGCTTCTGGGAATAATGATACGCTATAAATGGAAAATAATGTTTTATTATTACTACAAGGTGATTTAATTGTTAGCGAGCATGGAGCCAAATATGAGTGCCAGGATTCTACTGGAATGCAGAGGGATTATCTAAAGTGTCAATGATGCTCAAATCTGTTATGGAAACAGGTAGAGACAACATTGCTTCCTCTGTGATTTTACCAGAGTAGGTACTCTACTTCTTCTTCAAGTGAAGATCACAGCTCCTTAGCAGACAAGTCTTCATGAGTTGTTGTGAGTGAAAAATTTCATCTGGAGACCAACTTTATAATGCTGAGCCTCTCTAAATTCTGAGGGCAAACATATAATCATTCATGAGTCTCATGCTAGATGGCATTCCAACATGGTGGGGCCTACCAGAGATTGTGCTCTGAACATACAGCCTTACAAGGTCTAGGGTTAGTACATTAATAGATACAATGACACTGACATCCTTGATATTCCTTGAACAAGACATTCCATCTCTCTTCTTATATTTTCATTGGTTGTCATTCATATCTGAAGTTCTCTCCCTCCTTATATCCATGCCTGGTTTCCTTCAGGTCTTAGTTAAAAGTCTGTCTTCTACAGAACGTCTTTACTGAGTCCCCTGAATGAGAATGCCTTCCCTATGAGACTGTTTCTAGTTTACCCTGTATATATCTTGTTTGCCCATAGTGGTATGCATGTCATCTGCCCCATTAGGCTGTGAGCCCCTTGAGAACAACGACTATTATTACCATTGTTGGTAACAATGGTAGTGGTGGTGTGTGTTTTCTGTTCTTTCTCTAGCATTTAACAAATTGTCTGATCCATAAAAGACACCTAAAAACTTATTGACTTGACTTGATCTCCAGGGTCTCTTTTCTCCAGCTCCTTGCCTCTGATTTTGTGATACCAGATGGTAATATCACTACTGGGATTGCAACAATACAAGGAGGTAGAAAAGTGGAGTATGGCATGGGCACAAAGAGCTGACTGATATTTCCCCATTTGTGGGTGATCCATTGCATCTTTAAACCAGAGATCAGCAGACTTAATATGAAATTAACCAAACTGGGGCCTGAAATGTGAATTCTTCTACTGCAAACTCAATTTTTCACAGTATTTCTCTTCCCTGGTATTATTAGTCTTGAGAAACTCACCTTTTCTGTGATCATATGTTTAATTTCCATAGCTACTAAAGCAATATTACTTAAAATTTCCCAAGAATCCCCAATTCCCTTTACCTTGAAAATGCTCCAAAATCACCAATATTTAATTCATTTAATTAAAGATAGTCTTAGTATGGTCTTTTCATTATATTCAAATATAGCTCTGGGTAACAAAGGAACCCAGGAAGTGAAGAATACTTGTGGATCCTAAACATTGAAAGGACATTCCCAGATATTTTTTCCTAAAGAACAAAGAACAAAAAGAATGTAAAGGTGATCTCTGACTCTCCTGACATGTCTCCTATAGGGAAAAAATCTTATTACTTCCTCAAAGGAGAATTATTCCCCAAACACCTCAAGATGGATATCAGAAATTCCCTTAAAATGTTGTCAGAAAATGAATTGCATTGGATGGCTTGACAACTGGAACCAAGAGTCTTGGGAATTATAAAAAAGTTATCTATCTTGATTCTTTTTACAAACTGTGCTTTAATTGTAATTAGGTTCCCATCCCCACTCAGATAAGCAACATTCTTTCACTACTTCAGATAATCCCATGTTATAATTGTTATTATAGCTCCTTTAAAATGTTTTTTTAAAATTAAAACCCTTACCTTCCGTCTTGGCTCCAAGGCAGAAGAGTGGTAAGAGCTAGGCAATGGGGGTCAAGTGACTTACCCAGGGTCACACAGCTGGGAAGTATTTGAGGCCAGATTTGAACCTAGGACCTTCCGTCTCTAGGACTGGCTCTCAATCCACTGAGCTACCCAGCTGCCCCCTCCTTTAAAATGTTTTATCAAATATATGTCTTTTTCATATCATTGTCATCTGATAGTATCTCCCTTTTACCTCCTCCCCAAGCACTTTCTCTTATAACAAAGTACAATTAATCAAACAAATTGACGTATTGGCCACAGTTGATATTGTCTCATTTGGTTGCTAGAGTATACCACCTCTCTATGGAGTGGAGGATAGTATGGTTCATTATGGGTGATCTGGCTTCAAGATAGGTTGTTGCTTTGATCCAAATTCTAATATCTTTTATTGTAGGTCATGGTGTATTTTTTCTCCTGGTCATTCTCTTCAGTTTAGAAGTATCATTCCAAATAATATCATTTTCAAGGATATTTCATTTTGAGTAATTGATTCTTTCAATAAATATTTTAAGTGCCTATTATAAGTAGAAAACAGTGTTATGTTCTGGGAGTAATGGGGGAGGGGAAGAACTGGGAAAGAAATAAGCTTTTATATAGCACCTGCTATATGCCAGGGATAGTATTAAACACAAAAAATATTAATCCTGCAAGTTAGGTGCTATTATTATCCCCATTTTAAGATTGAAAAAACTGTGAAAAATAGAAATTGAGTGACTTGCCCAGAGTCATACTGCTTTCCTGATGCCAAGATAAGAATTCAATCCATTGTGCCACCAAGATGATGTGATAAAATATGGGACATTGGTTTGTATCCCAATAGAACACAATAGAAATACTACAGAAGTAAATTCACCAGGCATTTCCCTATATGCCTGTGTTTGTTTCAGATTAAGAAGACTGGGAACTTTCCCAAAGCTGTATGTATAAGACTTTATTTTCCTCCATTTCTAGTTGATACTACAGCTTTCCCAATTAGATTTTTTTCATTTCCTGATTGGTTATTTTAAGCCACCATCTTCCTCCTTTCCCTTTCTGCAATCAGCATCATTTGTGCTGAGCAGCAAACATATCATACAGTTTCTTTCATTCAAGGAAATGGAAACATAAGTTTTGAAGAGAACATGTAGGATGGACAGTCATAACCATGAAAGGATTGAGCACCAAATATTAAGGACCTTGCTCCTGGGTAGGAAGAATTCTACTCCTGAGAAATCACAAGTCAGAGGCATTCATTTATAAATGACTCATGAGGTTATAGGATTTAGAATAAGAAGAACTATAAAGAGATAATCTATCCTAAATCCTGTGTGAGGAAATTTACTTTTCTGGGGTGGCACAATTGACCTCATCTCCTGACAAACATTTGACCCAGAAGCCAGGATGGTGTGAGAGAAATCATTGAATAAATTAGGTCACTTGAGTCTATATGAATGTGCATGAGTTTGTATCACCTATGTCTCCAAGTAGGGGTCACGGGACGGTGACATATGCACTTGATCGAGACATGATTCTGGGTATAAAGAGAAGGAATAAAAGAGGTAATCCAGGAAGTGCTTGAGCTCTGTCTCAGGCATCCTGCCAAGGAACTGGCATGCTGGAGTGCTACTATAGAAGAAACATGGCTAGCTAGAATAGGCGTTTCTCCCCATCTCTCTGCTCTTACCTATCCAAGTAATTCTAATAAACTTTATAAAAATTCTAAGGACCTGAGTCCTAATTTTATTACTACAATCCTTTATTTTACAGATGAAGAAACTAAGGCTCACAAAGATTCAGTGATTTGCTCACAGTCACCCAGACAGTTAGCAACAAAGTCAGAATTCTAACTCTGAAGTAGGGGGAAACTAACTAGAGTTAGTCAAAATAGGAATTGGCTACCTGCCCCAGAAGGCAGTTGGTTCCCTTCCAATGGAAATGTTCAAGAGGAGGCCAAATTATCCCTTGTTTGGTATGTTGTAGAGAGAATTCATGTTCAACTAAAGGTGGGATTAGATGGTTTCTGAGGTCCCTTTTGACAATGACATTTATTAAGGTGAGTGAGAAGATAAGCAAGGTCAACAATTCAGGTGTGAGGGAAATGAACATTTTTCTGCCTCAAAAAATTTGGCTGTAAAGCTTGGAAGAGCTCTTGAGTGTCATCTAGCCCAATTTGCACCTGAAGAGAAATTCCTCTAAAATATATTGAAAAAATGGTCATTTGACTTTGGCTTGATGACCTCTTGAATGATGGAACCTACTAAAAGGTAGCTTAGTCCTTTTGGAGAAAGTTCAAATTGCTAGGAAATTGGTCTTTCTATCAACCTTAAATTTGTCTCTTGAGTTTCTACCTGTTGCTCCAAGTTCTGCTCTCTGGAACATGCAAGACAAATCTAATTCCCCTGGGGGATGATAGTCATCTAAGTATTCAATGAAAGTTATCCTGTATCCCTTCCTCATTCTTAACATCCCACTTCCTTCTGCCAATCCATGCACATCATTGTCCCCAGTCCTCTTACCTGATTGGATTCTCTCCTCTGGACATGGTCTAACCTATTTCCTTTCTGAAATATGATATCCTGAACAAGAACTGATCATCCAGATACCCCAAAGCTTTGGCTTTATTGTACTGCCATACTGGTGTAATCATGGACAGGGTCCATCAGGACTCCCCTTGATTCAATCATCCTCTGAAGCTGTGAGAATGCTCATATCCAACCTTGTCAGCATTTGACAAGAGCCTGCAGCTACTTCTAGATCAATTTTTTATCAATTTTGTCCTTTGCCTGAGATATTAGGCATGCTAAGACATCCTCCACAAATTTTCCTTGTAACTGTACCCAAGCTTTGAATTCAAAGGATTACACCGGGCCTGGATTAAACTGTCGACTTCTACAATTACTCTGAAGAAAAAAGGGCTGTCTGGTGTCTAAGAAAGTACAATTCATTTACCCAAGAGTTGATGTGATCCTTGAGAAAGGAGGAGTGCCACTCTTCTTCCAGCACAGAAAACCTCAGCAAGATGTCAAATAGGAAGGTTATCAAAACAGCCATTGCCAACCTTAATCAAATCATGTATCATGAAGGAAGAGAATGACGGTTGTAAGCTATATGCTGGAGTAAAAGCAAACACAAATTGAAAGAAGGATGGTGAAAAGCAATGTGACTGGATATTTGAATTTACTAGTCAACTGAGTCAGAATATAGATGGATATATAGTCATGATGAGCCACAAGACAGTAGAAGTTATCATCCAACTTAAAAAAACTGGCTGACTTCTCTATTGGAGAAAGGCAGTATGATACAGAAGATAATGCTCTGAAGTGAAGATCTGCATTCAAATTCCACCTCTGATATCTATTATTTATGCAACTATGAACAAAAACTATCTTTCTTAATCTGTTTCCTACATAGTCAAAGAGAAATAATATTAACTGCAAAAACCAGTTCACTGTAGGGATTAAATTTATGATTGGACTAAATATAAGAGAACATGGTCTCCAATTTTAAAAATTAATACAGCTCAAGTTAAAATGACGTTTTAGCAGCTTTATTTACAAAGGGGTAGAAAGAGTAAAAATAGAGATGTAAAAGAGGGTAGAGTCAGAAGTTTACCTTATCACCCTAAATGTTGCTCAATCCATGCAGGGCTCATTAATCCTTCAGATAGAGGACTTGGCATTGAATTAAGCAAGGTTTCAACCTATGTGGCCTCCTCTGAGAGGGAGGCCTCTCTGGTGCTAATCTTTGGAGAAGCCAGGAAAGGAGGGTCAGCTTTTTTCACTCATCCAATCCAAAGTCCAAAGGGAGAAGATCCAAGAGCAGTCTTACCAGAAGTAGTTCAAGTAGCCAGCCCCAGATCCTTCACAATGAAGATTCAGGCCAAAGACCAAAGACCTCTTCAACAGGAAGTTCATCATCTTTTATAGTCCCTTTTTACATCCCTTCCTGTCCCTTCCTCCACTTTACTGGAACCAATTGTAGTCTTAGAATTTGCTTAACACTGCCCAAGGTGCAGTTAGTCGCTTCTGGAGGTGTTCCTCACTTTAGTAGGTGGTTTTTGAACCTCCCCTACTTATGGTTAAGTAGGGGTGCCTTTGCTTTTGATTGATTAAATTTAAAAGTAGGGAAGGAGAGAGTCAATCCCACCTTCACATCACCAAGTTGTTACAGAATCACAATATTTTGGAGTTGGAAGTGATCTCAGTGACCACTGAATCTGACTCATAACAAAATAGGAAGCCTAATTGTAACATATCTGATGATTGATTCATCTGGCCTTTATTTAAAGATCTTTAATATGTACAAATGAGCTTAATGTATATGCATGTGCACATATATATATATATATATGTATATATATATATATATATACATACACACACAAATATAAATATACAGACACAGACACACTGACACAGGTAGTAGCTAAGTAGAAGAGTGAGTAGAGCACCAGCCTGGAGTTAGGAAGACCCTTAAATCTAGCCTCAGATATTCAATGGCTGTGTGATCCTGGACAAGTCATTTAATTCTCAACGGCCCCTGACAATTATCTGAGATTTAGTTGGAGAGTGCCTGTAGGTTTTCTTTCAACAATGAAGTCAGATCTGAATTCCAACTCCATCTGTCCCTTCCTCAGCTCCTTTATTCCCCATCAAAAAAGAATGTAGGAGTTAACTCATGGTAAAGAAAAAAAAGAATGCTGGGTTTTAAGTTGAGGACCTGGGTTCAAATATTACCTTTGCTATCTATGCACCTAGGTGATCTCTCTTGGACTGTTTTCTCATCTGTGAATTTAGAAGATCAGACCAGATGACTTCTGAGTTCCCCTTCTCTGCCAACCCTTTGATTCTACACAGTATTGTAATTAGCCATTCAGGACAAACTTCAGACTACACAATTCTGTGACTTTAAGGAAATTAACCTTCTAAGACCAGTGCCATGGTTTCTAACAACCAAAGAAGCAGAGTTTATAATATTTATGAAAATCTGGTCTATCTTGCATCAATTCATCCTGATTTACCATTTCAATCACACAGTTAGAATCACCCCGGAGAACCTGGTCAAATAAATCTTAAACAGATTAAAGGATGAAAATGAGATACATAAAAAATAGGTACATTGAAAGTTAGAACTTTTGAATAATGATGCCACAATGAGATTTTTGAATAATGGGGGGAAACCAATTCAGGGAAGAATGTTGTTCTTAGATGCAGGGTCATGCTTAGTCACTATAATAGAACACACATTTAGGAGAAGAGATGTAATGTAAAAAGATACAAAAATCATCAAATACTTTGTAAATGTTGCTCAGAAATCTTTTTTTTCCAATGCCTTCATTTTATAGATTCAAAAGTTGAGGACCAGAGAGGCTTCATGACCTATCAGAGGTAACACAGTTAAAGACAGAACCAGAACAAGAGCCTATCTATATCTCTGGTTCAGTTTCCAACAAACTCCACTGCTTCTCTTTCTATTTAAAAAAAGTTAACTTATACTTGAATAGAAATCTTCCTTAGAATGTTTTCCTGAAAATAAAAATTCTTAATAAATTACTAAAATCCCATCTCCTATAAGAAGCCTTTCCTGAACACTCCTCATGCTTGTTCCTTCTCTCTGTTATCTCCAATTCATCCTATATATAGCTTGTTGGTACATAATTGTTTGTATGTCATTTCCCCCATTAGATCATAAATCCCTTAAGGGAAGGGACTGTTATTCTATCTTTCCCTGTATCCACACCGAGCATGTATCACTGTTTGTATCACAGAGAAGGCAATTACTATATAATAAATGTTATTGATATTAATATTGAATTAATAAATGTTTAGTGACTTGATATGGCTATATAATCACCATGAAGACACCTATAATAAACTTATAAATTTTGATTTTTATTCTGTTTACTTTTTGATCTAATATAATATCAATGGTATGATGAACTCTCAGTGTGGATGCTTCTGCCACCAATTTAGATAAGCAACTCTTTTGCAACTTAATAGGTCTCAGAGAATTGTCTGGAATACCCAAAGTCACATTGACAGTAAGGGACAGAATCTGAACTTGAACCCAGGTCTTCCTAACTCTGATATTAGACATCTATCCACTATGACAAAAATTCTATAAGCCTGGGAGGGAAAAAAAAATTCATTAGGGATAATGTAATTCTAAATGCAATCCATCCTTGCATCCACAAGCAACTATAAGATACTTCAGAGACTGCTGTAACTACATTAATAATAATTGCTATTCATATTGTATTTTATAGTTTATAAAGCACCTGTTTCATACTATCTAGCCCTGAGGTTTCATGTAACCATTATTAGTTTCCTTAAAATATGAAAAAAGTGAAGTTGGTCTCAGAGAGGTTACATAACTTACCCATGGTCACCCATCTAGTAAATATCAGAGAAATCATGGTACTTATGAGGTACTTTTGTCACTTTTCATGGCTCTGTTTTCTGTAGTTTGGAAAAGAAAATGATATTCTACAAGTGTTGTTTGAATTTGGCAGAGAATACCAAGTCAAAACCTGGTTATGCTGGAGTTTGGAGCCAAAAAGTTATAGAGACTACATGTAAGTTTGGTCTATGACCATCATCAATGAGGAGGCCTTTGATTTGCATGTGGATGAGTCTCATAAACACTTTCTATATCCAGGATTGTGGGTCTAGAGGGCAGTATTTGCTGATGTTCTCTGAGTCACCCTTTTTGGTATTAACAAAGTCTCAGGGTTTTTCCTGTGCCCTTGACATCTTCCTCTCCTTCAGACACCTTATCATTCCTTCAGCCCAGCATGCATCTTCACTAGGTACACACAATCTGATGTTTGTTTCTTCAGTATCATTTAGACTTCCTCTATAGTTACATCTTGGGTTGGGATACTGGAGTCTAGTGGTGGTGACTCCACTGTCCTTGATGGTGAAAGAGGATATTAAAGTCCCTGCAGATTTCTTTTATCATTCAGACTTGTAGCTGCTTAGGGTTTTCAAGATCTAATAAATATTTTTCACTTAAATCAAAATATTCATTTACTTCTTTCTCTTCTTTGAGTTGTACTTGCTCTATCATTTACTACCTATATAGTGACCTTGGGTCTATCACTCTAGAATTTAATTTTTCCCTTTGAAGATGGAAAAGGTCAAACTAGATGACCCCTGAGTTCCCTTCCAACTCTAAATTTAAGCTGCTAATTACTCAGTAATTGGCTTTTCATAATTTCCAAATACAATGACCAATTACTCCAATTTCCAGTTTCACTTTGTAAGGAGCACAAATACTATCATCATTTAATAAAGGTAGGGACTGAGACTCTGCAAGGTGAGATGACTTACCTCATGCCATATCAAATGAGATAATGTATGTAAAATATTTTGCAAACCTTGAAGCACACTATAAAAGCAAGCTATTATTATTATCATTCTTAACGTATTAATATGACAAAGGTTTCAAACCCAGGCCTCCAGAATCCAGGGCCTGTAATTATCCCACTATGCCATGCTGTGTCTGCAGAGAGCTTTGGTAGGAATTTTAACAAAACCACATATAATCAAAAGAATATGCAAATCAAATACAAATTCAGTGCTTATATTAAATTTCTCTACCAATTACCAGCTATGCCCAAAAGACTTTTATTGATTACTTGAAAAAAATGTATAGTTCAATTAAGACAAATCAAACCCAACAAGTACAAATGACAGTAGACTGGAGGCATCAATACAAGATAGAAGGATGTTGCCCATTGCTGCTATTTTGTCTTGAACAAAGCCTTTTACCTCTTAACTCCCTTCATTTTCCTCCTCTCTAAAATGAGGCACTTAGAACAGATGATCTTTAGAGACCCTTCCAACCTGAAGTGTTTCTGATCCCATGCTCTCACTACTCTAGGAAGAAAGGAAAGCATCTGGGCATGCTAGCACAGTGTCTTAGCAACATGAGGTTAAGAAATGAATGACATTGAGCAAGGAATTTTCCTTTCTAAGCCTTGGGTCCCACCTCAGCAAAATTCTAGGGTAGAAAATATGATCTCAAAGAGCCCTTCCCATTCTGACAGTTAATAATTCCATCAATCTCATTTAAAAGTCAATGAATCTGGTCTCCATCCTATCCCTGGTCTCATCTGCTGGCTGGTGGAAATGCTAATGGGAAGTGAAATGAACAAAATCCTCAAACTAAGAGGGGAAAAAGAAAAGCAGGAAGGCTCTAAAACTTTGCTTTTTCCTTGACATTACACTCTCTCTCTCTTCTCTAGAAGGTCTTCCCCTGTGCCCCTAGTTACCTCTTCAGAATAGCTTCCTTCGCTTGAATACATGTATCAAAGGGATATGGTTGGGAATGTAGACTAAATGAACATCCTAGTACAAACATCAACAACATCGAAATAGATTCTAATCAAGGACACAAGTAATACCCAAGGAAATTGTACATGGGCTATTGGAAAGGTGGGTGGAGGGGAAGGAGGGAAATAATGTGATTCTTGTAACCAAGGAATAATGTTCTATATTGACTAAATAAACTAATTCAAATGAAAAAAAAATACAATCTATATCAAAAACAAAAATTTAAATTAAATTAAATTTTTAAAAAAGAATAGATTCCTTCTATTGGGTATATATCTTCTATGCACATAGTTATTTAGATGATGTCTCTATGTTTAGGATGTAAGTTTGTTGAAAATAGGGAGTCTTTTGGCCTTTCTTTTTATCCCCTGAGCTTAGCATTGTCCTTGGAACATAGTAACCACTTAATAAATACTTAATGAGAGGCACTGACTGACAGGAGGTACCTAGATCTCTCATGTTTAATGGTGGTATGATTGAGAGATTGGACATTGAGGACCCAATTCATTACGTATGCACAATATACTCTTCCTAGTATCAATCTAGGAAAGCTAGATTGCCCAAAGGATAGAGTATCAGTCCTGGAGTTAGGAGGATTCACATCCCTGAGTTCAAATCTGGCCTCAGACACTTGCTAGCTGTGTGACCCTGGGCAAGTCACTTAACCCTGCTTGCCTCAGTTTCCTCATCTGTGAAATGAGCTAGAAAAGGAAATGGTAAATCACTCCAGTATCTCTGCAAAGAAAACCTCAAAAGGGGACTAAAAGAATTGGAAATGGCTGAAAAACAACTGAACAACAAAATATCAGCCTCTGAAGAGGCTTCTCAAAATACTTGTTTTAAAAATATTATCTCATTTGATCCTCATAGCAACTTTGGAAGATATGTGTCAGTATTATCCTCATTTTACAGTTGAGGAAACTGAGCCAGACAGAGATTCAGTGCCTTACTCAGGGTCATATAGCTATTACATGTCTAATATCAAATCTGAACTCAGATCCTCCTGACTCCACGTTCAGGCTTTTATCCACTGTATCACCTATTATGGTATAGTGGGGAAAGTGCTGAATTGGTACCATATGACCTTTGTTTGTATCCCACTTTGCTATTTACTATTACTTGTGTGACCAGGCAAGTAATTTTATCTCTCTGGCCTAAGTTTCCCTGTAAAATGATGGGGTTATACTAGCAGTTGGATCTCAGCTGAAATGAGGTCTTGTCTAGCTCCTGATTTATGATTTCCTTACCTTTCACTATTATTGCCTCTCATTCAGGTATTTTTGAAGAGGGAGGTCAGGATGAGAGGGGATCTCTCTTCCTAATTCCTTTTGGACTCTGCATCCCTTAGCCAAACACTCTCCTCTCTGTCCAGGTTGAGTTCATTTGTCTCTCTTTATATTGGGTCTTCATACTTGCCTGGAGATACGTTGTTTTACTTGGATAGAAAAAAGAGGGTATTCTAGGCCCAATACTACTTCAGCCTCCAGTGACTAGATTTGCTGAGAGGTTCTCAAGTGCCATAACCATACACTTTCTCAGTAACTCCCTATGTGCCTTCTGGGGTCCCTGGAAAACCACAACTTTTCTCTTCTAAGCAATTTTGAAGAAGCACTAGCTCATAGAATCCTAGAAATAGTTGTGATTCTGTGATTTTTAGCACAACTATTAGCCCAACTAAATCTTGGAGTCCCACATGCCCTGCCCCTTGAGATCATCTCTTCCTTCTCTCATAAAAGTTTCAATCACCATTGCTTTCTTCCAGGCCTAAATAGCTCGTAGCTGCCAAAACTTGTTAATCCCATGGATAACCTGGTACTCTCTCTTAATTCCAACATCAACTCCAAGGCATTATACTTTTTTCTGCATGTAATGTTGCACCCTAGCTCAGGTCTGGGCAAATCTTCAAATTATGAGAAACTCTTCCATCCTCCATTAGCAATATCACCCTATCAAACACAGCTCCCTGCTAGTTTCCAGTGATAAAGGTCACTTGCACTTGATCAGTGGCAAATATGAAGGGCTGATTCTTAAAGGCCAATTCATTTTAGCTGAGAAATGTCAATGTCTCCTCCCTCCATCTCTACAAAATGGTTTAGGACATTCTTTCAGACTGTGGGGCCAGGGCAGCCCCTTCTGAGAGGGGATTATGAGGGTCTATCCAAGACACAAACACATTTCCCATCTGTAGCACCAGGGATTTGATTGCTATCCCCATTTATTCCCTCCTTAGGCTACCCCTTCCAGGGCAACTCATCAAAAGGGAAATGGTTCCATTAAAGTTTGTGTACCTGGCATGTTCTCAGATCACACTTACACATACTGGTCTAGGAAAGAATCAGTGGGGAGGGTCAAGTTCTGGGATCCCTATTTTGATTCACTCACTCCCAGGCCCTACTTCAGGAAAAAAGATCTGATTTTGGTAACACATACAGATTCCTGGGGGAAGCAAAACCATGGCACATAGGAGTCCTTGATACTTCTTCAAAAGCTACAGCAACCAGGACCACACACAGCAAACTCAGAGGAGTACATCAAGGAGCCACAATCTTCATATGATAGGTAAGCTTCTGAATATTACTGCACATTTACCTGACTTCTAATTTCCCTCTTCACCCCATCTCACAGTGAATCTGCATATTATAATGGAGCTAGAATTTAGATAACACTTTAAGTTTTGCAAAGTGCTTTATATCTGTTAACTTACACCAACCCTGCTAGGTAGGTGGTATTATTATCCCCATTTTACAGATAAGAAAACTCGGGAAAATCTAGGTTAAGTCATGAGCCTATAACTACTACTGATGGAAGCATAAACTAGCATTAGCCATTTCCCCATCTCAGATGAATGAGGCTGAGAGCTCAGAAATAACCACCATTCAAGCATGTATTAGGCATCAACTTTGTTCCAGGTAAATCAAAACTTTTTTTTTAAAACTTGACTTGGGTCATACACAGCTAATAAGCATTTCAAGCAGAATTCAAACTTGGACCTTTTTGGTTCCAAGACCCGTGTTCTACTCATGGAGCCACATTGCTGCATAAGGGACTGGTTAACATCAACAACATTTATACCAGAATCAACTTGACACTAATTTCCCTGAAATCCTCTCCTCTCCTCAGACCGGGAAGGAGGTAGAGCTCCTGGAACTCACATCTACTTGGTGGCTCCATACACTTTTCCTTCTCACCCTCCTACCTATAACAATAAGTAATACCAGGGAGCTTCAGTTCCGTAGAAACATACTGGCTCATTTTCCCAATATGAAGTAATCTGTCACCATATGAGTTATATTAGCATCTAATTTTTCTTTCTGTGAGTTTCAAAGGTCATGTGCCTGTATGTCATATCTATGGTACCATAAACTAGCAGTAGCCTTTTCCCCTTCTCTGGTGAATGGGGTAGTTGGAGAGAACTCAAAGATATCTATTACCCAAGTATTTATTAAGTACCAACTTTGTTCCAGTAAATCAAAACTTTTTCAAAACTCTAACTTAACAAGTTTCAAAACTTACTCTCATTCTACCTAAGGATCAAATCTATATTGAGAAAGGCTGCACTCTGAGAAAAAGAACAGACTTGGAGTCCATCTACTATCCTGAAATTCCAGCTTGGTCACATGATACCTATGAGAATGCAAATAAGTGAAATCATCTCATCTGTTCTTCACAGAATTATAGGATGGATGTTGGCCTCAGCAAGGGCCTCAGGCCCTACCTCATTCAAGCCATATTTGACGGGTGGTCACACATGGAATTTGTTTGAAGACCTGCAATGAAGGGGAACCCACTACCTCCAGAGGTAGCTGTTGAGGAAGGTTTTTCTTACTTGGAGCCAGAATTTGACCCTTTGCAAATTCCTCCTAGTTCTGCCTTCTGTGGATAAAAGAGGATAAGTGTACTAATCCCTCTTTTAGGAAGCAGCTCTTTAGGACTGATAATTAAAGGCAACTATAATGACCCTACCAACCCACCAGCTTTTCTGTTCTCAAGGTTAAGCAGTCCTATTCCTTTCAGCTAATTCTTACAGGGAAGGTACTCTAGGCCCTGCACATTCCTGGCTGCTCTCCTCTGGACTCATTTGTCACTACTGACTACAAAGGTTTGTTGTGAGGAAAGTGCTCTGTGAATCTTTGAGCGGCTGAGGTGATGAAGAGCAGGGATTTCATGTACCCTGAGACCAATATTGTAGCTGTATAAAACTGGCAGGAACCCCCAAATATCAGCCAATCTCTGACAATGTCACTGACTGGGTTAGTACCCTGGGACCTGTGATGAAACTGATCCTGTGAATCTAAGAAAAAGATGGAGCAGCCCAGAGTTATGGCCTGGTCCTAATTGGAAGCATTGGCATTGCAAGTATGCCAGAGAGGATAGTGGATGAAGCAGAGTTCCTATGTGTAGATTCTACAAGAAGGCAAAATACAAGGGGACAGAAGAAATGCTTCTGTGCAGATATTGACTGATGATCCAAGTTGCTACCCCTCAAGCACACACATGAAACAGAGAACATAAAGATTCTGAATACATGCCAGTGTAACATCATACCAAAACTAGATACAGATCTTACTAGGTAAAGGCCAGGGTTTTATACTATTTTCTGTCAATAGCCCTCTCAATTCCAAATCACATCATATTATTATAGATGAATGTAGGGCAATTATAAGAAATAACTTCATTCCTAAACCAAGATTAGATAAAATAAGTAGAAAGTGAGAATTTACTTGCATCTAAAGAGGCAAAACCTGAAATAGCTGAAGGCATTGAAAATCTACACTTCACCCAAAGTTCAGTAGTGCTTCCTAATAATGAAATATATAGTAATAAATAATATTATATTTCAACTTATTTTGGAGAGGAGATGGGCATACTTCAAATGGAATTTTGGAAAGTCCTTTATGAGTTGGATGGCCTGAATCCAACTAACAAACCAACAATACTAAAGTAGAATTAATGATAAACCTGGTAAATAGAGTGACTACCAAGGATAATTCAAACTACTACTACTACTACTACTACTACTACTACTACTACTACTACTACTACTACTACTACTACTACTACTACTACTACTACGAGCCATTTATTTAGTGCTTTTATATTTTCTGTATTACATATAATATATTTATATTCTATTTTGTGCCTCATGACAACTCTGAGAGGCAAGTACCATTTTTTAGAGATGAGAAAACTCAGGCTGAGAATGATTACATGACTTCCTCTGGGCTACATAGCTATTAAGTGTTTGAGGTCAAATTTGAACTCAGGTCTTCCTGACTCCAACTCCAGTACTCTATCCATTATGCCACCTATTTAAGGTACTGTGCTAAGCACCTGTGATACACAGACAAAAGTAAAGCAATTCTTGCCCTCAGAAGGCTTCTATTCTAATGACAGAGACAAGATGTACACACACATACATACACACACATGTACACACACACACATATATATATATATATGTGTGTGTGTGTGTGTGTTCATATACAAGACACATAAAACAAATACAAGGTAACCTTGCATTGGTAGAGTCACTTTCCTCATGGGGGAATTTCCTATGCCAACCACAGTTGTGTAATAACAACAACCACCTCAACCCTGACATTTAGAGGGTCCTTTAAGGTTTGAGAATACCTTTGCACATATAATCTCATTTAATTCCCAATAATAAGATGCTAGTTGTACTCAGCCCAAAAACTGAATGCCATCTCCTGGAGGGAAAATAATGTTTGGTTTTTGTATTCTCAGGGTCAAGACCAGTTCCCTCCAACCCACCCCCCAAGCAAGGATGAATGTGTGGTAAATCACCTAGAGTGATTTGGCCTTCTAGGGGTTCCTTGGGAGTATCCCTTCAGAGCCAGTAATATCTCTCTGGTAGTGATTTTTATTCCAGAATGTCCTTGGCCTTTGCTCTTGCACTCCCTACCCCCCTGATCCCCTGATCTTATCTGGGTATGCCTTGGGCTGCTTAGCAAGTACAGCTCCAGATTACCATCCTTATGTTTCTCTGACAGTGTCTGCTCTATCTTTCATTAGCTCAGGATAAAATAAAGAAAAGAGTGAGAAGTCAGACTGGGAAAGCCCTGAAGTCTATATGTGTCTAGTCCCATGCCTCATGACCTTTATCTCCCATTCAGGAGTAGCAGTTTACCTCTGTCACCACGGCAACCAGCTGCTTTCCAAACCCTGGATCCTACCCAGGCTCTGTTTTCTCCTGAGAATGTACATTTTACAAGTCTTTCTTCAGTCAGTATAAATTTTTCAGCACCTTTTTTTTTAATTATCAATTTTTTTTATGTTAGAGCTAAATCTTCTTGAAGCCATTCTAAATTAACATGGAGCAAAAGAGAGATGAACATGTGATTATGGAAAGAATGCTGGCCTGAGAGTCCAGAAGACCTACATTCAAATTCCATCTAAGTTCCTGATAGTAGTTCTGGGACCATGG
Organism: Monodelphis domestica; assembly: GCF_027887165.1. NCBI lineage: Eukaryota > Metazoa > Chordata > Mammalia > Didelphimorphia > Didelphidae > Monodelphis > Monodelphis domestica. Next base: position 40,038,977 of record NC_077235.1, on the reverse strand, counting down.
ATAGGTCACATAAATCAATCTTGAGCAAAGTGATGGATGGAATGAGATATGCATTGGCAGCATTGAACAACTGACATAAAGCAACAGGTTTTAAGATAAATATTGGGTAAGCTTTTATCTCACCCTGGCTGGTTATTTTGATTTAATATTTTGGACTCAAACCCTTCCCTTAAATTCCTTTTTTTCCATGGCCCTGTCTCAGAATAAGTAGGACAATATGCTCCATGATCACAGTAACATCAATGAAAAGAATAGTAAAAGAAGTCAAAGGCCGTGTAATTACAATGACCAAAATTGCCTCCCCAAAAATGGTGAGGAAATGCACCAGCCTATTTTGCTTGGACAGGTAGGGATTTATAGGTACAGAATGCTATATGGACAGCCAGTTAAAGTTAAGATATATGAACTGATTTAGTTTACTTCTTTTTCTTTATTACAAGGAAAGGCTTTATATTTGGAGTCAGTATGGGAGAAACTCTGAAATGACTGAGATGATTAACCAAAGGAATCAGTAAAACTTTGAAGAATATGAATACAGGGGGCAGTTGGGTAGCTCATTGGATTGAGAGCCAGACCCAGAGATGGGAGGTCCTGGGTTCCAATCTGACCTCAGATACCTCCCAGCTGTGTGACCCTGGGCAAGTCACTTAACCCCCATTGCCTAACCCTTACCACTCTTCTGCCTTGGAACCAATACTCAGTATTGATTCCAAGACAGAAGGTAAGGTGTTTCTTTTAAAAAAAGAATAAGAATACAAATGTCTCAGATTTTCCAGTCCTATGGAACTTTATCAGTACAAACTGTTTTCACACTATGACAAGATTGTAATAACTCCTAAATGATCCCCTGCTTTCTCTTTTTCCCTCCCTTCCAATCCATCATACACACTACTGTCAAATTTAATTTCCTCAAAAGTATTCATCACATTCAACTTCAGCTCCAAAACCCAATATAGCTGTACACTGTATACAGTCTCAGCTCCTGAGCCTAACACATCCAGGCATTGTGCTAATGGCTAAGGATACAAAGAAAGGCAAAAGACAGTCCCTGCCCTTGTGTATCTCAGTCTAATAGAGATCAACATGCATACAACCATATATTTTTTTACAAAAGTTATTTTTTTCTAATACATTCTTAGAAATTTTATTTTTGACTGGACTCAGATTTTGAGGTGGAGGCCCTCAGGGAAGATAGTCGATGTCTCTTGGCAATCTGTTTCTGTTGTTTTTCTTTAGCCTCCTTCATTCTCTCAGCCAGAATCTTGGCATATTTTGGTGCTTCTTCCTTGTTCTTCTGGGTACGCTGCTTCTTCAAAGCAATGTGTCTACTTTTGTGCTGCAAGATACAGGGAGTCACCAAGTGCTAGATTTCAGGAGCCTTAGTCCTGGGGTTTGCCTTCCTTGTTGAGGGGCTTTCTCAAAACATACTGCCGAATGTATATATATGAAACAGGATGTTATTTCAGAAGGAAGTAACTAGAATTAAGGGGAATCAGGAAGAGCTTCTTGCAGAAGATAGTATTTAAACTGAGACTTGTAGGAAGCCAGGAGGCAGAGATGAGGAGGAAAGGAATTCCAAAGATGGAAAGATGGAACAGTCATTATAAATGGCTAGAATCAAGAGATGGAGTGTAAGGTTCAAAGAAATTACTGGATCCTAGGACATGTGGAAGAGAATAAGATGTTAAGAAGGCTGCAATGCTTAGAATCAGTTAGATTATAAAGGGCTTTTAAAGCCAAAGAGAGGATTTTCTATTTAATATTGATATTGATATTTTACACTTGAAATAATTGGGAGCCAATGCAGCTTACTGAATAGAAATAACATGGCCAGACCAAAGCTTTTAGAAGATCACTTTGATAATTTGACCTGTCTGAGACTGAAGCAAAGAATCTCATGTTTTTATGTTTTACAAAGAGGAAATTGTCCTTCCTCTCTTCAGAGGAAAGCCACTGCCTCTCCTTTGCCTAGCTGGAATCTCTTCACCATGCTTCTTTTCCTCTGCCCTCTCTATTTCTGGCAATCCTTTCTGTATTGTTTCTGTATTTCCTTTTGTAAACTCCCTGAGGGGATGGACAGTCTTGTTTGCTGTTAGATGTATTCTCAGCACTTAACATAGTGCCTAATAATACTATATTTAATAAATGTGCTATCTATGATTTTTTAAAAATCACTTTATATTCTAAATCAGTGTTATCGTTGCCTTTAGCTATACAAGCTTAAGCATACCCAATTTCATCTGCTCTGTAAATGAAGGAAACAAGCCTATGTGCCAGGTACTGTGTTAAGCACTTTACAAATATTATGTCCCTTTGATCTGTACAACAACTCTGGGAGGTAAGAGCTATTTCCCCCCTCGTTGTACCCTTTTAGAAACTGGGGCAGAGTTTTAGTGACTTGCCCAGGGTCACACAGCTAGTAAATGTCTGATATGCTTGACACCTTTGAACTAAAGGGGTTTGTTGCCATGCAGAAATCACTGGACCACAACCTAATTTCTTTGGCCCAACCCTATCTTCCCTCAACAACAACAAAAAAAGATAAGATTTTCATGGATTTTAGTCCCAGCTCTGTCACTCTGTGACATCTCTAGATCTTAGTTTCATTTTACCATCTATAAAAGGTAGAGAGTCAAATGATAAATTGAAATGAGGGTTATTCAAGATTTAATAATAGCTTCCTTTAAATTTTAATTTAATTTTACTTTTTAAACCCTAACCTTACATCTTAGAACCAATATTTCTAAGGCAGAAAAGTGGTAAGGGCTAGGCGATGGAGGTTAAGTGACTTGCACAGAGTCTCACACACAGCTAGAAAGTGTCTGATGCCAGATTTGAACCTAGGATCTCCTATTTCTTTTCATTTTTTAATTTTAAATTTATTATTTATCTATAACATTCTTTTTTCCAAAAAATATTGAGTTCTGAATTCTCTCTCTTCCTCCCATGAATGTGATATAAAAATAATAGCTTTTGTCAGAATTCATGAATGGAGAGTTCTCCATTTCATTCATTCTTCTGGTCTGCTATCATTCAAACAGCTATCTCTATGATCTCTTCCTTCACTCTGGTCTCAGCTATCCTTACCAAGGCTAATTTCTCTACATGCTCAGTTGATCCCATCCCCTTTTGTCTTCTCCAATTGATTGCTCACTCTATCATATTCTCCCTTTCTTGCCTTTGATTTCTCCCTATCTGATGGTTCCTTCCAGACTGTCTACAAAAATACCCATGTATCTCCCATTCTTAAGGGAAAAAAACAAAACAAAACAAAAAACACTTGATGAAACTAGCCCTGCCAATTATAACTCCATCTCTTATGTCCTTCATGGCTAAACTCCTGGAGAAAGCTATGTAGGCCTGCAACTTTGGTATACTCCTTGATTCCTCACTCTTAACTCATATCTTCAATTCATTTCCAAATCTTGTCATATCTACCTTCACAACAGCCCTAGTTCAGATCCTCTGACACTTATGTCTCCTATCTCCAATATCCCCTAACTATTGTATCCTTGGCTCTGTTGCCAAGTGTGGTTCTGACTATGTCAGCCCCCTGCTCCCTGACCCATAGAGCTTCCTATTACCTCTAAGATAAAATATATATGCCTTTGGCATATTAAGCTCTCAAATACCTGGATCTTTTCTGCCCCTCTGATCTTCTTATACTTGTTACCCTCCCCTTCAGGATCAGCTACAAAGACCTTATTATTCCTTAAACATGATTCTCTGGGTCTTTGTACTGGTTATCTCCCATAGCTGAAAAGTTCTTCCCCCTCAACTGTGCCTCTTGGTTTCACTGGTTTCTTTCAAGACTTATTTCTAGTCTTACCTTTTGCTCTTACCCTGTCCTTTTCCTTCCCCAGGCTTTTCAAGCCTTCCCTGGCCAGTCTATCTCCATACACAATATATATATATATATATATATATATATATATATATATATATATATAATACATATATATAAATATATATAATATATATATGTACATGTATATATGTTTTTGCCTTTCTGTCTTCAGCATTTAGTTTAATGCACAGAACACAGTGATGAATGTTTACTAACTAAGCAATCTTCTGAGGTAAGTATTATGACCACACATATTATTATTCCTATTTTATAGATGGACCACCCATGTGCTCCACTGCTATCCAGAAAATGCTACAACCTACATAGCAACCCTTTCCCACCCCCATGCCCTGACTTGGCACATTGCTTAGGACTTCTATGAACTACTTATGGGAAAACAAGATTACACAAGATAAGAAAAAAATACACAAGTTATGATCTGTATTGTTGAAAGATATATCCACATAAATGAGCTTAGAAGTACATTATTCCATTCAAGTGGGGTTTTTATAAACTCTAGGTGTTCTTATCCCAACTTCTAATCTCACTGGCAAGTCATATTCCCAGGGCAAAACTATGTTGACTTTGGAGAATTTTTTCAGTGCTCTTTCCTCAAGCCCCCATTTCAGTGTGTTTTCCGCAGTAGCCATGACCAGTTATAGTATCACCTTTATATCATTGATCGACTTATCAATTAGCACCCTCGTGTCATTTAACCATTTAACATTAAATACTTCTACAAAAAGAGCATCTCCTGAAAAGATATGGGAAGGACAGAAGTACAAGTCCTCCTAAACCAGAGTCATACTCTCCCCTATACTACCTCAACTCCTAAGAAGAATGAACAACTTCAAGCAGTTGCAACAAAGCATTTATCCCACCAAAATCGTTTCTGAATTTGCAATGAACTGTGGATGAAGGTGCTCCTATGCCTTCAGACATCAGCATCTATCTCCATGTTGATCCACCATCTGGCTAATGTCAGCCTAGCACAAACTCCTAATTCTTGACCCTCAATGTTCTCCCTATCTTTTGAAGCTCATAAGGTAATAAATTAGTCTATTCTGTCTCCAAGCCTAGTAAGGCAAGTATTTATTTTTTATTTGAAAATTTTTATTTAATTAATTAATTTAGAATATTTTTTCATGGCTACATGATTCATGTTCTTTTCCTTCCCTCCTCCCAACCCCCTCCCATAGCCAATGAGAAATTCCACTGGGTTTTACATGTGTGATTGATCAAGACCTATTTCTATATTATTAATATAAAGGCAAGTATTTCTAATACTCCTTTCCCTGAGTTAGCACAACATACACAATATACAGAAACAACAGTAGGGCCATGGACTCACAGTTTTGTGTTGTCTTAGGTAGAGACAGATGGCCACTGTCTCTCTCCCTACTTAGTGGCTTAAAGTAAATATTGCTCCTTTAACTGAGGAAAAAAGAACAATGTCAAGCAGTTGAAACCTTTTGTATACATGCTCAGTTTTAGCTCAGAAGTCAGGTGAAAAGCCTTTCCTCATCATATAGTTGACAGAGCACAAATAGTCACAAAATACCTGCATATCCTACAAAGTTAGGGTACATCAGGCTGAACAGACTGAGAAGGCTCATAAGTGCTGGCTTCCCCTTACAGCAGTAAATACTCACAGATGAAGAAACTTGGGTTCAGATAGGCACAGTAAATTGCCCAGGGTCACACAGATAAAAATGGAATAATTGAGTCTACAATTTAGTTCTGCTACCTTTTGCATCCAAAGTTGTTAACACTGCTTCATCCTGCCCTTTAAACATCCTAGGATTTTAGCTACAGATAAATACAACATGACTATGGAACTGTGGTCCTGCTTCTTCTCTCTGAGTCGATTATATTCCTTACCAGTTTTCTCCTCATCATTTAGAAGCTATGCATCTTCCTCCCACTCTTGGATTTCTTTCTCCATTTGTGTACATCCTTGAAACACATGAAAGGTGAAATTGACGATGACGCAGGCAGCCTACCAAATTAATCATGACACAACCATCAGAGCCAAACTAATTTCTTAGTGCCTTAACTAAAAAGCTCCTGGAAAAATCTCACACTCTTTGGAAGATTCTCAGTTTTAAAAGGAGAATACAAAGTCCTATTCTCTGAACCCCAAAAGCTTGGTAGGATATATTTGTTCCCCAAATGCTCTTTACCTTCATTTCTTAAGGGTTATGACTCTTATCAAAAGTAAGCTAAATACACAAGCATGGCAAAAATGTTAGCTTCCCAAAGGAATCATGCATCTTTCCAAGCAATGCTATACAAATATACACTATGGTACCCATGAGACTGTCATCTTTCTGGACTCTAATTTCCAGCTCCTTGGCAACTAGACATACTCAACACAACATGTGTAAGTATGTGGCTTATGATAGCCCATCTTTCAAGTCTCTTCCCAATCTCTCTCTTTTTGTATGAGAAGCATATTTGAAATCGATCCCAAATAAAACAAGTTAGCTTTACTCAAACCACCCTTGTGGGTTATTATTGCTGCCAAGAATACCTTATATTTCCGGAGCACTTTAGAGTATTCAAAAGGCTTTTGTACATGTTATCTCATCAGATACTATGTGGCCACGAGTCAAGAAATCTCATCAAAAAGTCTCTACCTGCAGAAAACAGAATTGGCACCTTTCAGGAAAACAGTAGACATACTCTGGATTAGGTGTACCAAGTGGGCACCCTGCTCCTATATTTAAAGAGCTATCTCCAAAGGATATAACTCACCCCCATGAGATCCCAGTTGACCTGAGAAATATCAATCTCTTTCCCCCGCAGCCTGGATAATGACATTAAAAAATATCGACTCTGAGATAAAGGCTGGACATTTTAATTCCTTATGATGCATTGCCCTCTAAAGACCAAGGTGAGAATAGCAGGGCCTTCAAAGGCTGGTCATCAGAAAAGAAAGCATTGTTCAGTATCATCTCAGAGCCAAAGAGCACAATGTTCAGGTCCGTACCTCGAGCCAATGTTTTTTCTGGGATTCTTGCACTTGCAATATCTTCATGAAAAGTCATACCACAAAGCAAAGAACATCACACAAGTCAAAAAGCCCCTGAATGGGCCCTTTTCCCAAAATGGATTTGCACAATTCAACAAATCATAAACATAGTGATGAAGGAACTTTAGAGAAGCATCTCCCTCATTTTACAGGGGAGAAAGCAGACATATACATGGGAAGAGACTTAACTTAATGGTATGCCTGTTTTTACCTTTCACTCTACCCTTGACAATTATGCAAATAACACCAGAATGAAATCCATAGGATTTAGAGCTGGAAAGATTATTGTTCAGTTCTGACATTTTGCAGAGGAAAATACTGAGGCTCAAAGGAAGGAAGTAACTTGCCCATCATTGAGAAATAGCAAACTGTTTACTGACTACAAACTCAGTGCTCTTTCTACCACAGGCATACCATACTGGAGCTTCCAAATTAGTACAAGAGGCCCAGTAGCTAATCATAATCACCTAAACTATTAGTAGAGGACTTCAAGAATAAGGAACAATAGAGACAGGGAGAGAGGAAGGCAAGAAAAATGTCTACCACAAAATGTTATACAGAAAACATGAAGATCTGAAAGAATAATTCTAAGTTATAGTCATTGTACTTAGTGGAGTTCTTGGCACAAAGTAAGCACTTAATGAATCCTTTTTCAGGAATGTGCCCACTCAGTCTTAAGACCTGCAGGAGAATGCTTGAGCTAGAGAAATGTATAAATCATTAATAAATTAACTATCAATTTAGTAAAACAATAATAATAACATTTCACATTTCCATATAGCTTTAAGGTTTGCAACTTAGTGAGGCAGGTGCAATAATTATTCCCAAATATGAGAAAACTGAGGCTTGTAGGTTAGGTGACTTTCCCAGAGATATACAGCTATACTGTGTGCCACAGGTGGGATATTCATAAATTTGAATAGTGCTTTAAAGTTTGCAAGATGTTTTACAAATATGATCTCATTGGATCCCTACAATCTTCCTGTGAATAAGATGATATAGGTATTGTTAACCTGTTTTACATATGAGGAAACTGAGGTTTAGAGAGGTTGAAAGTTTACCCATGGTCATAAAACTAGTTAATATCACTTTTCCTAACTTCAATTCCTATACTCCTGCTTCCTAGCACTACTGAAATATAAAGATAAGAAAATATAAGGTTAGGAAATAAATATAAGTAAAAAAAATCCTTTTATCTGAAATTTTACTTTGAAATACCCCCTACTAGAATCTCAATTATGGCTCAGCCTCAATCACTTAATCAAAAGTATTTCAATTAATTCTTACTTTTCATTCATCAGATTATTTTGTATACCCAGAATTTAAGAAAAACTATTTTAAATTGTATTTGGCCAAAAATTTCATGCATTATTACTAATCACTAACATTGTTAGGCCAAAGAAGCAATGCTAACCCCACCAACCTTGTTTAAATGAGTCATTCAAAGTATTCAATAATGTAAGAATTCATTTTAAGTCAATTTAAAAGTAAGAGACCTGTAAATATTGCCTGTGTATTAGAATTGAATGAAACAATGAGGACAACTATTTCAACCCTTGAATCCTTCCCTACAATATCTACTGCAACTGGTGAAAGAAGATCCAGTGGAACAGGTATCTTAAGGAACCCTTTCTCTTCCTCTTGCTCTTCCTAGCCCCTGTTGCCCATTTTCCCAAGTGGAATGAAAGTTCCTTGAGAGCAATTATTATTTTGCTTTTGTATTTGTGTCTCCAACACTTAGCGGTGTTGGCACACAGAAAGTTCTTAACAAATGCTTGTTTTCATTCATTCATTCTTTCATCTAGATTCTGCCTGACTGTTTCCAGGGATAGACAACTCATTCTACTTTTGAATAGTTCTAATTCTTGGAATTTGAGCTTCAACTTCGAGGGGCGGAGTCAAGATGGCAGTGTAGAGGCAGCAAAAGTTCATACCTCTGAAAACCCTTCCTTACCACTTACAAACTAAATACTCCCAGGGGACTGAAAATCAAACCTAACAACAAGACAGAGCCAAGCAACCCTCCTGCTGTACTCAATTCAAGAGGTATGTCCCCCAAAAGCCAGAATTCGAAAACACTTGAGTTTAAGGGGAAGGCAGAAGAAAGGTCCCAGGTCCCCTTACCCACCCCACCTAGAGCTCTAAGCCTACAGCAGCAGTGGGAACCTTGCGGGCAGGGCTGTGCCAGGCTCAGAGTGTCGAACACAGGCAGTAAGGAAGGAACTGGAGAGGGAGTGCAAAGCGGGCAGCCTGGTCACAGCAGTGGAGACCCTCCATATTGTTCCAGTCTTCCAGCAGGTTTTAGCCTCAGGGCACATCCAGCCCAACCCAGCTGGACTTAATCAACATCAAAAGTCTTCAGAGGACAGGGAAACTCAAGCTCCAACACCTTTCCCCCACAGACTGCTGGACTTTAATCCAATCAAAGACTCCAGAGGACAGGGAAGCTCAAGCTCCAATACCCCTCTCCCACAGACTGCACTGAGAGATCTTGTGACAAAGCTCCAAGAGGGGAGATGGACAGAAAACCCCAAAACCAAAAAATAAAATGAGTAGCAAGAGCACAGACAACTACAGGGAGTAAAGAAGGGATAAATATGTGCAAACAACAGAAAAAATTACAATCGACAGCTTCTATACAGGCAATGAACAAAGAGCAAACAGAACAGAGAAGGAGGAGGGAACATCAAGAAATAAAACAGAAAACCCAGAGAATTGAATACAGACTTTGGAAGAACTCAAAATGCAATTAAAAACACAATTAAGAGAGGCTAAAAATAATTGGGGAAAGAACTTAAAAACTAAGAAAGGCATCTGAAAACAGAAAAGTGTCTTGAAAGCCAAAATCAAGCAGCTTGAAAATGAAACAAAGGAGATGAAAGATGAGGCAAAGAAGACAAAAGATGAGGCAAAGGAGATGAAAAATGAGGTAAAGAGGATGAAAGATGAAGCAAAGGAAATGAGAGATGAGGTAAAGAGAATGAAAGATGACCTCCAAAGAAAATCAGAATAGAAGGAGAAGGATGACCGAAAAGCCAAGGATGAAATCCAGTCTTTAAAAACCAGAATACAACAATTAGAATTAAGTGACTTCACAAGGCAGCAGGACACTATTAAAGAAAATCAAAAGAATGAAAAAATTGAGGAAAATATGAAGCATCTCATTCACAAAACAGAAGATTTAGAAAATCATTCCAGGAGAGAAAACTTAAGAATCATTGATCTACCAGAAGACCATGACAAAAGTAAAAGCCTGGACATAATACTACAAGAAATTATCCAAGAAAACTGCCCCGATATTCTACAACAAGAAGGAAAAGTGGAGATTGAAAGAATCCACAGATCACTTGCTGTACTTAATCCCCAACTGACAACACCCAGGAATGTTATAGCCAAATTTAAGAACTATCAGACCAAGGAAAAAATATTACAAGCTGCCAAGAAGTCATTCTGATACCATGGAACCACAGTGAGGATAACACAGGATCTGGCTGCATCTACACTGAAGGTCGCAAGGCATGGAATATGATATTCCGGAAAGCAAGGGAACTAGATATACAACCAAGAATCAACTACCGAGCAAAATTGACTGTATTCTTATAGGGGAACGTATGGTCATTCAACAAAATAGAATAATTCCAAGCATTTGTAAAGAAAAGACCAGACCTGAACAGAAAATTTGATGCCCAAGCATAGAACTCAAGAGAATCATCAAAAGGTAATTAAAAAAGAGGGAAAAAGAAAAACAAAACAAAACAAAAAAATTTTAAGAGACCCAATAAGTTAAAATGATATGTATCTCTATTGGAAAAGAGATCATTGGTAACTCTTAAAAATTGTTATTATCACCTGGGCAGCTAGAAGACTTACACTTAGAGGGAACAGTGACAAACTGTATAGGATGAAATGACAATCCATAAACATGTATATAGATATATGTATGCATAAAAACATATACATGTGTGTGTATACATATATATGCTAGAGCTAAAAAAGAGGTTAATACTAAAAGAAATGGGAAAAGAAACAAAAGGGGGTCAATTTATATGTCACAAAGAAGCTCATGGGGGAAGGGGGGAGAACATCAATACACTGGAAAGGTAAAGAGGTTGGAGATAGGAAATACTCAACTCTTACGTGCATTGAAATTGACCCAAAGAAGGAAGAAAAATCCAATCCATTGGGGCAGAGAATAGATTTGCGCCCTATAGGGAAGTAGAAGGATAACTAAAGGACTGGTGGGGAGGGAAGTAGTACAAGGGAAGGAGAGGGTGGGGGGATAGTTTTAAAAAGACTGCAAAGAAAATAAGAGGAGATTAAGAAGGGAGGGGGTTGAAAGGGAAGTAAAATAAAGGTAGGAACTAGAGGGACTGATTAAAAACAAACATTGGTGTAGAAGAAAATAGTGAAAGAAGAAAAGGTAGGATCAGGAGTAGAAATCAAAATGCTGGGAAATATACAGCTAGTAATCATAACTCTGAATGTGAATGGAATGAACTCACCCATAAAACGTAAGTGAATAGCAGAGTGAATTAGAATCCCAAACCCTACCATATGCTGTCTACAAGAAACACACATGAGGAAGGTAGATATACATAGGGTGAAAGTAAGAGGATGGAACCAAAACTATTGGGCATCAATTGATAAAAAGAAGGCAGGAGTCGCCATCATGATATCTGACAAAGCCAAAGTAAAAATAAATCTAGTTAAAAGAGATAGGGAAGGGCAGCTGGGTGGCTCAATGGACTGAGAGCCAGGCCTAGAGACGGAGGTTCATATCTGGCCTCAAACACTTCCCAGCTGTGTGACCCTGGGCAAGTCACTTAACCACCATTGCCTAGCCCTTACCACTCTTCTGCCTTGAGTATTGACTCCAAGACAGAAGGTAAGGGTTTAAAAAAAAGAGAGATAGGTAAGGTAATTACATCCTGATAAAAGGCAGTATAGACAATGAGGAACTATCAGTACTCAACATGTATGCACCAAATAGCATGGCATCCAAATTTCTAAAGGAGAAACTAGTGGAGCTCAAGGATGAAATAGAAAAACTATACTAGTGGGAGACCCGAATCTTCCTCTCTCCAAACTAGATAAATCATACCAAAAAATAAATAAGAAAGAGATAAGAGAAGTGAATGAAATCTTAGAAAAATTAGAGTTAATAGATATGTAGAGAAAAATAAATAGGGACAAAAAGGGATACACCTTCCTTTCAGCAGCACATTCACAAAGACAGATCATGTATTAGGCAGAAAAACATTACAAATAAGTGCAAAAGAGCAGAAATAATAAATACAACCTTCTCAGATCACAATTCAATGAAAATAATAATTAGTAAAGGTACATGGAAAGGTAAATCAAAAATTAATTGGAAATAATACAATATGATTCTCCAAATCCAGTTAGTTAAAGAACAAATTGTAGAAACAATTAATAATTTCATTGAAGAAAATAACAATGATGAGACATCATTTCAAAACCTATGGGATGCAGTACTCAGGAGGAAATCCATATCCTTGAGTTCATATATTAACAAACTAGAGAGGGCAGAGGTCAATGAATTGGGCATGCAAATTAAAAAACTAGAAAGTGAACAAATTAAAAATCCTCAGATGAAAACTAAATGAGGGATCCTAAAAATCAAAGGAAAAATTAACAAAATTGAAAGTCAAAGAACTATTGATTTAATAAATAAGAATAGAAGCTGGTACTTTGAAAAAACAAATAAAATAGACAAAGTACTAGTCAGTCTAATTAAAAAAGGAAAGAAATAAACCAAATTGACAGTATCCAAGATGAAAAAGGAGACCTCACCTCTAATAAAGAGGAAATTTTTTTAGGGATTCTGGCATTCCAAACCTGTGTGTGCTTCTTCTTCTACATGACAGTGATGGTGAACCTATGGCATGAGTGCCAATGATGGCCCACTGAGACCTCTCTGTGGACACATGGCCACTCTCCTCTCTCCAGAATTTGTTACTATAAAGGCAGAGGGACTCGTGGGGAGTAGCTCCCCTCCCCCTATCCACTGCACCAGATGACTTTTTTTACATAACCTGCACTTCTGCCCAGCAACCCAATGGGATTTCTTTCTCCCCTCTCCTGTGTAAGGTAATGAGGAGACTGGGCAAGCCCAGGACTCAACTGAGTGGCAGGACACAGCACTCAGTCTTTGGTGGTGGGGGTGGGCATAGCATTCAGTCTGGGGGATGGGGTAGGGGTCAGGTCTGGCACTTCATCTCTACAAGGTTCATCATCACTGCCCTATGACATATGTCAAATCCCAAAACACATCTCCACCTAAATTTGACCACATCTGTTTTCAGAAGAGGTAAAGAATTCTCTGTAAGGGGAGATGACTAACCCCCAAACCCTAATAAACATGCCAACTCCAATTCACAGAGCAAGTAAGCTGCCACTCTATAGCAGAATCTGCCACTCCACAGCAGGCTTTATACTAGGAGCTGCTATTCCATACTTGGAGCCACTACTCCACACATAGAGAGTTGCTATTGCACCAACTCCAGAGATGCTACTCTACTAGCCCTTGGGCTTATCCATCAGCCCTAAGGCTACCTGATTAATACCATAATATTCCAACTATTAGGCTATTATGCCACCTTAGACAAATAAAATTCTTTCCTTCTGGATTGATTGGAGTTTGAGTCAACTGTTCTTGGGGTGAGACACTGCTATAAACTTGGGTGTGTCTCTTCCACAACATATACATTATAGCTTCAGGGTTAGGGCACAATACTGGGAGATATGATAGTTTCTCACCTTGCAGTCACCAACCAAAATGTCTTAGAGGCATGAAATTACATAAAATAAGGGTACATAAGTCCATGAACAAAGGGCCTGGGAAGGGGGGAAATAATTTTTTTTATTTTTATAAACCTCTACCTGAATTTTATAATTTTCTACAATCAATTAAGAAAAACTTTGTTCTGAGCAGTGACCTATAAACTTCATGAGATTCCAAAGGACAGACAAAAAGGGGTCTTAAAACCCCTACTGTTAAAGACAGAACACTAGGTTTGAGATTAGAAAATGGATCTGGGTTCAAGTCACATTTCTATAGAAATGATTAGCCTCAGAACCACAGATGTGTCACATCATCTCAATGAACCTGTTTTCTCATCTATAATATGGGGGAAGCAAAAATATATAGGGCTTTGGCTAGCTAGATTTCAGAACTTAAAGGCTTTGACATCAAGTCTAATGTTTTCATGTTTAGAGAAACCCAGAGAGTGGAAGGAATTTGACCAAGGTCTTAAAGAAAGTAGATAGTTAAGATTAACCTTGAACCCAAGCACTAAAGTTCCAAATCCAGAACCCTTTCCACTGCACCATGTTTCTTGGGCAAGGGAACAATGACCTTGGGGCAATCAACTTAAGGCATTCCCTAAGATATACAATTTAAAACAAATTCATTTGAAGGGGTTAGGGAAGGAGAGACCTCGACCCTCACAAGGACCTATGAAGGTAGAATGCTTCAAGACTTTTTTTTATAGGGAACAAGGAAAGTTGGATAAGGATTAGCTTCAGGAAAGCTCATCTTAATTGAACACTGTTGATAGGAAGAGGAAGAATACCACCTGAGAAATTCCTGCTTTAACTACTGATTCTTGCTAACTAGCTACTAATTTTAATTATTTATTTCCTGCTAAAGAACAACTACACAAAACATATGTGTTAGTATTAATTACTGCCAATGTTTGGCTAAAGGAGCAGTGCAGCATGGGAGAGTTGATCAGACAATGGACTTGAAATCCAGAGAATATGAATTCAAGTCTTGCCTGAGACACTAGCTATTAGTCAGGAGAAAGTCATTTAACTTTTCTCTGCCTTGGTTTCCTTAATTGAAAAATGAGCAAGGTTGACTGGATCAGCTCTAAGCTCTATCCATCTCTAAATCAATCATCTCTCACTCCCTCAATTTTAAGTTTCTAGGTCAGAGCTGTGATTACCCCACCTTAGTTATGAAATTATCTAAGGAATTAATTGGCAAAAATCAAAAGCAAGTGTTGTTTCTTGTTTGTTTGTTTGTTTTGCCAAACAAAAAGTTTTATAACCATCCACATAGAACTAGAACTTGAATCAGGTCAAGACAATTCAATCACAACCAGCAGGGGTGACTCACTTTCTCTGTGCCTTCCACTCAAGTCACTTATATAGCCACAGTAATTGATCTTCATTAATATGAATCACTGCAGTAAAGAAAGTGACAAAAAATGGCTTCTCATACAGTGTTGCTCTCTGTGAAGGTCCAATTCCCTATCATTATTGACTTCAATTTCAATTTTACAGCTGCCCTTTTTAGTGGAGGTATGTTATTGTGAAAACATTGTTTTTCTGGCTTTTAAGGGCATTTAAAACCCTCACAATTTAGCTCTCACCTATCTTTTTAGACTTATTTCACAGCACCCTCCTTACACTCTTCATTCTAATCAAGTGGAACTACTTGTTGTTCTCCAAATAATAATGCTACTAACAATAATAATAATAATAGTAATAGTTATAATAATAAACATTTACATAGTCCTTTATATTTTGCAAAATACTATATATGTTGTCTATTTTTAAAAAATCCTTACCTTCCATCTTGGAATCAATACTGTGTATTGGTTCCAAGACAGAAGAACATTAAGGGTTAGGCATTGGGGTTTAAGTGACCTGCCCAGGGTCACACAGCTGGGAAGTGTCTGAGGCCAGATTTGAACCACCTGGCTCTCAATCCACTGATCGACCCAGCTGCCCCCTTGTTGTCTATTTTGATCTTTGCAATAACTTTGTAATGCTAGATTCTACTATTTTGTCTATTTTACGAATGTGGAAACAACCTCAGGGAGGTAAAATGACTCGGCCAGGGCACAGCTAATAAGTGGGTAAGGCAAAAGTTGAACTAAGGTCTTCCTGAATCCAAGCCCCACACTGTGTTCATTGTGCCACTTCACTGAGTATTGTATTCTTTCTGACATATTTCTGACTTTGCACAGACTGTCATATACTTCATCCTTCCCCATGGACCATAAGCTTTAGAGACTAACCAAGCCTTCTCTTCCCTTAAGAGAACACCATTGCTTCTTCCTTATCTAGCAGAAGTGTCTCATTGAATTGTTATTAGAGGAAGAAGTCATAAATAGTCACTGATAGCCTTCAGTGGACTCCCCAGAGACCCAAGGGGTTTTGAATATACAAGAGTTGACAAAGCAGAAATTTATCCTTTGCTCTCACATAGCTCATGTGGACACTTAAGAAAACAGAAGCACTTTTCTTGCTTTTAAGTCAGATATCTGGTAGTACCAAGTCTGAAACTTATCATCTTATCCCTAAGCTTCTCTGAAGCACCGATTTCCAATGAAACACTAATAGAACTCTTTATGCAAGAGGTTTGAGGTAGGAAACCTGAATATACATTCTTACCTATTTTAACCATAAGAGAATTGTTATAGGTGTCACCAAAAATATAAATGACAGAAAGAATTACTCTTACACGACTAAAGTTCAGGGACTGCTTTCCATTTTAAAAAGAATAAATTTCAAGTTGCAATTCAACATAAATTGGTTTTATTATTTTTCAAAGATTAAGTGCCTGGTTATTTTATAATTTGGGTTTTCTATTTGGGTCCATTATTTATCTCAAATTGCTTTTTCCTTTAATGGCATTTTTCTGAATTAAAAGTTTGTCTCTACCAGAAACCACAATCACTTCTAATTTCAGTGGTCTAGATAAAGTCCTTGACAGAAGCTAATGCTTCTTCTTGTTGTTTACATATTACCTGGATAAGGTGGGAACAATTCATCACTTTTGTCAAAGAGATTCACTGCAGATTCTTACAGAGAAGGCCAGATACAATGGAACGGGAATGAATCAGCAAGATTATTCATAAGAGGTCAAATTTACATAGCGATTAACATTCTGGAAAGTGCTTTCCTCTCAACAACTCTGTGAAGGAGGCAAGGCAGGCATTATCATTTGCCTTTTACAGAGGAAGACATTTAGGCTCGTGACTCTCCCAAGGTCACAAGAGTGCTTATTGTCATGTCTGGGACAGGAGCTCTCTCACCCTAAGTCCAGTGGCTTTGTACTTCTCCACACAATCTTTATTAAATTATGAACCCTACTTGACAAATCAAGAATGACCAATCAGTCCCTAATTCCATAAGACTAATTTTTTTCAATTCATTAACAAAATTGGTTCAGCTTCTCAAGGTATCTAACCAAAGAGACAATGATAATTTTTTTTTTCAAATTAGTAAAAACATCTGAAAGAGGAAAGCCCTGGAAGTGGCACTGGCTAAGGAGTCAGAAAGAGGTTATCTGTGAGACATTGGGTAATTAATTTCGTATCTCAGGGTCTTGGTTTCTCCATCTGTACCATGAAGGGGTGGGTCCTAAGATCTATTCCAACTCTCAAATTATATGATTTTTCAAATAAATTTTCAAATCTCCAACAGAGAGAAATTACTTGCAATTTCAATTGTATTTTTGTTTCATAAAGAAAATTAATGTTAAAAGCTAACATAGTAAGTTATTACACTGCTGAGCACTCCACAAGAAACATAGATTTCATTCATACTTTGTTTTTTAATTTGGAATTTCTACCAATTATATTTATAAGGCTCATCACCCATAGGCTGGCCACTAAGTAATTAAATTTCTGTCCATGGAAATTCATGTAATAAGGAAAAACACAAAATGTTTCTTAGTATTGTGATCCCCTTCTGCTTTTTCAAGAACAATGAATGTCCAAACACAAGGAGGAGGATACAAAGGGTCAAAGTTTTGGGATCACCTCATCTACAAAAATTATCTTAATTCTGGATATTCTTTATGTGTATATCTGATCATGTTCCTTCTCTGTTCAGGAAATTTCAGTGGCTCCCCATTGTCCCTTAGGATTAAAAAAACAAACTCTTTTGTTTGGGTTTTAAAGCCCTTCAGAATCTGCTTCAGACCTCTCTTTATAAGACAATTGGCAGTTATTCCCCTTGACTCAGACTCCACTCTAGCTAAATTGACCTACATTCAGTTCCCTACCCATAGTATTCTATTTCCTACCTAACCTACCTTTGCACAGACTGTCCTCCCTGTTGGGAATATTCTCCTCTCTTTACTTTAGTACCTGTATGATTCAGCTCAATTGCCACCTCTTTAAAGAATTTTTCCTGAATTCCCACATTTGGTAGCACTCTCTATGCCAAAAATCACTGTATATTTTTTGCACATGTCCTGTATTTACTTATTTGTGAGTACATTGTATCTCCCTAGTATAATATGAGCTCCTTGAAGGAAGTTATAATTTTCTTTTTGTATCTCCAGATTCCAACATAAAATCTGGTGCTTATTACATATAGAAGGTAGCTAATTTTTTATAGATTGTTTACAGTAGATTCTTAATAAATGCTTAGTGATCGATTAATACTTCAAATGAGAGAACTTTATTCAATGACCAATCAAGGGACTACTACTGGAGAAATAGAACCATATCAGATTTGATTATGAAAGATGCCAGAAGGCAGAAGAAAGCTGCAGCTAACTAGAAAGAGGGCTCACAGGTTCCCTTTGCAGAAGTAAATAATGGAATCTGTTCTATCATGTGTTCAAAACCAAGAAAACATCATTTGGAAATATTATGTTATTATCTCACATTGTAGTAGTGGTCATGACAAACATTTGTAAGAAAAGCAATTGGGAAAATAATTGTAGTTAGTGTGTCAAATCCCACAGCAGAGTATTAGAAGGTAGAGAAATATTGACAACAATGATAAATAAAACCATTCAAATTAAGTTAACATGTACTTTAAGACTCAGTGCTGAGGAACACAGGATCAAGAATATCAACAACCCCTTTGGGTGTGGTGAATGTCAATGCCAAGGCAGAGGACCTGTTTCAGGGAACTCAGGGAAGCTGCTGATCAGAAAGTCCTGAAATTGGACTTCCCTGTTTTATGCCTTAAAGATATGAGACTACAATATACCTCTATTTGACTTTAATTCTGGCTCACTATCCCTATGTTTAGAAAAGAAATCTGACCAGGAGATCATCTCACTTTTTGTCAGACTTCTGTCCTTTCTTTCTTTAGTATGGCAGCTTTCTGTAGTCATAGCCGATGGTGGGTAACTGCAATATTGTTGCACCTGTCCTATGTGCCTATAGGATATAAATTACCTTGACTAAACCTTGAATGTGAATCAAGGACTTGTTATGATTTATATATATATATGTATAATTTAATATATTTTAAAATTATTTTTCTCTCTCTTTTTGTGATAATTGATCCATAAATTATTTAATGTTTTTTTAGTTCACTAACCTGCCTAATAGCTTAGCCGTAAATCCTATGTCAAGTCTATTTTTGATGTATATCCTCATGAGAGGGGGATAGTGTAATTATTCTAAAAGGCCATAGTCTAAGATCTGTTTAAATTAAGCAATTCTAAGAAAAGATTTCACCAATACCCTGGACCAGGAAAACAGGTCTGGTGAAGATGCTGTAAGGACCATCATGATTTCCAGGTGAGGAAACTCCTATGAATGTAGGTTGGCATCTTCTATAACTTATGGTCTTAGAAAGCTGCCTAAACCACCACCAAGTTAAATCATTTGATCAGGGTCACATAATCAGTACGTGCCAAAGTCAGTACATAAATCTAGGCACCTATCATTACTTACCCAAACTGTTGCAATACCCTTCTTTTATTAAAAATACTATTTTATCTTTTCCAATTACATGTAAAAATAATTTAAAGCATTTGCTTTTAAAATTTTTGAGTTCCAAATTCTTTCCCTCCACTCCCACCCCCAGAAAGGCAAGGAATATGATATGTCATACATGTTCAGTCTTGCAAAACATATTTTCATATTAGTTGTGTTGTGAAAGAAATCACAGACCCCTAAAATTCAGGCAAAAAAAATTAAGTTTAAAAAACAATCTTTGATTCACACTCAGACTCCATCAGTTCTTTCTCTGGAGTTCCATAGCATTTTTAATCACAAGCCCTTCAGAATTGTCTTGGATCTTTGTATTGCTGAGAATAGTTAAGCCATTCACAACTGATCATTGTACAATATTATTGTTACTGTGTACAGTGTTTTCTTGGTTCTGCTCAGTTCACTTAGTATCAGTTCACTTAGGTCTTTCTAGGTCTGTGTGAAAGCATCCTGCTTGTTATACATTATAGCATAATAGTATTCCATCACAATTATAAACCACAACTTGTTCAGACATTCTCCAGTTAATGGGTATTACCTCATTTTTCAATTCTTTGCCACTACATCAAAATCTGCTATAAATATTTTGTAAATATAGGTGCTTTTATTTTTTTGTCTCTTTGAGATACAGAACTAGTAGTGGTATTGTTGGGTCAAAAGATATACACAATTTTATAGCCCTTTGGGTATAGTTCCAAATTGCTGCCATAGCCTTCTGTTTCCCTGCTTCATATCTCTTCCCACTCTAGTCTACTCTTCACTCAAGCATCAAAGTCAACTCTTAAAGTACATGTCTGACTTCCTCTCAATAAACTCTAACAACTCCCTATTACTTCAAGAATCAAACATAAATTCCTCTGACTTTTAAAGCCTTTTACAACCTGGGTCCTTCTAGCCTTCTTATATTTTATTCCCCTTCAGTTACTCTAAGATCCAGTCACAATGATCTCCTTGCTGTTCTTCACATTCCCATTCTTTTACTCCAGGCCTTTTCAGTGGCTGACCTTCATGCCTAGAATTGTTTCTTCTTATCTCTGCTTCCTGACTTCCTTGAGACTTTGGTCAAATTCTGCCTTCTATAAGAGACCTTTCTTCCCTACCCCACACATATCTCCTGGGTCCTTTGATTTCCTCTCATATACCATATATATATATATATATATATATATATATATATATATATATATATATATATATATGTATATATGTATATACATATATATATACATACATACATGCATGCATATATACATATACCCAATATATGGATATATATATTTATGTACATAGTTGTACATTTTATGTACATAGTTCTATGGTGTGAGTTTTTTGTGACTGCAGGACTTCAGAAGATAAATAGGGAGTGTTTGGTATTTGCCTTGTTCTAGGAGACTAGACTCAGAATTATATATTATAGGAATTCTTAATTTCAATGACATTATTCGGTTTCAGGAGCAGCAGAATAGACTAGAGTGATATTAACACCTAGGAAATTTCAGTGTTGAAAATGGAGACCCAAGTGTATTCTTACTTAACTAGTTCCCAGAAGTCTAGGTCCTTGAGGTCAGGGATTGTTTTTGCTTTTTTTATTCCCAGAGTTCAGCATAATAGCTATGTTTAGTAAAAGCTTACTGAATAGATGGACAAGTGCATGGATGAACAAATAAATTCAAAGGTAAATGAAAACCTGGATGAATAAATGAAAAGATGGAGCAAACAACAGTAGCTTATACTTACATAGCTACTTTATGACTGACAAATGAAAGTAGGTTTCTCATTTGACCACGACAAGTTTGGGAAGCAGGTTATTATTTCATAGTAACTAAATCTGATATATAGCTTTCAAATTTTCAAAGTGTTTTATATAGATCAGCGGTTCTCAACCTTTCTAATGCCGTGACCCCGCAATACAGTTCCTCATGTTGCGGTGACCCCAAACCAAAAAATTATTCTGGTGGCTACTTCAAAACTGTAATTTTGCTACAGTTCTGATTCGGAATGTAAATACCTGATGTGCATTATGTATTCTTATTGCTACAAATTGAGAGGTTGAGAACCGCTGATATAGATGATCTCCTTTGTGCTTTATAATACACTCCTCCATCTTATGTATAATTAAACTGAGGCTTGGAGAGGTAAAGTTGTTTGCCCAAGGTGCTAAGGGAGTTAGTAGCCAAGCAAAACTTTAAACCTAGATCTCAAAACCCAGTACTTACTCTCTCTACTAAACTATACTGGCTCCCTGGAGAGCATAAGGATGCAATTGCAACTGGCTGAAAATACATTTTCCCTCATTTGATTACCTGATTTTTTTCATTGATAAGAAAATGAAGATATAAACATTCCTTCCTACCCCTCCAACCCTACTTCAGAAGGGAAAATATGGTTCTGGAAGCAGAGGACCTAGGTTCAAATCTCCCTACTGATACTACAAAATTATATAGTTCTATAGAGCTTCAGTTTTTTCATCTATGAAATCAGGTAGTTATATTAAATAGCCTCTAAAGTGCCCTGTTATTTCTAAATCTATGACCCTATACAGTAATTATGTTAGTATTATTATATTGACAATAATAATAATGGGAAGGAGTTAGACCTATAAGAGAACTTTGTAGATGAGCCTTACTCAGGCTGTGCCAAATAAGCCTCTTCTTGACTACACCTTTGAAACAACAAAAGTGTGAGTTTTTCACTGACTTAACCAGTTATCTTGGCAAAGTGTACACACAATCCAAGGCAACACCTGGAAAAATGAAGCAGATTATTGAAACAGCTCTATTGATGATTCAGAAGATTCATCTTTGGATGCATAATGAGGGTCATTCTAATGCAGATAAGAATTCTGATTTGTCTCAGGGTTTACCATTAGACAGGTCTAGATTCTGCCCTTCTCATATACTTGTCTCAGCTCTCTTCTGAGGCCTCTCTTTTTGAGGAATCTGTTCTTTCCCAAATGGAATATTGAAGAAATACAAATGGGCCCTGTGCTTCAGATACCCAGGGACCCTAAGGAATCAGTGACATTTAAGGATTATGGACTTCACATGGGAAGAATGAAAGCAGTTTCTCAGACAAATGTGATCTGTCAGTTTTAGTAAGGGAAAGTGGAATGTCTCCCACTGGCAGTAAGTATATGTGCTTGTGAGAAAAGCAAGACTGAGGGGGGACCCAAGATCACAGAGTCAATATTAATAATGCTAGCTAGAATTTTATAGCACTTTGTTTGCAAAGTATTTTACAAATATTAGCTCATTTAATCCTCATAACCCTGTAAGGTACTGCTATTATTATACCCATTTTACAGATGAGGAAAATAAGACAGACAGGGGTTAAGTGACTTGTCCCAGGTCACAGAGATAGAGAATGTCTGAGGCTGCATTTGAATTTAGGTTTTCTCAACTCCAAATCTAGCAACATCTTACTGCTTCATAATGAATGGATTCAATCATTCAATCAATGGCAAAATCAAGAATTTGATGCCAGATCCTTTAAATAAAATATTCCTTGACTCACATGGGTTCGGCTATCAGCTCTATGAAGATGGCACCCAGGTTCTTCCAGGTCAAGATAGCTACTGAGTAGAAGCAGAGCTCTTCTTCTCCTCCCCACCAATCGAGACAGAGTGCCTCAAATAGACAAAATCAAAATCAAACGAGCAAAGGAGTTCCATGGTAGGACACAGCACAGAAGGTAGGCAAAGTTAGGGCATTTCCATGCTAAAAGGGGGAAAAATTTCCCCTACCAAGGGACGAGATTGCCAGCCCTCCCCCACTTCACCTATATTTCCAGAGTCTGAGTGAGCATGGGACAAACTTCTAAGTTCTAGGATGGAGGCTAAGTTCAACACAGACTTACCTCTAAGAAAAAATGACTCAGAATACTGGGAGTCTGAGAAAACATGGAGATAGAGGGTTGTGAAGCTTGGGGAGAGGGGGCTGCTCAAAGCAAAAATGCCACAGAGAACCATGAAAAGCCATTGGCCTAAAACCTCTCCAGTGCTCAATACAGAGACCTCCCTACACTCTACATCCAGGCCTCCTCCAGGCAGCCTCTAAGTTCTCAGGGATGGGACCTCCCCACAAGAACAAGATTAGGGACCCCAGGAGGTGGAGAAAACATGAAGATAGGGCATGGAGCTTGGGCAAAGAGGGGAGGTTCAAAGCAAAACACCACAGAGACCCGGAAAATAGCCTCTGGACAAAAACCTCTCCAGTGCTAGATACAGAGACTTGCCTACACTCCACAACCACACCTCTGCAAGGCAATCTTTAAGTTCTTGAGGGCTGTACCTGCCACTAAAAGCAGGTGGACACTGCCGAGGACTGCAGAAAAATAACCTCAGAGCAAAATCCTCTCCAGAGCCAAATACAAAGATCACCCACATTCCTGACTTAGACATTTGACCAGGAAGGAACAAAGCAATGGCCACCAACTCCCAGGAACTAAAATCCACAAATGCCAAAAAAAAAACCCAAGAAGAAAATGTTGACCCTTGATAATTTTTATACAGAAAAAACCCAGACTAAAGAAAAGACAGCAGAAGATGACCAGCAATTAAACACACCCAAACCTTCGAGAAAAACTGGAAATTGGTCACAAGTTCTTGAAGACTTTAAATCAGAGATTGTCAGAAAAATGGAAGAGATATGGCAAGAAAAGTGGGAAATAGTCAAAAAAGAAAATAACAGTTTAAAAGACAGGATCTCCCACTTGGAAATTGAAGCCCAGAAATTAAATGAAATAATAAGCAAATTGAAGACCAGAAATGACCTGCTAGAAACCATGAAAAGCAGGATAGATCAAACCAAAAAGGAAAATGAAAAGAGCTTAGCTGGAAACCAGTCATTAAAAGCTAGAATTGTGCAAGAAGTCAATGATCTCACAAGACAGCAAGAATTAATAAAGAAAAGATAAAAAATGACAAATTAGAAATAAACACATAATATCTCACTGAGAGGGTGGTTGACCTTGAAAATAGAAGTCGGAGAGACAATTTGAGAATCATAGGCCTACCTAAAAACCTGGAAAAAAACAGAAACCTTGACACTATACTATAAGAAATTATTCAAGAAAACTGCCCTGAGATTCTGCAACAAGAGGGCAAAATAGACATTGAAAGAATCCATAGATCACCCACCACACTAAATCCTCAAAAGACAACCCCCAGGAATGCAATTGCCAAATTCAAGAACTTCTAAGCTAAGGAGAAAATATTACAAGAAGCCAGAAAGAAACAATTCAGATATCAAGGAGCACAAATCAAGATTACACAGAATCTGGCAGCCTCCATGCTAAAAGACATCAAGGCTTGGAATGTGATATTCAGAAAGGCAAGAGAATTGGGTCTAAAACCAAGAATCCCCTACCCATCAAAATTGACTATATACTTCCAGGGGAAAGTATGGGCATTCAACAAAATAGAAGACTTCCAAATATTTGTAAAGAAAAGACCAGACCTAAACAGAAAATTTGACATAGAAATCCAAAAACCAAGAGAAACATAAAAAGATAAATAAGAAAGAGAAGGGAATTATTTTTTGGTTCTCTAAGGGCCTCGAATAAGGCCAAATTGTTTCTATTCCTATATGGAAAAATGTTATTTGTAAATGTCAAAAATTTTATTTACTATTATAGTAGTTAGAAGAATTATACATAGGTAGAGATTGGGGTACTAAGTAGTTCAAAATAATCTATTTTAAAAAAAGAAGAAAGAAAGGAGGAAATGGCATCAAGAGAAACTTGAAGGAATAAGAAAATTAGGATAATCTACACTACACAAAAAGGCACAGAGGAGAGGGAGGGGAAGATTACAACTATAAGAAGGAGGGGAAGAGAGTGCTAAAAGGTAATCCTCAAACCTTATTCTCAGTGGAATCAATTCTGAGAGGAAAGAGTATCTATATCCATTGAGGTATTGAACTCTATCTTACTCTATAAGGAAACTGAGAGGGGAAAACTAAGGGGTGGAATGAGGAGGAGAGTTTAAAAAATGGGGGAGGGAAAGAATGGGAAGAGAATTTAATGGACTTTAAAAAAAACAAAAGGGGAATAAAAAGTGAGGAGGAAGAAAGGGAGGGTGGGAAGGGAAGTAATCCAAGGAGGGAGAGTGTGTGGGGTAGTTTAAAAAGCCCCAAAAGAAAATTAAGAGAGGAATAAGAAGGGAGGGGGAGAAAGGAAAGTAAAATAAGGGTAGGAAATAGGGGGACTAATTAAAAACAGAATACTGGTGTAGAAGGAAATGATGAAAGAGAAAAGAGCAGGACAAGGAGAGAAAATGAAAATGTTGGAAAATACACAGGTAATAATCATAACTTTGAATGTGAATGGGAAGAACTCACCTGTAAAGTGGAAGCAAATAGCAGAGTGGATCAGAAACCAAAATCCTACGATATGTTATCTACAAGAAACACATGAGGAAGGTAGAGATGCATAAGGTAAAAGTAAGCAGATGGAGCAAAATATATTGGGCATCAACTGATAAAAAGAAGGCAGGAGTCATCAATCATGATATCTGACAAAGCCAAAGTAAAAATAGATCTAGTCAAAAAAGATAGGGAATGTATTTACATCCTGATAAAAGGCAGTATAGACAATGAGGAAATATCAGTACTCAGCATGTATGCATCAAATGGCATGGCATCCAATTTTTTAAAGGAGAAAGTAGTGGAGCTCAAGGATGAAATAGAAAAACTTTACTAGTGGGAGACCTGAAACTTCTTCTATCAGGACTACATAAATTGAATCAAAAAAAATGAATGAGAAAGAAGTAAGAGAAGTGAATGAACTCTTAGAAAAATTAGAGTTAGTAGACATGTGGAGAAAAATAAATAGGGGCAAAAAGGAATACACCTTCTTTTCAGTAATACGTGGTACATTCACAAAGACTGACCATGTGCTAGGGCATAAAAACATTACAAACAAGTGAAAAAGAGCAGAAATAATAAATGCAACCCTTTCAGAACACAATGCAATAAAATAATAATTAGTAAGGGTATATGAAGAGGCAAATCCAAAATTAATTGGAAATTAAATAATACGATTCTCCAAAATTGGTTAAAGAACAAATCATAGAAACAATAATTTCATTGAAGAAAATGACAATGATGATACATCCATTCAAAATATATGGGATTCAGCTAAAGCAGTACTTAGTGGGAAATTCATATCCTTGAGTTAATATATTAATAAATTAGAGAGGGCAGAGGTCAATGAATTGGGAATGAAAATTAAAAAATTAGAAAGTGAACAAATTAAAAATCCCCAGATGAAAACTAAATTAGTGATTCTAAAACTTAAAGAAGAAATTAATAAAATTGAAAGTAAAAGAACTATTGAATTAATAAACAAGATTAGAAGCTGTTACTTTGAAAAATAAACAAATAAAATAGACAAAGTCTGGTCAGTCTAATAAAAAAAAGGAAAGAAGAAAACCAAATTGACAGTATCCAACATGAAAAGTGAGACCTCTCCTTGAATGAAGAGGAAATTAAGGCAATCATTAAAAACTATTTTGCCCAATTATATGGCAATAAATATGGCAATCTAGGTGATATGGAAGAATATTTACAAAAATATAAATTGCCTATATTAGCAGAAGAAATAGAATACTTAAATAACCCCATATCAGAAAAAGAAATTGAACAAGCCATCAAAGTACTCCCTAAGAAAAAATCTCCAGGGCATGATGGATTCACAAGTGAATTCTATCAAATATTCAAAGAAAAACTAATCCCATTACTATAAAAAGTATTTGACATAATAATCAAAGAAGGAGTTCTACCAAATTCCTTTTATGATACAAATATGGTACTGATTCCAAAGTTAGGTAGATCAAAAACAGAGAAAGAAAATTATAGTCCAATCTCCTTAATGAACATAGATGCAAAAATCTTAAATAGAATGCTAGCCAAAATACTCCAGCAAGTGATCATGAGGGTTATTCAGTATGATCAGGTAGGATTTATACCAGGAATGCAATGATGGTTCAATATTAGGAAAACCATTCACATAATTGACCATATCAACAAGCAAACCAACAAAAATCACATAATTATCTGAATAGATGCAGAAAAAGCCTTTGACAAAATACAACACCCATTCCTATTGGAAACACAAGAAAGCATAGGAATAGATGGGCCTTTCCTAAAAAATAATGAACAGTATATATCTAAAACCATCAGCAGACATCATCTGCAATGGGGATAAATTAGAAGCATTATCAGTAAGATCAGGAGTGATCTTTATTATTTAACATTGTACAAGAGATACTAGCAGTAGGAATTAGAGAAGAAAAAGAAATTGAAAGTATTACAATAGGCAATGAGGAGACCAGACTATCACTCTGAAGATGACATGATGGTCAACTTAAGGAATCCTAGAGACTCAACTAAAAAGCTAGTCGAAATAAGCAACAACTTTAGTAAAGTTGCAAGATACAAAATAAAACCACATAAATCATCAGCATTTCTATATACTTACAACTCATCCCAGCAGCAAGAGTTAGAAAAAGAAATTCCCTTTTAAATCACCACAGACAGTATAAAATTCTTGGGAATCTATCTGGCAAGACAAACACAGGAATTATATGAACACAACTACAAAACATTCTCTGCACAATTAAAACTAGATCTAAATAATTGGAAAAACATTAATTGCTCATGGGTAGAATGAGCTAACATAATAAAAATGACAATCCTACCAAACTAATTTACTTATTTGGGGCCATGCCCGTCAAACTACCAAAAAACTTTTTTAAAGAATTAGAAAAAACAATAACAAAGTTTATTTGGAAGAACAAAAGATCAAGAATATGAAGGGAAATAATGAAAAAATGTGACAGAAGGTAGCCTAGTAGTTCCAAGTCTTAAACTGTACTATAAAGCAGTGATCATCAAAACCATATGGTATTGGCTAAGAAACAGAAGGGAGGAGCAGTGGAATAGATTTGGGGTAAGTGACCTCAGTAAGACAGTCTATGATAAACCCAAAGATCCCAGTTTTGGGGACCAAAATCCACTATTTGACAAAAACTGATGGGAACATTGGGAAAAGTATGGGAGAGATTGGGTTTAGATCAACATCTCACACCCTATACCAAGATAAACTCAGAATGTGTGAATGTCTTGAATATAAAGAAGGAAACAATAAGTAAATTAGGTGAACACAGAATAGTATATTTGTCAGACCTTTGGGAAAGGAAAGACTTTAAGACCAAGCAAGAGTTAGAAAAAATTACAAAATGAAAAATAGATAATTTTGATTACATCAAATTAAAAAGGTTTTGTACAAACAAAACCAATGCAGTCAAAATTAGAAGGGAAGCAACAAATTGGGAAACAGTCTTTATAACAAAAGCCTCTGACAAAGGTCTAATCACTCAAATTTATAAGGAACTAAATAAATTGTAAAAAAATCAAGCCATTCCCCAGTTGATAAATGGGCAAGGGACATGAATAGGTAATTTTCAGATAAAGAAATCAAAACTATTAATAAGCACATGAAAAAATGTTCTAAATCTCTTATAATCAGAGAAATACAAATCAAAACAACTCTGAGATATCACCTCACACCTAGCAGATTGGCCAACAAGACAGCAAAGGACAGTAACGAATGTAGGTGGGAATATGGCAAAATTGGGACATTAACGCATTGCTGGTGGAGCTGTAAACTGATCCAACCATTCTAGAAGGCAATTTGGAACTATGCCCAAAGGCACTAAAAGACTGTCTGCCCTTTGATCCAGCCAAAGCACTGCTGGGCTTGTACCCCAAAGAGATAATAAGGAAAAGGAATTGTACAAGAATATTCATAGCCTCACAGTTTGTGGTGGCAAAAAAAATTAGAAAATGAGGGGATGCCCTTCAATTGGGTAATGGTTGAACAAATTGTGGTATCTGTTGGTGATGGAATACTATTGGCCTCAAAAGAAAAATAAACTGGAGGAATTCCATGTGAATTGGAATGACCTCCAGCAATTGATGCAGAGTTAAAGGAGCAAAACCAGAAGAATATTGTAAACAGATGCACTGTGGTAAATTCAAATGTAATGGACTTCTCTACTAATAGCAATGTAATGATCCAGAATGATTTGGAGGGACATATGAGAAAGAACACTGTCCACATTCAGAGGAAGAACTTTGGGAAAAGAAACACAGAAGAAAAACAACCACTTGATCACATGGATCAGTGATGCTATGACTGGGAAAGTGGACTCTAAAAGATCACCCTAGTGCAAATACTTATAATAAGGAAATGGATCTTGATTGATGGCACATGTTAAACCCAGTGGAATTGTGTGTCATATATGGGAGGGGGTGGAAGGAGGGGAGGGAAGGAACATGAGTCTTGTAACTATGGAAAATTATTCTAAATCATCTAATTAAATAAAATAAAAAAACAAAAATGACACCCAGATCTCTATGTCCTACCCCAGCCTCTCTTGAACTCCAATTCTAAATCACTAATTACCTCTACTATATATTTCAAGCTAGATGTCCTATAAAGCCTCTTAAATTCAACAGATCCAAAATAGAATTCACTGTCTTTGTCCCTAGAAACCCCTCATTTAATTTCCCTGTTATGTTGAGACCACCAACCCTCTACTCATTCAATTCACAGTGTCAGTCAGGCTCAGCTCTTCTTTCATTTCCCTTAACCAATCAGCTGTCAAATGATGTCAATTGATTCACCTCTATGACATCAAACACATTTCTCCCTTACTTCATCTTTTTTTGTTATTTTTGTTATTTATTTTAAAAATTTCTTCCCATGGTAACATGAGTCATATTCTCTCTCTTCCCCTTCCCTTCCCCTTCCCAACATTGATAAGCAATTCCAATGGGCTATATGTATTATCACTCGATATCTATTTCCATGTTATTTTTATAATAATCTTTTAAAACCTAAACCCCAAATAATATACCCATATATACAAGTGATAAATCATGTTTTTCTTTTGCATTTCTACTCCCACAGTTCTTTCTCTGATGTGGACAGCATTTATAAGTCCCTCAGGAAGATCCTGGATCATGGCATTGCTATTAGTAACAGTCTATTACATTTGATCATTCCACAGTGTTTCAGTTACTGTGTATAATGTTCTCCTGGTTCTGCTCATTTCATTCCACATCAGTTCATGTAGATCTTTCCAGTTCATATAGAAATCAAGCAGTTCATCATTCCTTATAGCACAATAGTATTCCATCACCATCATATACAACAATTTGTTGAGCCATTCCCCAATCTAAGTCTACTCCCTCATTTTCCAATTTTTGGTCACCACAAAAAGCACAGCTATAAATATTTTCTTGTACAAACAGATCCTTTCCCATTTTAAAAATCTCTTTGGGGTACAAATCTAGTAGTGGTATTGCTGGAGCAAAGGACTTGCAATTCTTTAAAAACCCTTTGGGCATAATTCCTAATTGCCTTCCAGAATGGTTGGATCAATTCACAACTCCACTAGCAATGCATTAGTGTCCCACCCTACTTCATATCTACATCTCCTCTTGCCTACACAATGGCAATTGTCTACTAATTAGTTGTCTTGTTTCCAATCTATCAATTTCCAACATATCTTCCTTAGAGTTGTGAACTACCTACTCCTTTTTAAAAATAATTTTTTTTTATTTTTTTAACAATTACATGTAATAACATATTTCTATACAAGTTTTCCTAAGTTATATGATTGAACTTATCTCCCTACCTCATTTCTCTTCCTCTCCCAGTGCTGTGTACTACCTACTCCTAAAACACAGGCCTTACCAAGTCCTCCCTTACCCTGTCCAATAATATTCAGCAATTTCCAACTGCCTTTATAATAAAATATAAACTTTATGACATTTTCTAAAAACCTCCATAACGTGGTTGAAGTCTCCTCTAATGTGTTCGATGCTTCAGACAAATTAGTCTCTTCCTTTTCCTTGACCATGACATTCTGTTGTTTACTTCTGTATTTTTGTAGAGATATACCTAACCCAATGGCTGGAATGTCCTCCTTCCTCAACTCCAACTCTGGGTATCCCAAGCTTCCTTCAAGGATTGGCTTAGGAATCATCTCCTAAAGGAAATTTTTCCTGCCTATTCAGTAATTAGGGCCCTTTCATTACAGGCCAAGCTACCAAATGCTTTTGATTTTATTTTGTGTCTACTTTCTATTTTCTATTTGTATATAGGTCTTTTTCTACAGTAGATTACATGTTTCTTGAGAGTGGGACTACTTCTTGCCCTTTGTGTTGGTATCTTCATTGCCCAGCATACAATATATACATAAAATATTTCCGTTAGATTCAATACAACTCAATCAAAAGGTTGACCCTTGCTGGCTAGAGGTTTTTTGGACTCAACCATGGTCTACCAGTGTTATTGAGCCTCCTCAAAATCCATAGAACCCCCAGAAGAAACTGCCTCCAGTTTTTAAAACTGCTTTTAAATTATTTAACACATTTGTGAAAATGAGAACAGTTTTTACAAAGGCAAAAAGCAAGACAAACAGTGGTTAAATTTATTGGCAATTAAAAGAGAAATGATGAAGTGATGGGGTAAAGCCCCTCCTGGAGGGCATCCTGTTATTTAGATCCTGCAGTGCAGTAGACAGCACACAATTTCATAAACAGACAGGCATAAAGCAGCTGCTTTTCTTAAGACTTGAATGTGGCGATGGTCATAAGCTTAGATGGCATTATTGTTTGGCACAAAAGCCAAGAGCTAAACAGAGAAGTAAGTGAAAAGTCATCTAGTACAGACAAGAATGACACAGGCTCATTAATGAAGAAATATTTTCTTGTTTACTATGTATTTTAGCAGGAGCATAAATAAGTGGGAGGAAGAAGATGACAGCTGCAGAGAAAATAGTATTGGCAATGTTTGAGGGTGAGTTCTAGGAGACCAGGACTTGGTATTCTGCCTCTAGATTACATACAATCAGGGACAAACACTGCCTAGAAGTTAACAGGGCTGCATTCCTTATAAAGGCTGATTTCCACTGGCTCATAACTTCTAGATTTTTCTTTGTTCTTTTAACAACACCTTCCCCTCTTTTGCTTGAATTCAAATCAAGGAAGAGCTAAAAGGAAAAAGAAGACAATGTTACCTCTACCCTGGGTGACAATGAAAAAATCACTTACATTTTCCTGACTTCTTTCCTTACATATGTAAAGAAGAGGTAGTTTGTCCTCAGCATGCCTGAGATAGAGGGAATGGCATAGTTAAGTAAAAGAAAGACAGAAAAGAATAAGATAGATAAGACTTTGAGCCTGGAGAGACCACAGTTTGAATCCTGCCTCTGACACTCACTTGCTGAATAAGCCTGGGAAAGTTCTTTGATTTCCCTGAATACCAGTATATTCATCTATAAAACAGGGCTAATGATAATCCATATTTATTTCACAGACTTGTGAGGATCAAATGAGAGAATGAATATAAACTGCTTTACATAACTTAACTGTTAGAGAAATATCAACTATTAGTGTTAGTCCACAGTTACATGGTAAGGATAAGCTTAGATGAGATCCGGAAAGCAAAAACTTGTTAGGTGACATTGATATAGCATTTTTAAAATTCTGAAATGTTTTATATATATATTATATCATTTGAACTAACAACAACCCTGTAGGGGTAGGTGCTATTGGTACTATTATCCCTATTTAACAGGTGAGGAAACTGAAGCTCACATAGGTAACATGCTTTGTCCAGGGTCAGGCATCAAGTTTCAGAGGTGGAATTTTAACACAGGTCTTTCTGACTCCCAAGTCTGATGCTTATCCCACATGGCAGGCTGTGGTATGAATATTAATTGTTGTTCTTATTCTTTTTCTCCATTTTGTTAATATTCGTTTCCCTAGTTCTAAATTTAACATAGACTGAATAGATTCAAGTTCTCTATTTCTCCCTATGAAAATGGAGTAGAGTGAGGACTAGATGTTATTTCAAGTCTCTTCTTGATCTAAGTTCAATGATCCTTTAATCATGCATAGAATAGTGTAAAAATTTATTGACCAAGTTTGGGCTTCCAAAAAAAGAGACAAGATGGCACAGCTATCTTTTCTTGGAATGAAATGGAAAGAACATTTATTCTACACTTATTGTCTGCCTCTACTGTGCTAAGTTCTGGGAATATGAAGAGAACAGGAAGAAAGTTCTTGCTCTCAAAGAACTTATAATCAAAGCATCTTTAGGGTACACAGTTGGGAAAGGGAGTTCCTGGTGGGGATGGATTCAGAATGGAGCCATTGGGGTAGGAGTTAATTACCGGATGGCAGTTGTGCTTCCAAGGTTTTGTGATGATCCATAGGTTGGTAAGGCATGAGATGGATGGATGCAAGGAATATTCAAAGGGCTGCTAGGGGTTTCTGGTGAATGAGGAAGTAGGGTGATAGATGGCAGACTTTTGTATGTGCTGGTTAGTATGGTAAGCTTTTCTTTCTCTTTTTTATTCTTTGTTTTTAGGATTGGGTATTTATAAGGGGGAGAAGGGAGAAATATATCATTTCTGTCATGTAGTCAAATGTAGTCAGTCAAAATTTTACAATAAAAATCCATCTTAAAATAATTATAACTTTAATGTTTTCAAAGAACTTTACATACATCTGTTTAATTGAGTTTCACAACAACCCTGGGAAGGATATCCTATGATTTAATTTTCCCTATTTTAAATATACAGAAATGGAGGTTAAGAGAGTTGTGATTTTCCCAAGGTGATTTAACTAGGTGATACGAAAGCAAGGATTTCAATCTGGGTCTTCCTGATTAACTAGGTGCCCCCCCTCTACCCATTAAGCCATTCTACTTCTTATTTCAGCAGAAATTAGGTTAAATGGCCTTAGAGGGCCCTTGCAATTCTAAATCTATGATTCAATGACACATGCAGTTAACATTATTAGATCTCATACTATTTAATGATAGCTCAATTTGACAAGTATTTACTGAGTGTCTATACTGTCACCCCATTTATCTAGGGGCCACTTATATAGCAATTTCTATTATGCAGAGTAGAGCCAAGAATAAAGAAAGAAATGAAAGCAGACCTCTCTATGTGGCCAACTTCAAGCACTAAAGCTCTTATTTTTCAGCCACAGAAGAGAACCTTACTCAGAACTTGTTCATTCTTAGTTATGACAAAATTCTAACTTGGATTGTCTCATATTTTTATTTTTTATTTTTTTATTTAGACATATTTCCATGGTTACATGATTCATGTTCTTACCTCTCCCCTTCTTCCCTCCCTCCCAGAGCAAAGAAGAAATTCCACTGGGTTATACATGTATTATCACTCAATACCTATTTCCATATTATTCATTTTTGTAATAATCTTTTAAAAACCAAAACCCCATGTGCAAATCAAATGTTTTCCTTATACATTTCTACTCCCACAGTTCTTTCTCTCAATACAGATAGCATTCTTTCTCATAAGGCCCTCAGGATTATCCTAGATCATTACATTGAAATCAGTAGCAAAGTCTATTACATATAATTGTTCAACAATGCTTCAGTCTCTGTATACAATGTTCTTTTTTTTAAACATTTTATTTGGTCATTTTCAAACATTATTCATTAGAAACAAAGATCATTTTCTTTTCCTACCCCCCCCCCAACCCTCCCATTGGTGATGCTTGATTCCTCTGGGTATCACATGTGTCCTCGTTCCAAGCTCATTTCCATGTTACTGGTTTTTGCATTAACCGGGTGTTCATTCAGAGTCTTTCCTCAATCATATCCCCTCCATCCCTGTAGTCAAGCTGTTGCCTTTCCTCGGTGTTTTTACTCCCACCTTTTGTCCTCTGCTGGAGGGTAGTGTTTTTTTCTCCTTGATCCCTGCAGGTTGTTCAGGGACATTGCACTGACACTAATGGCAAAGTCCATTACATTTGACTGTACCACAGTGTATCAGTCTCTGTGTACAATGTTCTTCTGGTTCTGCTCCTTTTACTCTGCATCAGTTCGTATAGGTCTTTCCAGCTCATATG
The DNA here is from genome assembly GCF_027887165.1 of Monodelphis domestica. Lineage (NCBI taxonomy): Eukaryota > Metazoa > Chordata > Mammalia > Didelphimorphia > Didelphidae > Monodelphis > Monodelphis domestica. The sequence goes on along the minus strand of NC_077235.1, from coordinate 40,003,415 downwards.
GAAATCAAGCAGTTTATCATTCCTTATCGCACAGTAGTATTCCATCACCATCATATACCACAATTTGTTCAGCCATTCCCCAATTGAAGGACACTCTCTCATTTTCCAATTTTTTGCCACCACAAAAGCACATTTATGAATATTTTTGTACAAAATTTTTTCATTATAATCTCTTTGGGGTACAAACCCAGTAGTGATATTGCTGGATCAAAAGACATGCATTCTTTTAAGGCCCTTTAGGCATAATTCCAAACTGCCATCCAGGATGGTTGGATCAATTCAGAACTCTACCAGTAATGCATTAGTGTTCCAATTTTGCCACATCCCCTCCAAGATTTGCTATTTTCCTTTACTTTCATATTGGCCAATCTGCTAGGTGTGAGGTGGTACCTCAGAGTTGTTTTGATTTCCATTTCTCTAATTAGGAGGGATTTAGAATACTTTTTCATGTGATTATTGATAGTTTTGATTTCTTCATCTGAAAACTGCCTGTTCATATTCTTTGAACATTATTCAGCTGGGGAATGAATTGGTTTCTTGTACATTTGACTTAGTTCCTTATATATATGGGAAATTAGACCTTTGTCAGATAATTTTATTATAAAAATTTTTCCCCAGGTGCTTGATTCCCTTCTAATTTTGGTTGTATAGGTTTTATTTGTACAAATCCCTTTTAATTTAAAATAACCAAAATTATTCATTTTACATTTTATGTTCTCTATCTCTTGCATGGTCTTAAAAATTCTTTCCTTTCCCATAGATCTGACAGGTATATTACTCTATGCTCACCTAATTTATTTAGGATTTCACTCTTTATATTTAAGTCATTTGCCATTTTGAATTTATCTTGTATAGGGTAAGAGATGTTGATCTAAACCTAATTTCTCCCATATTGTTTTCAAAATTTCCCAGCAATTTTTATCAAAGAGTGAGTTCTAGTCTGAAAAGGTGGGATCTTTGGGTTTATTATATACTATTTCACAGAGGACATTTACCCCTAGTCTATTCCATTAACCCTTCCTTCTATCTCTTAGCTAGTACCATATTGTTTTGATGACCACTGCTTCATAGTACATTTTAAGATATGGTACTACTGGGCCACCATCCTTCCCATTTTTTCAGTATTTCTCTTGTTATTCTTGGTCTTTTGTTCTTCCAGATGAATTTTGTTATAATTTATTCTAATTCTATAAAATTTTGGGGGGTTATTTTTATAGGTATGACACTGAATAAGTATATTGGTTTACATAGGATTCTCATTTTTATTATATTAGCTTGTTCTACCCATGAGCAATTAATATTTTTCCAGTTATTTAGATCTAGTTTTAATTGTGTGATGTGTTTTGTAGTTCTGTTCATATAATTCTTGAGTTTGTCTTGGAAGATAGATTCCCAAATATTTTATTTTGTCTAGAGTGACTTTAAGTGGAGTTTCTCTTTCTAAATTTTGCTGCTGAGTTTTGTTGGAAATATATATATGAATGCTGATGATTTATGTGGGTTTAATTTGTATCATGCAACTTTGCTAAAATCATTAATTATTTCTTCTAGCTTCTTACTTGATTTTCTTTTTTTCCTTTTAAACATTATTTTATTTGGTCATTTTTAAACATTATTCATTGGAATCAAAGATCATTTTCTCTCCCCCTCCCCGCCCCGCCACTTTTACTTGATTTTCTAGGATTCTCCAAGTATATATACCATTATATCATCTGCAAAACTGATAGATTAGTTTCCTCATTGCCTACTTTAATCCACTTCAATTTCTTTTTCTTCTCTAATTCCTACTGCTAGCATTTCTAACACAATATTAAATAATAGAGGTGATAATACACATGTTTAATATTGATATTGCTTCATTATTCATAATACCTTTTAGCAAGATGTAATTTTCTTCTTTATCTCTTTTAATCAGATCAATTTCCACTTTAGCTTTGTCTGAGGTCATTACTGCTACTCCTGCTTTTTTTACTTTAGAAGATGCATAATAAATTCTGCTCCAGCCTTATACCTTTCATCTCTGTCTGTCATCCTACCTCAAATGTTTTTCTTGTAAATAGCATATAGTAAGATACCAGTTTTTAATCCACTCTGCTCTCTGTTTCTTTTTTATGAGTGAGTTCATCCCATTCACCTTCAGAGTTATGATTACTAACTGTGTATTGCCCTCCATCTTATTTTCCCCTTTTGATCCTGCGCTATTCCCTTTTGCTCTGTTCCTCCTCACTAGTGTTTTGCTTTTTATCATCCCATCCACCCTAATTCCACCTCCCTCCAATTACTTCCCCTTTCCCTTGTCTTATAAGACATTAGGTCCTGTGTGATTCTGATTGCAGCTCTATGGTATTTGAATGATTTCTTTCTAGCCACTTGCAGTATTTTCTCCTTGCCTGGGAAGGGGTGGTTCTTGATTTTAGCTATTCTATTCCTTGAAATTAACATTTGAGGATTTCTTTTTGGAGGTGATCTGTGAATTCTTTCAATTTCAATTTTATTTTCCTGTTCAAGGATAACTGGGCAGTTTTCTTTGATAATTTCTTGCATTATGATGCTTAAGCTTTTTTAAAAAATCATTTCTTTCAGGTAGTCCAGTAATTCTTAAATTGTCTCTCTTGGATCTATTTTCCAGGTCAGTTTTTTTTCAATAAGCAACTTCATATTTTCTTTTTTTTTCAATCTTTTGATTTTGTTTTATTATTTCTTGATTTTTCATGAAATCATTCATTTTTAGCTGCTCTATTCTAATTTTTAAGGCATGATTTTCCTTTCTTCCATTTCTCTTCCCTTTACCTCTCTTAATTGGTTTTTGATGTCTTTTTGAGTTCTTCCAGAATCTGTGTCCAATTCATATTTTTCTTTTGGACTTTGCATGTTTTTGCTTTGCTGTCCTCTTTTGTGTCTATTCCTTGCTCTTTGTCTCCATAAAAATTCTTAAGTGTAAGGTGCTTTCATATCATTTGCTCATTTTTCCTACCTTTTTATAGGTAAGCTCTGTTTTCTGGGAGGTTAGAGTACCCTCTTAAATTTCAGTCCTTTCTTGATGCTCTCCTTAGCATATTTTCTGAGTTTCTGCCACTTTTAGTTCTTTGGAGATGGAGTAATGGTCTGAGGACTGGGAGCTTTGAGAGCCTCCTCCCAGTGCTAATTTCAGTTAGGGTTAGGGATGATATACTGATAGTTTAAAGAGTTGCCTCATGCTTGGGTATGAGCTTTTGATCTCACTCTAAACTTGATCAGGTCAGGGGCTGTTCAAATTCCTAGCCCCAGGCTTAGGCACAAGTTTTTGGTCTCACTGTGTACTTGATTCAGTCAGGCACACAGTTGATTGCTCTATCCTGGAGCTCCGCCCTAAGCCCCTGGCAAAAAGATCTGGACCCGTCTCTTAGGTCAATCAACCATCTCAAATCTGGATCTATGTCTTCATCACAGGTCCATACTGGCACTTCTGGCTTCACTCTGGGCCCACACAGATCAGCTCACTTCACCACATAGTGCCATGGGCTGGGATTCTGGACTTCACTCCAGGTTTGAATCCTCAAGGGGTGTGTGTTGGCTTGGAGCTCTATATACCCAGACAGGATCTCAGGGTCCAAATATTAGCATGGGATTAGGTTCCAAACCTGTGACAGAAAATGTCGGAGGGGGAGTGTAGCTTGCTTTTGGCTTCCTCTTTACTCCTTGCTACAGCTTTTTGCTGACTTTGCTTCCCTCTCATCCCAGTGCCCCAGGTATTGTCTATCTACCTTTTAGATGTTTCTTTTCTTGAAAGTTGTTTCACCCTGTCTCTTTTTTGCTTCTTTCTCTCTTGTATTCTTTTTGTGTTGTTATTTTAATATTGATTGGAGGGGATTTTCATGATGATCCTGAGTTTCTCTGCTCTACTCCACCATATTTGCTCCTTCCCTATGTGTGATGTTGTTAATCAGTCTAGGAATAGATAATTTGCTGCTGGGAATGAGAAGAGGATTCCTAATAGCACATAAACTGACATTATTGAGAAATAGGAGATGCTTAAGAAGAAGAAAAGAAATATAAAACAGAGAAAACTACACACTTGGGTCGTCAGTATAGGGACAAACAGTTCTACATACCCTTGTGGCCCTGAAAATTATATGTCTATTTTTTAAATGGTTCTGCTATTCATTTATTTTTTAACATTAACATTCTTTTTTGAGTTTCAAATTTTCCCCTTTATTCCAGTCCCTTGAGAAGGTAAGCAAAATGACATTAATTATATCTCTGAATTCATGCAAAACATGTTTTCATATTAGCCATGTTGGAAAAAGAAGAAATACAAATTTAAAAACTGAAAAACAGTATGCTTCAGTCTGCACTGAGTTCATCAGTTCTCTCTGAAGGAAAATAGTAATTTTCATCACAAGTCCTTTGACATTTTTGGGATCACTTATTGATCAGAATACCTAAGGCATTCATAAATGATCTTCATACAATATTGTGTTACTCAGTAAAATGTTCTCCTGCTTCTGCTCACTTCATTTGATCTCAGTTCATCTAAGTCTTCCCAGGTTTTTCTAAAACTCTCCCCCTCATCATTTATATGCCAATATTTAGAACTCATCCAAACCATTATTAGGGCTTTAGCAAAGAGAAGGGGGTTACTAAAAGGCTTAAAAATTGAAAAAGCTGCCTTGAAACTGACTTATGGTTATACATCGTGTCTTCCAAACCACTGAGGATTAAGGTTAAGCATATTCCAGGTGTTTCTTGCAGTTTCCCAGGCTATAAAAGGTGCTAAATATATAGAATTATACCGGCCATATTAAAAAAAACCATCCTTGAGCTATACGGCTTTTGAATGGTCAATTAGCTCAAACTCCTTGGCATTTTTTAAGTGAAAACGATTTCTGAATGTCTTGATTTTCTGGAGTTGGTGGTGACTCCTGCCCCTATGAAGGAATGTAGACTTTCCCCCTAAACATGTTCAAGTTGAGACAAGGCTCTTGGAAGAGGAAGCTTACAAAAGTTTAATGTATTTCAAGCAAAACTCATTTTTACAGTGATAAAGATACAATTCATCTCTGCTTAAAACTGACCTTCCTGACTGGATGACTTATTAAGGTGACACCTGCAAATGATGTTATCTCAGCTAATGTCTTGCCAGGCCATCCAGGGCTCCAAATATATATATATACATATATATGGCCAATCTCATGTCCTCCCAGCATAGCTCAAAAGCAAAACCAGTCATCACTTTAATTAAGAAATTGAGAATTTTAAAGATGCACTCTATTCTTACTTAATAGAAATCAATCTTCTGGAATAGAAGCAGTATATTGTGAGAAGTATCTAATAAAAATATGCTAAAGTGAATGTATTGTTTTCAAGAGTTAGCATTTATAATTTATCCTCATAATTACTTTGAGAAGTAGGGGCTATTATTATACCCATCTTATAGATAAGGAAACTGAGGCTCAGAGAGGTGAGGTGATTTGCCCAAGGTCACACATCTAGAAAGTTTCTGAGGTAAGTTTTGAACTCAGGTCTTCATGGCTTTACTTATAGAGCTCTTAAGCATTGTACTACCTAGTGTAACATTGAAAAATTAATACCATACCAAATGTAAAATGCTAAATGTAATATTTAGAAATTTGCTTGGAAATATATCAGTTAAAAAGATTGTTGTGGTCAGGAAGATGCAAGACCGATGGTGGGAAAAAAAGGCAGAAGAAATCCAGCATTTTGCTGATACGAAAAACTACAAATAATTTTTCAGTGCCCTCAAGACTGTCTATGGGCCATTAAAACCCATCACCACTCCCTTGCTATCCTTTGACGGTGATACTCTCATAAAAGATAAAAAAAGTCATCAGCAACCGGTGGAAAGAACACTTCAGTCAGCTTCTCAACTGACCTTCTTCAGACAACCAAAGCGCCCTTGACCAGATCCCCCAAAACTGCACCATTGAACAACTTGATGTCCCTCCTTCAATAGAGGAAGTCCAAAAAGCCATTAAGCAAATGAGTGCAGGCAAGGCACCTGGTAAAGACGGGATCCCAACCGAGGTGTACAAGGCCTTAAAGGGAAAGGCACTCCAAGCATTCCACATAGTGCTGACCAGCATATGGGAAGAGGAAGACATGCCCCCAGAACTCAGAGATGCCTCCACCGTAGCCCTCTACAAGAACAAAGGCTCACGAGCAGCCTGTGACAACTACAGAGGCATCTCACTACTCTCCACTGCCGGAAAGATCCTCGCCCGTGTTATACTCAACAGACTCCGGTCATCTGTTTCAGAGCAGAACCTGCCTGAATCACAATGTGGCTTCCGACCAGATCACAGCACCATTGACATGGTCTTCACGGTGAGGCAAATGCAGGAAAAATGCCTTGAGAAGAACCTGAGTCTCTACATTGTCTTCATAGACCTGACAAAGGAGTTCGGCACAGTGAACAGGGACACATTGTGGGTGATCCTCAGCAAGCTCGGTTGCCCAGCAAAATTCGTCAAACTAATCCAGCTCTTTCATGTCGACATGACAGGGAAAGTCCTATCTGGTGGAGAGATTTCCGATTGCTTCAACATCTCCAATGGCGTGAAACAAGGCTGTGTCCTCACTCCGGTACTATTCAACCTATTTTTCACCCAAGTATTATGACATGCTGTGATGGATCTAGACCTGGGCGTCTACATCAAATACCGACTGGATGGCTCACTATTTGACCTTCGCCGCCTGACTGCAAAAACAAAGACAACAGAGAGACTCATCCTGGAAGCTCTCTTTGCAAATGACTGTGCTCTCATGGCCCATCAAGAAAATCATCTTCAAACCATTGTGGACAGGTTCTCTACCACAACAAAACTGTTTGGCCTGACTATCAGCCTCAGCAAAACGGAGATGCTGTTCCAACCTGCACCAGGGAGGCCAAAGAACCAGCCGTGCATAACTATCGATGGCACGCAGCTTTCCAACATCAACACTTGCAAGTACCTGGGCAGCACCATTACCAATGACAGGTCCCTAGACCATGACATCAATGCCAGGATCCAAAAGGCCAGCCAGGCACTCGGGAGGCTGTGCTGCAAACTCCTCCAACACAGTGGTGTAAGCACTGCGACGAAGCTCAAAGTGTACAACGCAGTGGTCCTCAGCTCGCTCTTGTACGGTTGTGAGACATGGACACTGTACCGGAAGCACATGAAGCAGTTGGAGCAATTCCACCAACGCTCCCTCCGGTCAATCGTGAAGATCCGATGGCAGGACCAAATCACCAACCAGGAAGTCCTCGACAGAGCCACCTCCACCAGCATCGAAGTCCTGGTCCTCAAAACCCAGCTACGATGGTCTGGACACGTCATCCGCATGGACCCACAGTGAATACCAAGACAGGTATTCTACGGTGAACTGTCAGCTGGACTCAGGAAACAAGGCCGACCAAAGAAAAGATTCAAGGATCAGCTAAAGTCCAACTTGAAGTGGGCTGGCATGACACCAAAGCAACTAGAACTCGCTGCCTCTGACAGAAGCAGCTGGCGAACCCACATTAACCATGCCGCCACCACCTTTGAAGATGAACAACGTTGACGTCTTGCTGCTGCGCGTGAACGCCGACACCAGGCCACAACCGCACCTCCCATAACAACTGGCGTCCCATGCCCCACGTGCCACAAACTGTGTGCCTTAGCCTTTGGACTCCAAAGCCACATGAGGGTACACCGTAGATGAAACTGCACAAAGACAATAGTCATTCTCGGTCACCAAGAGACTACTACTACTGTGATCACCGTTTATAAAAAATAATTAACCCTTAAGTCAAGAGGATGATAGTAGCTTTTAACAATTTAATTTTAATATAAATATAGACTAAGAAAGAAACAAGGAAGGAAAAATAGAAAAATAAATATTTCCTCACCTACCACCTTAATCTTACCAGCCCACATGAGTGTTTTCCACTCTAGCCACCAACAACAAATCACAGATCCCCCCAGCCAAAGACTTCCAGAGAAGAGCCCAGCCCCCTCTATGATCTCATTTTTATAGTCCTCCTTCTCCATGCCATATCCTTTCCCTCTGAGCTGGTCTACCACATCTCGGGATCCAATCAAAGTCTCTCTGATCCGGACCCATAACCCCTAGTTCCAGGGCACTAATGGGCTGGCTCAGATGAGCTAAAAGTTCATGATCCTGAGAGGAAGGGGTTTCCTTTACACACTAACTACCATTTAAAATGTCATTTAATATCACCTGGCTCTCATAGTGTTTTTTAGGTCAAAATGTAAATAAAAAATCATTAAACTAATATAATATACAAGACACTGTGCTAGGTGTGGCATTTAAAAGAGTGGATGCCTTAAACTGTAAGAGTTAAAATGGTTGAGGTTGTAAACTGTAGTGAGTAAAATAGTGGAAGATATAAGTTGTGATAGATATAAAAGTGGGTGAGTAAATTGTGACCACAGAAAATATGTTTTCACCGCAGTGTTTTGTTTTTAAATAAAATATAAGGTGGTCGCCAGGGAAATATTCCCAATTATGAATATATCCAAGTCAACTGGGTTTTATAGAGATTTTAATTAATAATACAATGAGGAATTAAAGAAAGAGAGAAAGAGAGAAAAAGGTATAAGTATGAAGGGCCTTAAGCCAACATGGCCTAGACCTGAGTCTTAAGAGAGAGAGAATAAGGAAATAAATGAGAAAGGAATAGACCAGCTCAGGGTAGCCCTGGCCAACCCAGGCCTAAGTCCTAAAAAAAAAGATCAGTCAGTCAGTTATCACTCACCATAAGATCTGTTCAAGTGAGGATTCAAGGGGACAGAGTTTCCCCAGAGGGAGCTCCAGCCAGAGTCAGTCCCAAGCGACTTCTTCTCAAGAGATTATCTTCAAGAGATTGACCTCAAGGGCTCTCTCCAAGAGATTGTCCTCAAAAGAGATTCTTTCTCAAGAGACCCTCCTTTGAGCCTGTTTCTCAAGAGCCTCTTCTCAAGAGATTCCTTTTTCTTATATAGGGGGTTTTCTCCTATGTCACCTCCCCTAAGTTCTTCCATCTACCAATCACAGTAGACGTTTTACAAAGTACAGCCCATTCTGAATTCACAGCGAGTCGACTAATGCTTTTAGTAATTTTGAACCAGAAAAAAACTTCTGAATAAGTTTTCACCTCTTTGCTCCTTCTAAATTCACAAGTTGCCTGACCTTTTTAGGTACTTAGCACCCTACTGTATTAATTCTAAAAATAGGCATGGCTTAAGTATGGGTATAAGCATTTCTCATTGTTCAGCAAGGAGTTTTCTCCCCTAAAGCAGTCCTAAGTAAGGTGGAATAGAGGTCCTCCCATTTCTGATTCAAGTAGAGTTCTCACATTTTATATCTAAGTAGCTTCACTGTTAAAAATGGGGAATGGTCTTAACCAAATATTCTAAGGTAGAGTCTGAGAATCTTTTAACATTCACAAATCTGAGAAATTTCAAGATTCACATAGGTACCGGAGATATTAAAAAACAAATCAAAGCAATCCCTGCTCTCTTGGAGCTTACAATCTAATATAGATATACACCATATACAAATGTAAGTCAATATAAAGTGTATACAAGATGATATGAAATAATTCCAAGAGATTGAAAACACTGACAATAGGAGCACTGAGAAAGGAATTATGGAAGTAGTGGCACTTGAGTTCTTCTGGGAAGGTGGCTTGGATTTCCACAAGGCAGAAGTAACATTAACTTATTCTCTTCCTTGCTATCCCTTCCTTCCTTCTAGACCTAAGATGAGGCCAACTCAATAGGGTTACTTACCTCATCTAGAATCACTTAAAATTCAATAAATAAGATGTGGGGGAATTCCTAACTCACCAAAATTACATTACACTTGTCATGAAAAGACATATGATTATTCTAAATTGACTAATTAGATAAAGTTTCCAAAAAAAGAAGACATATGAGATCAACTTTTATAAAAGCAGTGAAATTGGGGCACCTAGGAAGCACAATGGATAGAATGTTAGGCCTGAAGTCAGGAGGCTATAAGTTCAAATCTGGCCTCAGACATTTCCTAGCTGTATGACCCTGGGCAAGCCATTTAACTCCAACTGCCTAGGCCTTATCACTCTTTTGCCTTGGAGCCAACACTTATTATTGATTCTAAGACAGAAAGTGAGGGTTTAAAAAGTATAGGATAAAATGTGGAATACTGTTTAAGGGGAACTGTTTTCCCATGAATACTTATAGACCAATTTGTATTAATAATAGCTAGCATTGTCAAGTCCAGGATTTGGGAAGGAAGAAGGAAGTGAGAGAACATGATTCATATAACTTTAGAAAACTTATGTGGAAATTTGTTTTAAAAATAAAATAAAATAAAACAAAGACATAAAAAAGAAAAAAAAAACAATAGCTAGCATTTATATAGCACAGTAAAGTTTAGAGAGTGCTTTATATACTGTCTAATTTAGTCCTCATAACAGTCCTGAGAAACAAGTGCTAATATCCATTTTAGATATGGGTCAGTCCATAAAGGGAAAAGCTGTTTAAGGCAAGATTTGAACTTATAGACTCAAAGTCCATTATTTTATCCCCTGTACCACCCAGCTACCTCAATTAGGATTACAGAGTTCAGTGTAGTGTCCCCTACCAAACTATGGACCTTTTGAGGGGACATGTCCTATCCCATCTACCTTGGGATCCCTTGATACCTAACATAGTGCCTCATAGACTGTAGTTGGTAAACAAATCTTTATTGAATCAAACAACCCTTCGATCACCAAATAGTCTTCACTAAATACTGTCCCTCCATACCTGCCTCCATCCCCACTGAAGTAAAGGAAAATATAGTTGCTTTGAAATCAAGAGCTGAAATAAAGAAGCAAAAAGGCATCCTGAACTCACTAAACAAATCCAGGGCTTTTGCAGAGTAGACAACGTATTTTAAGTTTATTGGTGATAGTCTCTGTTATACAAGAGATGAATGCTGTGCTATATTAAGACTTCCACAAGAGGGCATGAGAATAATACAGAACACATAGAAGAATTCAAACCTAGTTTTCTGTATTTTTCCAGGTCTGACCAATGTACTGTCTTTATTTCATCAGCATCCCTAACCTCTCACCTCAAAATATTGACCAAAATGTCAGTTGAGCCTCTCTAAAACCTATTCTTTCAGGCCCACAGTCCTGAGTATTAGATTTAGAGTCATTAAACCTGGGTCTGAGTTTACCTTCTGTTATTTTGAATATGAGTGACTCATTTCATCCCAGGACTGAACCTGGAGTAATGAGGCCATCAGGTTTGTTTCTAATAACAGTTGAGAAAACTTAAGCCTAAAGAGGGTGATTTGCTCAAGGTCACACTGACAATAAGAATCAGAAGTATAATTTGAAACCAAGTTCCCTGACTACAGAAACAGCAGGGATCTTTCCAATATTTCATGCAGTCCCTTCCCATATAAACATTTAATAGAGGTCATCAAGAAAAGACTTCACCCTGGGGCAGTTGTAAAGGCAGCTAAGTGTTACAGTGGAGTGAGGCAGGAAGACCTGAATTCAAATACACCCTCAAATACTCCTTAGGTATGAGACCTTAGAAAATCACTTAACCTCAGTTCTCTTAACAAGAAAATGGAGAAAACAACAGTAACTACTTCCCAGGGTTATTGTGAGAATCAAAAAGAAATAAGATTTACAAAGTACTTGGAAAATACAATAGATACGATGTAAACATAGGCTATTATTACTAAATGGAAGGTAGGTGATATAATGGATAGAATGCTAGGCATAGTCAGGAAAACCTGGGTTCAGATCTGGCCTTTGATACTTACTAGCTGTGTGACACTGTGAAAGATATTTAATCCTGCTTGCCTCAGTTTTCCTTATCTGTAAAATGAGCTGGAGAAGGAAATGGCAAACCATACCAAGTATCTCTGCCAAGAAAATCCCAAAAAATGGTCACAATGAGTTGGGCATTACTAAAATGACTAAACATCAACAAATTATTATTACAAGGGATTCATATAAAGGCAAATGTAGGACAGGATGGCTTCTGATGGTCCTTCCATCTCCAAGCTTCAATGATACAACATTTCTCATTATTTTAAATCTAATTTTTTGAAGAAGACATCCATCTATTCATACTTGGCATGGATCACTTTTCTCATATGTAGTCATTATCAATGGACCATTCTCCCTATGAGAAGTGTCAGGTAGTAGATAAAGCTTAAATTTTGTCCAAGTTTACAAAATGTACCAATCAAGCTTCTCATAACTCCGTGCTAGTTTCATCCCAGAGTTGCTGAGTGTTGTCCCAAATAAGTAACAATGATGAATGTGATTACAATAATAACAAGAGCTAGCAGTTTGATAGCACTTTAAAGTTTGCAAAGCACTTTGCATATTTATCTCACCACAACTCTGAGATAGGTGCTATTATTACCCCATCTTATAGCTGAGGGAATTGAAGCAAACAGAAATTAAGTATCTAGCTCAGGGTCACATAGCTAGTAAGTGTCTGAGGGCTGCAAGATTCAAATTCTTATCTCCCTGACTCCAAGTCCAAAATTCTACCCATTTTGCCATTTAACTGCCTTTACCATATTATCCTGACCATCAGAGGGCCAGCATATAAAACTCAGCAAGGTTTTGGACAGGAGAGACAGCTTTCCACAGAATGGGATTAGGGACAAGACAGTTTGGAAGCAAGGAGGAAGATCTGAGCTTTAGGGGCCATTAAAAGCACATTAAAAACCAATTTGCAAGCTCTCAAGTGAAAAAGTTGTTATGGATGAGAAAGCCTATTTATTCATGTCAATAGAGGAATACAGACCCAGTCTGCAGGCTTTGGCTTGTTCATGGAAACATTTGGAATTCTATAAGCATTTCCAGGGCCCATGCTTTTTCCTCTTATTCTTTGGTACCAAAAATAAGTAGGCTTGATGGTCTTATAGCAAAAGAGGCACTCTAGTAAGACATTTTATAATGCAGAGAAAATGCATAGTGGATATTCAAAGACCTTAAGAAGAACAGTCTTGTCTTTTCAATTCCAAATAGAACATAAGCTTTCTGAGGGTAAGGACTATTTCTTTGGTGTCTTGGTACACCTTGCATCTAGCAAAGTGCCTAGCACACAAAACATGTTTAATAAATGCTTGTAGAATAAATGAAGGAGTAAATGAACAAAATATTAATAAATAGGTCACCTGCTGATGGAGCTAGAGCACTGTCAAGTTTACAAAGTGTTTTAAATCTATTAAATCAACTGAACCACATAACCAATTCAAATGTGATCATGGATTTCCTGAAGCACTTGTAAATTTCATAGAGCTACAGAAATCGCCATGAGGGAAACTGAAAAAACCACCTTGCCCAATGCCTTAATTTTACAGATGAGATGCTAAGGCCTCTATGAGAAAAACTATTTGCAATAGTCAGCCCAGTAAACATTGTTTGGGAGCCAGAACTTGAGACCAGTTCTTCCAACTTCAAGCTGAGTGATTTTCCCACAGCAGAATGCTGCTGTTTCTTAAATATAAGCATGCTGCAGACCATTTATTTAAGCACTGCACAATAAGAAACAGGGCTCACACATAGTAGGCCTTGATTACTCATAAATTAAAAACAAATAAAGCAACTGCCCAGAATGAAGAGAAGGGAATTATATAGCTGGTGAAACTTATGATTTTAGAAAGCAGATCACCAAGACATTTCAAATGATAATTTTTTATTTAAAAATTATATTTAATTTTTTAATTATAATTTAATTATATTAAAATTTTTATTTTAAAAATTATATAGGTATTTATAAAGTAGGAAAGGGAAAAATAGTGTTCCTTAAGTTTTTGGAAGGAGAGAATACCTCAAATAAGACAGAGTGCAAAACTTTGGACTTAACTGTTCTCATAAGCAAAAGATATAGATGCATCTATCATTTTTAATCTCATGGTTATGAACACATTTGCAATGTTTCTAGGTACAATATGGATTCGGAAGGTATCATAGATCATAGATTTAGAACTTAGAGATCATCTAGTCCAATCCCTTTATTTTACAGTGTAAAAAACTGAAATTCAGAGAAGTGACTTTATCATGATGTCATAGATAGTAAGAGGGCTAGGGTTTGAACCTAGGTCTTCTGACTCCATAGTATCACAAGGTCTCAAAGAAGCATCTCATATACTTTCTAACTGGAGATCAATTTGCCTAATCTGAAGCCAGTTCCCACAAGTGGCAACTGCTTTTAATTTGACTGGGACTAGGTCCCAATTCATACTTGCTACATACAAATAAAGATAAGCAAGTGTCCTTGCCCTTGAGTCTTGCTCTCTGAGGAAACATGTGCTCCTTGTAAGCCAACCTAAATGGCAGGACTGAGATTGATAAAGGATATTGACTCACTCAAGTGGACCGTAGTGGCAGGACTCCCAACACTGCAGATACATGGGTGCATTGTGCTTCAAGCATTCCAGTTGCAAAATCTAACAATATGAATTCAAAATTGCTTGCAAGTAGAAGCCAAATGCCTGAACAAGTGACAAGCATAAGGTCATTCTTTAATGTATGAATGAAAATCATTTTTTAAAGCACTTACTAAGTACTAAACACAAGATTAATCTAGGGGCTACAAATATTTTTAAAAGTAAAGGCATAACACATGGAGAGAAGTGGTATCCAGGGAAAGGAGTTTGCTTCAGGAAGTAACAAAGATGGTAAATTTGCAGTCCACTGAACTGTCCTATATTTTTTACCTTCCCTTTACTGTACTGATGAGAAGGAAGTATCATCAAGGGAAAATTATTTTCAACTGATTCCTATTACTTCTCTTTCATGGTTTCCACCTGAACTTTTATACTCTCTTGTCCCCGGAACAGACTCATATAAGGTGTTGGGAGTGAGGAGATGGAGAGTTATTTTCACCAGACCTATCCAGGTAGCTACATTTATAAGCTGTCAACTGCCTAAACATTTGCATCAAATGGATTTTAAGAGATCAATCCTTGACAACTCCTCATTTTTATTCTCATTTCATGATAGTTGTACTGCACCAAGGTCATCTATCACCAGTCAACCTAACTCTTGTCTTGTGACTGGTCTTTGATGATTCTGGAAGATAGAGTGAGGTTAACAACTTTATGCAACTGCCTCACTTCAATCCAATTCAAAAACAAGTCAAGACATTCCCCTTGATACCATTAGCCCTCTTTGAAAATGAAGGATGAACAACAGCAACTGTAATGAAATTTTTACTGGCTTTCGTTGTGATTCTAGATGGACTAATTAGACAATTACCTTGAGCATTCCTTTTGAGGTAGAAAAAGGATGACAGAAAATAGTGGAATAAATTGAAAATAGTTCATTCTGTGTTAGAATTCTATCAATACTAACATTATAACTATTTCTTATTTATCTAATAATAAAAATTGATGTTTAGGTAGCACCTTTAAAATCTTCAGGTTTTTTTTTTCATATACTCTATCCCATCTGAGACTTCCAATGATCCTGCGAGGGAAGTGATATACAGATTATGACATACATTTTCTAGATGAGCAAAAAGAAACTCAGAGATATTAAATGAGAGGGGTGGAGTCAAGATGGAGGCTTAGTAGTAGCAAAAACCAAAACTGCTTTGACCAACCTTCCATACCAATCTTTAAAAAGAGCCTTAAAAAGACAGGAACCCAAACTCAACAACAAAACAGAGTCATAGGCCTCTCCTTTTGAAAAGTTTGAAAGTTAGCCAGAGAAAGTCAATTTTTACAGGGTAAGGGGGGGACCAGAAACAAAACTTCACATAGAGAAGTCTTGGTCATCATCCACACATACACACATAACTACAATACTGGGATTTACAATTAGGTTTAGACTAACTTTAGGCCCCTGAGATGGGTGCTTCACCAACAGAGAAGCATGTCAGATACACCTGTTGAGTTCCCCCAACAACAGCTTGGAGGGAAGACCAGGGGTCTCTCTAGCTGGGCACCTTCTGACCTCAGCAATGGGCTACAGAAGACATAGCCCCAGGGCATATTAGCTCAACATGCCTAATCTAGTAAACCAACAGAGGGGAGAGCTTATAGCCCATAGGCAAAATAAACAAACAATAAAAACAAAAGTATAAGAAAATGAGTAAACAACAGAAAAAGAAAGTAACTATAAAAAGTTTCTACAGGGAAAAGAACCAGAAGGCAGAAAGGATAGATGATGGTGGGATATAAGGAACTATAAGCAAAGCCTCAAAAAACAAACAAAAACTGGAAATTGGCCTCACATTTTGGAAGAACTTAAAAAGGAATTAGAAAATCAAATAAGACAGGTTGAAGAAAAATGGAGAAAAGAAAACAACAGCTTAAAAAGCAAAATTGGTGAACTGGAAAAAGAGAAACAAAAATCAAATTAAGAGGATAATGATTTAAAAATGAGAAATGGCCTACTGGAAAAAGAGGCAGGGGGAATCAAATGAAGAAAACAGTGACATGAAAAGAAGAATGTAACAAATGGAAAAAGAGGAACAAAAGGTAATAGAAGAAATTAAATATTTAAAAATTAGAATTGAGCAAATAAAAGCTAATGATTTCATAAGACATCAAGAAACAATAAAACAAAATTAAATGAAAAAAAGAAGAAAATGTGAAATATCTCATTGGAAAAACAACAGATTTGGAAAATAGATCCAATAGAGCCAACTTAAGAATTATTAGATTACCTGAAAGTCATGACCAAGAAAAATCCTAGACATCATATTACAAGAAATTAACCAAAAAAACTGCCATTATATTCTTGAACAAGAGGGTAAAACAGAGATTGAAAGAATCCACATATTACCTCCTGCAATAAATCCCCAAATGACAACTCCAAGGAATGTTAAAGACAAGTTCAAGGGCTTCTAGGTCAAAGAAGAAATACCACAAGCAGCTAGAAAGAAACAATTAGGTATCATGGAGCACAAGTCAGGATTACACATGACCTGGAAGCTTCCACATTGAAGGACCAGAAGGCTTGTAATATGATATTCCAAAAGGCAAGGGAATTGGGTTTACAACCAAGAATCACCTACTCATGAAAACTGTCTATATTCTTTCAGGGGAAAGCAGGGTCATTTAATATAATAGAAGATTTCCAGGCATTCATGAAGAAAATATCAGACTTAAACAAAACATTTGATGTCCAAATACAAAATTCAAGAGAAGCATAAAAAGTTATATAAGAAAGAGAAAAAAAATTTAAGGATTTTAGGAAGGACAAATTATTTATATTACTAAGAGGAAAGATAATATCTGTAACTCTTAAAAACTTTTATCATTATCATAGCAGTTAGAAGAAGTATACATAGAGGGCGTGGTAGTAAGCTGTTTAGGTGGATATGTCAAAAAAAACTGTGGTGAAAAAGAGGATAGTACTAAGAGAAATGGGAAGAGAGAAGTAAAGTGAGAAATTATATCACATACAGAGGCACAGGGGTAGAAAGACTAATATACTGGAAGGGAGGGAAAGAGTAGTGATGGGCAATACTTAAAGCTTAATTATTATTAGAATTGGCTCAGAGAGGGAAGGACAGCTAGATTCATTGGGGTATAGAATTCTATTCTACCCTATAGAGAAGTAGAAGGGGAATAAGAAATGGGGTGGTTGGAAGAGGAATAATATAAGGGAGGTAAAAACTGGGAGGGTGATCAAAAGACACTATGGAGAAATAGGAGCAGAATAAGAAGGGAGGTGATGTGAAGGAGAGTAATATAAGAGAGAGGGAATAGAGGGGAGAGATTAAAAGCAAAACACTAGAGGGGAGAGAAAGAGTGAAAGAGAAAGGTCAGGATTAAAAATCAAAATGGAGGGGAATACACAGATGATAATCATAACTGTGAATATAAATGGGATAAACTCACACATAAAATGGAAGTGGGAAGCAGAATGGATTAAAAATAAGAATCCTACTATATGTTGTCCACAAGAAACACACTTGAGGCACACACAGGGTAAAGGTAAGAGGCTGGAACAGAATCTATTAGGCTGCAACTGAGACAAAGAAGGCAGGAGTAGCAATCATTATCTCAGACAAAGATAAAGCAAAATAGATCTAATTACAAGAGATAAGGAAGGAAATTACATCTTGACAAAAAGTAGTATAGATAACAAAGAAATATCAGTACTGTACACACACACACACATATATGTGTGTGTGTGTGTGTATGTGTGTGTGTGTGTGTGTGTGTGTGAAGAAGAAACTAAAGAAGATTAAGGAAGAAATAGGTAGTAAAACTATACTAGTGGGGGACCTCAACCTTCCCTTATCAGAACTAGATAAATCTAACAAAAAAAAATAAGGAAGAAGTAAGGGAAATGAATGAATTTTTTAAAATATTAGAGTTAATAGATATATGGAGAAAATTGAATAGGGATAAAAAGGAATATACCTTCTTTTTAGCAGCACATGGTACACATACAAAGACTGACCAAGTATTAGGGTATAAAAAGAGCACAGTAAAATGCAGAAAAGCAGAAATAACAAATGCAAATTTTTGGATCATAATGTGATAAAAAGTACAATTAATAAGGGATCATGGAGATGCAAAATAAAAACTAATTGGGAACTAAATAATCTAATCCTTCAGAACTGGCGAGTCAAAGAACAAATCATAGGAACAATCACTGATTTCACTGAAGAGAATGACAAGGAGACAATATGTCAAAATTTATGGGATACAGCCAAAGCAGTACTCAGGGGAAAATCTACATCCCTGGGAGTTTATATCAACAAAATAGAGAAAAGGGAGATCAATTAACTAGGCATGCAACTAAACAAAATAGAAAAAGAATAAACATCCCCAGATAAAGATTAAATTGGAAATCCTAAAAATCAAAGGAGAAATTAATAAAATTGAAAGTAAAAGAATTATTGAAATAATAAATAAGAGTAAGAGCTGGTTCTAGGATAAAAACAAATAAAATAAAGTATTGGTTAAATTGATTAATAAAAAGAATCAAATTAACAGTATCAAAAATGAAAAGGGTGATTTCACCTCTAATGAAGAGGAAAGTAAGGTAATTATTAGGAGCTATTTTGACCAATTATATAACAGTAAACATGACAATCTTGGTGAAATGGATAAATACTTAGAAAAATATATATTGCCTAGATTAACAAAAGAGGAAATGGAATACTTAAATAACCTCATCTCAGAAAAAAAGAAATTTAACAAGCCATCAATGAACTCCCAGGAAAAAATCCCTAGGGCCAGGTGGATTCACAACTAAATTCTATCAAAATTTAAAGAACAACTTATCCCAATACTCTGCAAACTATTTGATAAAATAAGCAATGAAGGAGTCTTACCAAATTCTTTTTATGACACGAATATGATGCTAATACCAAAGCCCAGGAAGACTAAAAACTGAGAAAGAAAATTATAGACCAATCTCCTTAATGAACTTACATGTAAAAATCTTAAATAAAATACAAGCAAAGAGACTACACAGCAAGTTACCACAGTGATTTTTCACTATGACCACATGGGATTCATACAAGGAATGCAAGGATGGTTGAATCTTAAGTAAACCATCAGTATAATTGTCTATACCAATAATCAAACTAACAGAAATCACATGATTATCTCAATAGATTCAGAAAAAGCTGTTGACAAAATACAACACCCATTCTTATTGAAAACACTAGAAAATATAGGAATGAGGTCCTTTCCTCAAAATAATAAGGAGTATTTATTTAAAACCATCAGCAAGTATCATCTGAAATGGGGATAAATTAGAAGCTTTCCCAATAGGATCAGGAGTGAAGCAAGGATGCCCAGTATCACCACTATTATTTAATATTGTACTAGAAAATACTAACTGTAGTGGTTTGAGAAGAAGAAACTGAAGGGATTAAAGTAGGCAATGAGAAAATTAAACTTTGAATCTTTTCAGATGATATGATGGTATATTTAGAGAATCCTAGTGAATCAACTAAAAGTTAGTGGAAATAATTAAAAACTAGCAAAATTGAATGATACAAAATAGTCACACAAATCATAAGCATTCCTATATATTTGCAACAAAAATTATTGGCAAGAATTAGAAAAAGAAACTCCATTTAAAATCACTCTAGACAATATGAAGTATTTGGGAATCTATCTGCCACGACATACACAGGAATCATTTGAACACAGATATAAAACGCTTTTCACACAAATAAAATTAGATCTAAACATTTGGAAAAACATTCAAATTTAAAATAATCAATGCAACCAATATTAAAGGGGAATCAACAAACTGGGAATATATATATATATATATATATTATATATAATAAAAAATATATATAACAAATTTCTTTGATAAAGATCTAATGACTCAAATATATAAAGAACTAAGTCAAATTTATATGAAATCAAGTTATTTCCCCAATTGACAAATGGTTAAGGGATATGAATAGGCAGTTTTCAGATGAATAAATCAAAGCTATCAATAATCGTAAGAAAAAATGTCCAAAATTCCTCCTGATTAGAGAAATGGAAATAAAATCAGCTCCTAGGTACCACCTCACACTGAACAGATTGGCCAATATTACAGTAAAGCAAAATAATAAATGTTGAAGGGGATGTGGCAAAATTTGATGCATTACTGATGGAGTTCTGAATTGATCCAACCATTCTGGACGGCAGTTTGGAATTATGCTCAAAGGGCCTTAAAAGAATGCATGTTTTTTGATCCAACAATACAACTACTAGGTTTGTACCCCAAAGAGTTTTTTTAAATGTGGATGGACCTATTTGTACAAAAATATTTATATCTGTACTTTTTGTGGTGGCAAAAAATTGGAAAATGAGGGATTGTCCCTTTACTGGAGAATGGCTATAAGCCATATGAGAAAGAATGCTGTCCACATCTAGGAAAAGAGCTGCTGGAGTAGAAGTTCAGAAGAAAACATATGATTTATCACTTGTTTATATGAATATATTATTTGGGGTTTAGGTTTAAAAATTACTTTATTACAAAAATGAAAAATATGGGAATATGTTTTGTGTGATAATACATTTATAACCCAGTGGAATTTCTTGTCAACTTTTGGAGGGGACAGGGAAGAGGGGAGACAACATGAATCATGTAACCTTGGAAAAAAAGTTCAAAAAGAGAGATTAAATGACCTTCCCATGACTATATAGCTAGCAAATATCTGAGGTGGGATTTAGGCGACATCTTCCTCACTACAATGCCAGCATTTTGCTATGCTGTATAGGCTCTCAAAATTATTTGTACATTATCTAATTAGATTATTGCTACAATTTTATGAAGTCATTAGGACAGGCAATAAAATGTATGTGTAAATGTGCATATGGTGCTTGTATGTGTATGTATGTAAGCTTTAGCTTCATTGTCATGCTGCAAAGAAAGTAGTCAAAAAAAGCACATACCATATGGCAACACAGATATCAGCCACATAGGGGCAGGGTCACTCAGATGAGATTAATGTGTACAGTGGAAAGATCTCAGTGGGAGTACATGCTCAGAGTAAGGTATGAGCAAGGATGGATTTTTTTCATTTAATAATTGTTTATTGATATAATATATTTTAAACATTACCATAATGTCTCAGATATTCTTAACCTTTACCTCCTAGAGAGCCATTCCATATAACAAATAAATTTAATACAACAAATGGAGGCGGAGCCAAAATAGTGGCTTAGTAGCAGGAAAAACTTGGAGCCTCTCAGAAATTTCTTCCAAATTGAGCATTACAAAGTGTCTCAAAAGTACAGAGGTCAAAACAAGAAGAGTAAAGGGGCTCTTCCAATAGATGAAGCATGAAAAGTAGGCTGTGAAAGCCCCTCTGTCTTTCTAGTAATGAAGTGAGCAGGGGACAGGGGAGCTGACATGTGCCCACAGAGAGTGCTCTGTATGCCATCTTTGGCATTTGTGTCATAGGTTCTCCATCACTGATCTAAATTTTCCAAATAAACCAAAAAGTAGGGATAGTTTTTTCTCCTCTTTACTTATCTTTATTCCTTTAATTTCTTTCTATTGCATTATTACTATTGTTGAAGTTGCTAGAACTATTTCAAATTATGATTGGGAGAGCGTGTATCCTGTCTTCACTTCCATATATATTAGAGAAAGTTCTAGTGTATTACTATTTCATATGATACTCATTTCTGGTTTTAGACAGAAGCTCTTATGATATAAAAGAGTTCCTCTACACCTATACTTTGTAGGGTTTTCAGCATGAGTGTTGTTCTTTGTCAAAGGCTTGTACTGCATCTATTGATTACATGATTTTGTATGTTTTTGTTTTAATTTTAAATATGATTATGTTAATTATTTTCCTAATATTGAACCATCCTTGCATTCCTAGTATAAAATCCACTTGGTCATAATAAATTATTTAGATAAATTGTTGTTTGACACATTTTTGTTTATAATTTTTGAATTAATGTTCATTAACAATATTGGCCTATAGTTTTCTCTCTTTGTTTCATTATTTAAGCATCATAATTTCCATTTTATAGATGAAGAAAATGAGGCCCAGTTTGCTTATTTGACTTGCCCATGATAACACAACTAGTAAGTGTCTGAGGCAGGATATGAGCCCAGGTCTTATTACCAAATCTAGTGTGTACACACACACACACACACACAAATACATTTAACAACTCTGAAATCAAAATTCAAACTCAAGCCTCTTGATTCCATATCTAGGCCTCTGTATGATGTTTTAGCTTCTCATTTCTTTATATTTATATTATATATCAATTCTAACTATTACTTCACAAAGCCTATTAAAATACGTTGATGATAAATTGGATCATAAATAATGTAGTTGGGAATGAATATATTTTCTTATTGGACAAAACTGGAAATGACAGTTTTTTAACTAATAAGGGTAGTGACAGATATTAAGCAGATGTATTTTAAAATGTTAACAACTCTTTGGATCTTTTCCCTCCTTGTACTAACAAACATACATGCTGGAGAGGTAGAAGGAAGACACAAACTTGGGACTAAACTCTGAAAGCATTTCTGCCTTCCCAAGGTGAACAATGATACTTACAATTCCAGCCAGCTCTCCATGGCATCACTATTGTGGCTAATGAGAGATCTTTTGAGAGATCTTTTCCCTCCCCTGATCAAAAACATGCCACTGGATAACATGGCATGTCAAGATGGCATTATATAATTAAAAATCAGACTTAATATGGAGAAAAGTATCTGCAGGCACAGGATTTTTTTGTCTTTGAAGTTCTAAAGCCAAACACAGAACCTTGCATGCAGTAAATGTTTAATTAAAAGTAAGATATATCTAAATATGACTCTTTCAAAGTCTTTTAAGAAAGATCAGGCAAACCCTGCCTTGGGTCACTAAATCATCCTACAAAATACAACATCATAGACAAAATTGTTTTCCCCAAAGAAATAGTTTAATGTGGCATAAATGAATAATTGGTAGAACAATGTCCCAGGAAATTTTCTTTGATTTGTAGTGGGGAATGATCCAAATATATTAGTCATATCATTGTAAAACAACTTTTGTTGGGATTCTTTTTTAGAGGATTTCATAGAAAGGAAGTGACAAGAGTCATGTGTGTATATTGAATCTATTTCTTTCTGTTATCAATGCAATGCAATTTAACAAACCTTTAATAAGTGACTGTTCTGTACAATGTATTGTGCTAGTATATGCCAATTCAAAAACAAAACTCTCTGCCCTTAAGGAGCTTACAGTTCAACAAGGCAGATATGTCATGCACACAAATAAGCAAATATAAAAGGGATAAAAAGTTATTAAAAGGAATTTCAAGGGTATGTGTTTTCAGAATCAGGATTAGAAAAGGCCTGGTATAAGGGCTGGTACATAAACTGTGGTTGGGAGGAAGCGAAGGATTCTATCAGTTAGAAAGTGGGATTGTATTCCAGACATGGAAGAATACCTGTACAAGGGTATGGAGGCTGGAGATAGAATATACAGTGGCAAGTTAGCAGCCCAGTTTGAATATATCAGTTAATATATAAAGGGGAATAAAATGAAATAAACCTTGAGGGACAGTTGGGGACCAGATTGTGGAGGATTTAAAATGCCAAGCTTAGAATTAAATTAAAAGCATATTTCTTTAGCCCCTCCCTCATGTGCAAAGAACTGTGCAAGGGGATGCCCAAGGGACCAAAGCTATTTAAGACATGCTCTCTGTCCTTGGGAAGGTATCATTCTTATCAGAAAGATAAGACATAACATACGCACATGAAACAGTTAAACAACAAGGCAAGATAGTCGATAATTAAATGCCAACATGAGTGAGTGCTACAGCTATGGCTGAAGTACCTCAATGCTCCTAGAGTATGAAAGCTGGAGGAAGATTATTTTCCCATTACTTAAAACTCCAGGCAGCTTGAGGCCCACATCTCTTAATATGATGCATGTTTCTAGAAGGCAGAGTTTTATACAGTGCCTGGTGTATTGGGGCTATTTGGTAAGTACTGATTGATGATTTCCTGAGGGGGTTCTGAAGGACATTGCAATGAACTGAGTCTTCTAATTCCTCATAAGAAATGAAGCCTCCTGAAAGGCTGAAAACAGAGTTCTAGAAACTTGTACTTCTCACTTTGGAGAAGTCCTCCGTCCAGTATTTAAGCCAAGCAAATCTACTTAAAATGACACCCCACTCCAACCATGATTCTATCACTGAACCTTTCAATATTTCTTTACCTCCTAATAGAACTTCAACTTAATTGGTGTGGGGGCTCTCTCACCCACAGATGTCTATTGATTGTCTCCCTTGAAACTTTAGTAAATTATTTGAGAGCTGATGTAGTTGAAAATATCATTTCCCTGTGGCCAGTCTGGTGATGATGACTCATTCTCCTCTTCAATTTATCTACTACATAGCTACCCAAGTGATATTCCTAAAACTCACATCTGACCAAGTCAATCTTCTGCTCAAGAAGAGTCAGTGGTTCTCTATTTGGCATTTAAAATTTTTCACATTATGAATTCAGGATTATTAAACTTGACTCTTCTTCGCTCTACATTTTAGACAGACAGTCCTACTTGCTATTTTCCATACATGATAATTCATCTCGAGTCTCAGTACCTTTATATGGGCCATTTCATCCCTACCTAGAATGCCTCCTTGCTTCCACCTCAGAGAATTCTTAATTTCTTTCAAAGTTCAGTTCAAGTGCCACCTTCTTCATGGGACCTTGATTTATATTATATATGTATATGTACTTGTATATGGTTTATATTCATTTATGTATGTACATATAATTTCCCCTTACTAAAATGAAAACTCCTTGAGGACAGAAATTTGGTCTAATTTTTGTTTTTGTTCCTATTGCCCTTGCTGCTCTTAAAGTTGTTTTTGTCTTTGTATATGCCATTGCCTAGCACAGTTCCAATTATGCATAATAAATACTTGTAGCTAGCCTAATCTGAGACATCAGACTGCCCAGCCTGCCTCCAGGTTGGTACTTTGAGGTTTTTTAGCTTAGTAGAACCTACCAGCACTTGTGTTCTACCGGAGCCTTAGAAAACCAGTCACCTATATATCACAAGGAGGTGCCAGGGTAGGATTTTAGGTGAAGATCCTAATAGTACACACTGCAAAAAATAATTTTAAGCTTAAGGCAAAAATCCTTCCCCCAGTATGAGTCCAGATGAGAGTATATAGTCAATTCAAAAGGAAATTTTACAGAAATCAAGGAAAGAAATAGCAGGTCAAATTTGATTCTCCATGGGCAGAATGGCATATTGGCAGAAGTAGAAGACTGACAGTTAGGAAAGTTACAGCCTAGTCTTGTTTCATTCACTTCTTAGTTGCAAGAGAATGGGTAAGACAGTTCCCCTCTCTGAGGTTTATATACTCATCTGTGAAATGTGGAGATTGGTCTTACATGTAGTCTGAGATCCATTTCTGGTTGTTCAAGGCCCCGTGCTAGGGAATACAAAAGCATTGAGGGTGCACAGGTTGAAAAAAACCACCACAATACAGGGGTTGTATCAAGGGGGTTAATGGTGCAGGATAGATGATAAAATATACAAGGTATGGTACAAAGGAAACTTGAAAAAGACAAGAAAGGATATTTTTAAAATGGCATAAGAAATCTGAAGATTACTAAGGAATTTTCACATTGATATGAAGTAGTGGTAGCCTAAGAAGGAAATCAGAGATAGAAAATGAAGGAATAGAAGGGGTTTCCCAAGTAAAAACTAGAAACATATTCCAGTCATGGAAGGCAATCTAAGGAAATGTACAGAGGCAGGAAAAGGCAGAATGAGGTTTGAAAACAGCTAGGGGTCTAGTTTAGGGAGGCTGGGGCATACCTCTCTCACTAAGAGGCCTTAGTTTTATACTCATGTGGACAGATTTCAGTCTGGAACAGATGAGGAAAATGAGGCCCTGTGAGTTGAAGTGACTTCCCATGAAGTAGCCCAGCCTTGAAATACAATATCCTAGGTATTTCTGTGCTCTCCTTTTCTCTCTGCCATAAAGAAAGAGTTTTCAAATACGAGTCTTCCAGAAAATGAGTTCATGTTAGAGGGAATAGCACACAATAATAGTTAAGAGCCATTCCTGGGAAGGGAGAAGGAAGCTGAACTAAGGCAGCACTAAAGCAAACTGTTTTGCATTTGCTTGATAGACTTTGTACCAAACTTATCTGTGTGGATACTATATCCTCTCCCACAGCAGAATGCAAGCTTCTGGAGGACAGGAACATTGTCTCTGCACCCTCTAGTACCTAGCACAGAGTAGGAGCTTTACTACATATATGTTGCATTGAACCAGAAACCAGAAATGTTTATAAACAGAGAAGCCTGGGAGGAAGGGGCATCACCAACAGTTAATGAAAGGCAGATTCTCAAAGAGATTTTAAGTTTCTAAAACAAAACATTCCAGTTGGTAAAAGAAAATGAAAAATGAGAATTCCTAGGAAGTCAAATGTGTTACTTTTAAAGGCAGGTACAGTATACTTAGTAGGGCTGCATTGTAAACCTTAAAATTCCTTAGACTTATAAATGTTGGAAATTTCACCATTGGGAAATTTCATACTTGGAAAATTTCTTACTGATAGTCTATTGGAATGTGAACCCCATTGGCATGGGAGGTTCCTCCTCCTCCCTTCTTAAGATTACTTTAGGACAGAAACCTTTTGCTGAACAATGGAAAGGACTTTGACCTATGCTTAAGCATAGAACAGGAATTTCTTTGAGTCATGATTGATTTTAGAATTGATACAATAGAGATACTTGGAATCAATCTCCACCCTACTCAGTCCTAATAGGATTGAGGAAGGGCTGCAGCATAGATCAAAATTTAATTATTCCAATCTCTACTCTACTCAGGTTAACAGGATTTAGGAAGGGCTGTGGCAAAGGATCAAAGATTTAATTATTTGAAAATATGACCTTCAACAGACATGTGCAAAGCCAGAGACCTCTGGGCGGTCCTGGGTTAAGCTAGAGCCTCCGTTGGCACAGGGAAATTGATGGACAGTGATTGGTAGATGTGAGAACTGAGGGGAGGGAACTTGGATGGTTTCCTTAAAGATAGAGGGGTCTGAAGACTCAGGGTGGTGGTTGAGGAGTTTGTCTGAGTGGTTGGAGTGTGCTCTGAGAAGCTTGCTCTGAAGGAAGCTGAAGGTGGGGGCCTCTGAGACTGTTTCTCCATTTTGGTCACGTGAGTGATAGGGACTGATCTCTTTTCTTTGCCCCAGCTATCTAAGGGCTTGGGCCTTTTGGCCCAGCCTAAACAGAAGGGGTATTTAAGCCCTATTCCCTTCTCTCCCCTTTCTCTCTCCCTCTCTCTCTCTCTATCTCTAATTCCTTTCTTCCTCCTGTTTGTAATTAAACTCCATAAAAGGTTGACGGCTGACTTGAGTTTTCATTTAGGAATTACATAGCTGAATTCCTTGGTGACCTTAAATTAATATATATCAGTCTTTTAAAGTGATTTCCTTGTCACAGCATAATTTTTTTTGTTATGTTTACTCACTATCATAATCTTTTTTTTTTTTATTTTAAACATTATTTTATTTGGTCATTTCCAACCATTATTCACTGGAAACAAAGATCAATTTCTTTTCCTCCTCTCCCCCCCTCCCACCACCTTTCCCTCTCCCATAGCCGACACACGATTCCACTGGTTATCACATGTGTTCTTGACTGGAAACCATTTCCCTGTTGTTGGTATTTGCATTAGAGTGTTCATTTAGAGTCTCTCCTCAGTCATATCCCCTCAACCCCTGTAATCAAGCAGTTGCTTTTCATTGGTGTTTTTACTCCCACAGTTTATCCTCTGCTTGTGGATAGTATTTTTTAGATCCCTGCAGATTGTTCAGGGACATTGCATTGACACTAATGGAGAAGTCCATCACCTTCGATTGTACCACAATGTATCAGTCTCTGTGTACAATGTTTTCCTGGTTCTGCTCCTTTCACTCTGCATCACTTCCTGGAGGTTGTTCCAGTCTCCATGGAATTGCTCTACTTTATTATTCCTTTGAGCACAATAGTATTCCATCACCAACATATGCCACAATTTGTTCAGCCATTCCCCAATTGATGGGCATCTCCTCGTTTTCCAATTTTGGGCCACCACAAAGAGTGCAGCTATGAATATTCTTGTACAAGTCTTTTTCCTTATTATCTCTTTGGGATACAAACCCAGCAGTGCTATGGCTGGATCAAAGGGCAGACAGTCTTTTATCACCCTTTGGGCATAGTTCCAAATTGCCCTCCAGAATGGCTGGATCAGTTCACAACTCCACCAGAAATGAATTAGTGTCCCCACTTTGCCACATCTCCTCCAGCATTCATTACTTTCCATAGCTGTCATGTTAGCCAATCTGCTAGGTGTGAGGTGATACCTCAGAGTTGTTTTGATTTGCATCTCTCTGATTATAAGAGATGTAGAGCACTTTTTCATGTGCTTATTAATAGTTTTGATTTCTTTGGCTGAGAACTGCCTGTTCATGTCCCTTGCCCATTTGTCAATTGGAGAATGGCTTGATTTTTTGTACAATTGATTTAGTTCTTTGTAAATTTGAGTAATTAAACCTTTGTCAGAGGTTTTTATGAAGATTGTTTCCCAATTTGTTACTACCCTTCTGATTTTGGTTACATTGGGTTTTTTTGTACAAAAACTTTTTAATTTGATGTATTCCAGATTATTTATTTTGCATTTTGTAACTCTTTCTAATTCTTGCTTGGTTTTGAAGTCTTTCCCTTCCAACGGTCTGACATGTATACTATTCTGTGTTTGCCTAATTTTCTTATAGTTTCCTTCTTTACGTTCAAGTCATTCACCCATTTTGAATTTATCTTGGTGTAGGGTGTGAGGTGTTGATCTAAACCTAATCTTTCCCACACTGTCCTCCAATTTTCCCAGCAGTTTTTATGAAATAGTGGATTTTTGTCCCAAAATCTGGGATCTTTGGGTTTGTCATATACTGTCTTGCTGAGGTTGCTTGCCCCCAGTCTATTCCACTGATCCTCCTTTCTGTCTCTTAGCCAGTACCAGATTGTTTTGATGACCGCTCCTTTATAATATAGTCTGAGATCTGGGACTGCAAGGACCCCTTAATTTGTATTTTTTTTTCATTATTTCCCTGGATATCCTTGATCTTTTGTTCTTCCAAATGAACTTTGTTATGGTTTTTTCTAAATCAGTAAAAAAAAATTTTGGAAGTCCATGGGTATGGCACTAAATAGATAGATGAGTTTGGGTAGGATGGTCATTTTTATTATATTGGCTCATCCTACCCATGAGCAGTTAATGTTCTTCCAATTGTTCAAGTCTAGTTTTAGTTGTGTGGAAAGTGTTTTGTAGTTGTGTTCATATAGATCCTGTGTTTCTCTTGGGAGATAGATTCCTAAGTATTTTATTTTGTCTAAGGTAATTTTGAATGGGATTTCTCTTTCTAGTTTTTGCTGCTGAGCTGTGT
Source organism: Monodelphis domestica (assembly GCF_027887165.1). NCBI lineage: Eukaryota > Metazoa > Chordata > Mammalia > Didelphimorphia > Didelphidae > Monodelphis > Monodelphis domestica. The sequence goes on along the minus strand of NC_077235.1, from coordinate 39,973,543 downwards.
TGGAATTATATAGAAATGCTGATGACTTATGTGGGTTTATTTTGTATCCTGCAACTTTGCTAAAGTTGTTGATTATTTCGATTAGCTTTTTGGTTGAGTCTCTAGGATTCTTTAAGTAGAGCATCATGTCATCTGCAAAGAGCGATAATTTGGTCTCCTCCTTGCCTATTTTAATGCCTTCAATTTCTTTTTCTTCTCTAATTGCTACTGCTAGTGTTTCTAATACAATGTCAAATAATAGAGGTGATAATGGGCATCCTTGTTTCACTCCTGATCGTAATGGGAATGGATTCAGTTTATCCCCATTGCAGATGATATTAGTTGATGGTTTTAGATATATACTGTTTATTATTTTTAGGAACGACCCTTCTATTCCTATGCTTTCTAGTGTTTTTAGTAGGAATGGGTGTTGTATTTTATCAACGGCTTTTTCTGCATCTATTGAGATAATCATGTGGTTCTTTCACTATCATAATCTTTGTAAAAGAGAATCACAATCAGTATCATTTGCCAAAAAACAAAAATGAAGTTTAAAAATATCTAATAAAGGTAGTAATAGCCCTAAATTAATTTTATTGAAATCCATACTTTTTAAGTAAGTTGTATGGAGTGAAGAAAATCTATTTTCTTTCCTACTGACATGCACATATGAGTTTAAATGAGATTCCAAGCATAATGAGACCTCAGAAATTTGCTTTATTTTATAGCTGAGGTGAGATATTTTTGATATTGACAATTAAACCTTAAAACCAAGACACTACTAATTCAGTAAAAATAAACTAGAGTGAGGAGAAAATTTGGGGTTCAAAAAATTACATCAGCTTATTTTCATGTGGTGCAATAATTATCTTAAGAGTGCTTGAGGCTACTTGGTTGGACTGCAGGACATGGAATCAGGAAGACCTGGTTTCAATGCCACCTCAGAACATTTAACTAGCAGAATGACCTTGGATAAGTAACTTAAACTCTCTCTAAACATCAGTTTTTCCTGTGTAAAATGAGAGGAATGTACTGGACATAATATCCTCTTAGGTCCCATCCAGCTCTTATCTCCAACCCCAGAATGAGGAAGTAGCATTACCTTCTTCAGATCCCTACATGCATCTCATTTCATATGCCTCCACAGGCTATGTGCTACAGCTAAGAAAGGGAGTGGGACAAAAAACAACTCCTTAGAACAGACTGTGCTGGTCAGAACACAAGGCACTCCTCTAAAATGAGTTTTCTGCCTAAAGAAAATGCATACTCTACACGATGAGAATGAATCTATACATATGGAACAAATGACATTTATATGATGCTTTAAGGTTTGTCAAATGCTCTACATATATAATTTAACTTAAGCCTCATAGAAATCTAATGAAGTAGTTATCGTGGATACTATTATCTCCATTTTGCATATAGGGAAACTGAGGCTTAGAGAGGTTAAGTGTCTTGTGGATTTATACTATTATTGGAAATAGGTCATACAAGTGTGAATGTACCTTGAGAAAGATATATCTATATGTGTGGGCAGATAAAAAACAGAGTGAGACAGACAGACAGACAGACAGACTTGAGAGGCATTTTGGTGTATTAATTAAAGAACTGCCCTTGGAGTCAAGAAGACCTTGGTTTCTACCCCTGCCACATGCTCTAGCTATGTGATCTAGAACAAGTCTCTTAACCTCTCAGTGTCCCCAAAGCATCTCCTTAAGACAATAACTTAAAGAGGTTCATTTATATCAGTAAAGGTAGTTTACTCACCTTGAGCTCTTTATCCCAACAAAATGAGCTTTAGTCCAAAAAAATCTGTACCAATAGGGATACACACACACACACACACACACACACACACACACACACACACACACACACAGAGTCCTACTCTAATACTTCATTGTGATATGGATGTGATCCTGGGTTTTTTAAGGTTATTCAAGGAGACTATAAGTTCTGGAACTTTTACCATGGTGGAAATATTTCAAGCACAGAGCTTTTTGAGGATCAACCTATCTACATTCACAGAGGCTCATCATCAATAAGCTGGCTGCTCAGGAATCCATTTTTTGGCCATGGCAACCTATGATTAAAAGAAAAACACCAAGCAGCCCTTGGGACTTTATGAAAACTCTTTTACAGTGATAGAAACAAAGTGACAACAAAGGGAGCATAGGATGCTCAGAATTTAATTGTTTTTAGATGCTGTAACATTTAATTTGATGTTTGATATTCAAAATATGAGATTCTTGATCAAGAAGATATACTGATGACATTCAATATTCTAGAAGCTAAATTGAAAGATGGGTTGCAGGCATTCCTTGGAAGAGCAAAGAAAAGAGTTGGTAGAGTTGGTTGCACTATACATCCAAAAGCAACAAGAATCGCTATTTCATGGGACTGCTGGTTATCTCCTCTTGCAGTTGTGATGATAAATATTTGTAGAAAGAACACCTTGGATATAATTGCAAGGTTTGCATCAACATCCATTATATAAGTGGTAGAAGAATTCTAAGAACTAAGACTCTTGAACAAAAATAACGTATAGTCTGATATTAGAGACTTCAGTGCCAAAGAGAGAAAAGGTGAGAATAGGAAAACATGACTGAAAAAAGTAAAGAGAAGCTAAACTGAACATTTGTGCACAGAAGCTTCATGATGTTATAATTAGTACTTTAAGGAAAGAATGCTCTGGGCATGGTGAGAGTCAATGAAATATGTTCTATTTTAACAAACCAGAAAAGATTTTTCTTGCTATATACTCATGATTCCCCACCTAACATACTCATAATGTACCTGCAAGTGTCTGTATGTCTGAAGACCTCTAGAGAGGAGGAACCCAGTACCTTCCCAAACAGTTAATTTGGCTTTGGACTATCTCTTAATTTTTAGGAAGCTTTTCTGGCCTAAATCTACATCTCTGCAACTTTCTCCAACTCTAAATCTATCTTCCTGTGACTCATTGTTTTTCCTAGTTCTGCCCTCTGGAGTTAATCAGAACAAGTCTAATCCATTTTCCACATGACAAATCTTCTAATGCTTGACAGTTACCATGTCTTTTTCCAAGGCTTCTTTTATTCAGGCTAAACATCTCCAGTGTCTTCAACTGATCTTTATGAGGAATTGTGTCCAGAGTTCTTCACTGACCTTCACATCCTCAAGAATGCATACTCATTTTTTTCAGTGTCTTTCTTAACATTTCTGGAGTACCAACTTTCAGTAGCTGATTCATGACTTTTATTTTAAGGTTCAGCTCAAAAGCTTCCTCTTCCATGAAGCTTTCTCTGATCACTCAAGGGCAAAGTGATCTCTCTTCCTTCTGATCTCAACTAGAAACTTCCTAACAATGAGAATTATTCCAAAGTGAAATGAAATTGCTTTGAGAAGTGGAGGGGTCTCTCTCTTTGAAGATCTTCAAGCAGAAGTTGGTTTGTTGGACATGTTATAGTAGGGGTTTCTTAATGTATGGGTTGAATTAAAGGGCTTCTGAGGTCCCTTCCAACTCTCAAGGACTTTGATTCAATAAAATTATCATAGATCTTGTATTGACCTTTTTCTTGAGTATATGTTACATCCCTTTCTAGACCATGAGCTCTGTCAATGTAGGGACAGATTTATACTATGTGCTCACACAAATGATGCATGTAATAAGGGATTTTAAGAACATTTCCCTGTATTTCTCTAACCGTATTTTCATGTACATTTTATCATTTGATTTGGCATTTACAATATTCAAGTGGAAAGAGTTAAAGTATCTGTATCTATGCCACTTTAAAAATAAGGAAATGGAATACAGATATTATGACTTACCAACATCACCCAGCAAGTAAGTAGCAGAGCTGGAAATAAAATTCATACCATCTAAAGACCAAGTCCTTTACATGAAGTCATACTTAATATTATGAGCATGAATGTGAGATGTACATGACAGACAGGCCCAGCCATGCACATCTCTCCTGGCATGGCAGCAAGTAGAGTGAGCTAAAAAAAATATGAGATGCCCCCTAATTAGACTGTTTTCTCACTAGGAAGCCCTTAAAATAGTTTCCATTGGGAACTACCTCCAAGTGAGGAAAATTATTCTGCTGATGATAGATGGAAACCACAGTAGGGAGTCACAATAATGGTGATATGGATATGTAAAATGGAATAAAAACAACCCTGTGACCTGCAGGAGCTATGCATTGCTTATTTACAAAGCCCTGAAAAGCAGGGCTGCTAATGAACATTGCTGATGGGCCTTTAGCCAAAATATCCATCACAAATGGCAGCCAATGCTGGGAAGGCAAACGATCAATCCTTAATGCTGAGCAATGATCAATACATAAGACACTGGAAGTGGAATTGTGAGATTCACATACACTTACAAGTGCAGATCAAAGTCAGGGATGAGGTCAGGTTGTTCAGAGACCATCTTAGAAATGTAAAATGGGAAACACCTCTGGCTTCCCTAATGATTACACAGAGGAAGAATGGATGCAGCACTTAGCCACCATTTCAACTTTTTTTCCCTTCTTCCTAACATCAAAGTCTCTATTTTGTTAGGAATTCTCTTTGAAGGGTGGGGTTTTCTGGCTTAGAGGAGGGAGGGCTTAAGCATGAGTCTTCCTAAATCCTAATTTATAAGATCCTAAATTTCAAAATGGAAGAAGAATCTTAGAGATCACTTAGTCCAGTACTATTGTTTTATATATAAACAACTGAGGCCAAAAGAAATGACCTGTCAAAGTCACAGAAAATGAAAGCAGTAGAGCTAGAATTTGTGTCCAGTCCTTAGATCCCAAATCAAGCATTCTTTCTACTGCATCTAGATACTATACAATTTCCAAAAGGCCTACAAAAATTAGAAGAGTGAAAAAACTGGCTAGCCTGCCTTTGAGTATCTGATTGTGTTTCCAGAAGATGACCAATTTTGGAAAATAAGGATGAACTTCACTAAGTATTTAAGAGCATGCTGTGTGCAGAGCACTATGTTGGAAGGTACACAATACAAGCTTGTGAGAAAGCATGGGCACTGCCTTCAAGGCGTTCACTGTCTAGTAAGTGCTCTAAGAAGATAAAAATGAGGTTCTATATGAGGTAGGAAGAAGTCATTACTATCAGGGTAGAGGACAGAATCATGAAATCATAAATCTAGATCTGGAAGAAACCACAAAGGCCATCTAATTCAGCACCCTCGTGTTACAGATGGGGAAACAGGCACATGGAGGTTATATGACTTGCCCAAGCTCATATTAAGGAGTAAGCATTAAAGTGGATATGAGAATGTTTGTTATGCAATCAATCATTCAATACTTATCATCTATTATGTGTAATGCATATGTATATACCCCATTATGCAAGATTGTTATCCATTTTTCTTGCCTTAAATTTCTTGAAGATCTGCCCAATCAACAGGCTGACCTCTTCTGCTAGCTACAATCTTAAAGGTACAAGTCTAACATTTGTGAGGTCCATCTATTATTTCTCATTGTCACTACATAACTGGCCTACCTTCCTTTTCCACAATCACATGTCCTAGGGAAACATATTTTATTCTACTTCTACTTCTTGTGTCCTCACCACTTAGAATCTGCTAAATACTACTTATGCCTACCATGAATCATTCTTCTGGCCTTTAAGTGCCTTATCATTTTGATTCTTTAAGGGTCAAGTTGCTCCATGAGTCACAGAAATATAGCATCTCCAAGAAAATAGGCATGTTAAAGAGATGAGCTGGTAACATCTCTGAAATAATTAAAAATACTGTGCAATGAGTCCCAAGACATTCAAATACATTCTCTCCTTCCTCAGCTTTGGATTCAGCTCCCCAACTCTTGAGGTCCTAGAGGTGGTTAAACACACACACACACACACATACACACACTGTAACATTTAAAATAGGTGTCTGCCATAAATTGTGGCAGTTAAAATAGTTAAAGATATAAATTGTAGTAGATATAAGAGTGGGTGAGTAAATTTGTGACCACAGAAAGTATGTTTCACTACAGTGTCTTGTTTTTTTAATTAAATATAAGGTGGTCGCCAGGGAATATATTCCCAATCATGAATATGCCCAAGTCAACTGGGTTTCATAGAGAATTTAATTAATAATACAATGAGTAATCAAAGAAAGAGAGAGAGAGAGAGAGAGAGAGAGAGAGAGAGAGAGAGAGAGAGAGAGAGAGAGAAGTATAAGTATGAAGGGCCTTAAGCCAACATGGCCTAGACCTGAGTCTTAAGAGAGAGAGAGATCAGTCAGTCAGTCTTTTATCACTCACCACAAGGTCTGTTTAAGCAAGGATTCTAGTGACACCAGGCCAGCTCCATCTCAGCTGACTTCACCAGAGAGAGTTCCAGCCAGAGTCCTCCTCAAAGAGAGATCCAGCCAGAGACTGTTTCAAAGGGCCTCTCTCCAGAGCCTCCAGAGGGACAGAGTCCCCTCAGAGGAGCTCCAGAGAGACCTCCTTAGAGAATGTCCTCCAAGAGCTTCCCTTCTCCAGAGCCTCTCTCAAGAGATTCTTCCCAAGCAATCCTCATAAGAGCTTTCTCCAAAAGGATTGTTATAAGAGACTTCTCCAAAAGGATTGTCTTTCAAGAGATTCTGCCTTTTCTTATATAGGGGGTTTTCTCCTATGTCACCTCGCCTAAGTCCTTACATCTACCAATCACAGTAGACGTTTTCCAAAGGACAACCCATTCTAAAAACACTGCTGGGTCAACTAATCCCCTCAGTAAATCTGAACCAGAGAAAACACTGCTGAGTCGACTAATCCCCTCAAGAGAAAACCTCTAAGTAAGTTTTCACCTCTTTGCTCCTGGCAAGTTTACAAGTTGCCAGACCTTTATAGGTACCTAGCATCCCATTGTATCAATTCTAAAAACAGGCATGGCTCAAAGAACTCCCTGCCTCATCATAAGCATGGGTCCAAGTACTTTCATTGTTTAGCAAGGAGTTTTCTCCCCTAAAGCAGTCTTAAGTACGGGTGGAGTAGAGGTCCTCCCATTTCTGATCCTGGCGTGTTCTCACAGTCAAAATGGGGAATGTTCCCAGTAAGGAATTGTTCCAATTGAGAATTCCCCATTGGGGAAAATTTTTAACATTCATAAGTCTGAGAAATTTCAAGATTTACAACACACACACAGCAACAACCAAAAAAAGACATACACTCCAGTAAGAAAGTGGTAAAATATCCTTAGGCGCTTGACCTTATATGACCTACTTTTCTCCCCAAGATGCTTTATTGTTTTCTAGATAGGAAAACACAAATTGATCTGAAATAAGCCTAACCCATTTGACCAAATGCTTTTCAATCACAGGAGCCTTTGGGGAAAATGCTGCATTCTTGTCCTACCACACTCCTTCCTTCCTTCCTTCCTTCCTTCCTTCCTTCCTTCCTTCCTTCCTTCCTTCCTTCCTTCCTTCCTTCCTCCCTGCCTCCTTCCCTTCCTCCTTCCCTTCTCTCTCTCTCTCTCTCTCTCTCTCTCTCTCTCTCTTTCTATCTCCTCCCCACCCCTGCTACATAATGAGCAAAAAGGCCTTAATCAAATTAGGGGCTGTCAGAATGATGCATGTGTTGCATACTAGGGAAATGCTGCCATACCCAAGATAGGATGGCATTTTGATGTTGTTTTGCCATTCCCCTCTCTTTAAAGGAGCAGTGTGAAACTTTTATTTTTAATCTTCCTGAACTCCTGGTCTCACTGTTCATCTCTGGAGTTCATCAGTATTTGCATTATAATATTCTATTTTCTTCTGTTTATGAGTCAGGAGCAACATTTTCTTGAGAATGAAATTTGACTTCCAGGAGGCTCCAACTAAGACTTAGCTAAAAAGGGGGTTTGTCCCCCTCCCCCCAGAAGGAGCATTTTAGGGTTTGCTTTTATTTAAACAATCCATGCAACAACCTTGCCTGAGCCTTGTTTAAATTCTCAGGGCAAAGACAAAGGGCATGCAACAATAAGAATCTTGTCAATCAGAAAGATAAAAAATCTTGTCCACTAAATGAAGTGCTTTCTTCAATAGTAGAGATGACCTTGGCTATACCCTGGAGCCATTGTTTCTTCCTAGTTTCCTAGGGTCATCAAAACTTTAGAGTCTTCATTAACTTCTCCCACTTCCTCACTCTCCACATCCATTGAAATGTCCAATATTGTCAATTCAACCTTCACAATAACTGTCTTATTTGTCTGTCCACTTACTTCTATTAACATAGTCACCACCCTAATTTACCATACCATCTCTCAAATGGACTATTGCAATTGCCTCTTAATTCATCTTCCTGCTTACAGGGTTCTCCCTCTTCAATCTATCTCTTATGTGCTACCAAAGTTATCTTCTTAAGGCTCATCATGGAACTCCTTTGCTCAAGAAGTTTCAAGAACTACTTAATGATTCTAGGATAAAATAGAATCTCCTCAATGAGACATTTAAAGTCCTTCACATTCTGGTTGCTGTCTATCTATTCCACCTTATTTCATAATACTTACTTCCCTTCCTACCCTCAGTATTCCACACAAATTGCACTATTAGCCATTCCCTGACATTTATATTCCACTGACTGTCTCTGAACTTTTGGATATAGCATCCCCTTTGTCTCTTCTGTTGTCTCTGTTCAGCAAAATCCTTTCCTTTCTTCCAGGTCCAAGCTCCCATATGCTACATCTTCCTTTAAGCCTCCCTTGATCTCTTCATATTATCATGAGCATCTTTCTAGAATGACTCATGTCTCTTGGTTTGATCTTCATATGAACTCAGTAAATTCTAACACTGCCTCCTTCCTGCCTACCAGTGAATAATAAAGATCCTTAAGGTCAGAGACTATTTTTCATCTTTTTGTGTCTAAGAATGCACAATGCAATATACAGAGTGGATGCTTAATTAACGTTTTTTGACTTGATGCAATGGGTTAACAACCCTACCATCTCTCAAAAGGAGAGCTGTCAAGTGTACATCATTTGTGCCTCAGAAATCCAATCATTACCTTTAATCTTAATCAAAAGTCAATATGTTGGAGTCAAAATGTCAGATTAGATGCAATCTAAATGAACCCTCAACATCCCCTGCCAAAAGACTTTAAACTTAGCACCTCAAATCTAATTTTGGAGCAGTAGAGACAGCAAAAGGCCAGAGTGATACATCTTTTGTGCTTAGAAAACTTAGGAAGTCAGCAAGAGAAGTTTGTGACACCAAGGTAGAAAACTGTCCAGAGCTCACGAAGCTTTACTCTTCCCAAATCACTGGACATGTTCCCATCATCTAGTTTAGGCCATTGATTGATTAATACAATAGGGCTATCTAGGACTTCTATAATAATTGAGGGTACAGTGTGACATATATTTCCTACTTAAGTAAAGTGGGAAAGTCAGCTAAGCAATTATGAAATGGAGATATTTGTTGTCTACTGAATTTATTTTCAAAACAACTGAATTAAAATGCAGCAGATAATTATCAATAAGAAGTGTTGTCTACAATTACACTTTTCAGGTATCTCACTGGAGATTTGCCACAAATCTATGAGGTATATAGTTATTGGGGGTACTATTGTTTCCATTTAATAGGTGAGGAAACTGAGGCCAGACAAATGATTTGCCCAGGGTCTCATCATTAGTATGTCTTAGGTTTAGAATGTTCAAAAGGCCATTATTCTGACATATCTTATTATAGTTTGGTTAACAAACATTTATCGTCCTCTTTTTTCCCTGTTCTTTGCTGATGTTGGTTTTATTATTTATGTCACTTTGTGGCAGAGAATGGATTTATTCTTCTGTCTACTTTTATCTCTCTTGTCTGGGTTTCTGTCTAGGCTCCCACTCTCTCTAAATCAATGAATTGTTTTTGGACCACACGTGAAGTATCTTTTAATTTTAGGACATTGTACTAGATTGTAATATGAGGAAAACTTGCTGTTACTAATTACTTCTTGTTTGGATTTGTTCTTGCAGATCATTGTTCTTTTTCTCTAGAGTACCCTTATGGATATATGGGGTGTTCAGGGAGGGGTAATATCTCTGGTATGGAGGGCTTGTCGTGCCCTCCTAGGGCAGCTCTCCAGCCTCTGACCCTCACCTGACACCCAGCTCTCACTTGTGGCTCCCAGTAGCTGCTAGCATGCGGAAGCAGCCACACCCCGGGCAACAGCTTTGACAGGCCAGCTAAACCTTGTGAGGGTAGCCATCAGGTCATAGACCCCTGGTGAACTAAGGCTTTGCTCACCCAGCATGTGAAGACTGCTTCAGCCAAGCAGATGGAAGAAACCAATAAGAAGGTTCAACGGCTGAGATGGTGACACAGTAAAGCACTGTGGAGTGCTTAGGGCATGTTGGAGCACAAAAGACAACACGGACATCCAATGCAGCTGAGAAAGCCTCCAAGTGTAACAACTTTTCGTGCCACTGGACCCAGGATTCCAACGCTGAGAGAGTGGGACTGTCTCTGTGCAACGACTTTTCCACTTAAATCTCCTTCAAGCACAAGTGTCTTTGTGCACACTCATCTATACACCATAGATGAAAACGCACAAAGACAATTGTCATCCTTGGTTATGAGAGACTACTACTACAAGAATATTTGTAGGCACACTCTTTGTGGTGGCAAAAAAATGGAAAACGAGGGGATGCCCTTCAATTGGGGAATGGTTGAACAAATTGTGGTACATATTGGGGATGGAATACTATTGTGCTAAAAGGAATAATAAAGTGGAGGAATTCCATGTGAACTGGAGCAACCTCCAGGAATTGATGCCGAGTGAGAGGAGCAGAACCAGGAGAACATTGTACACAGAGACGGATACACTGTGGTACAATAGAATGTAATGGACTTCTCTACTAACAGCAATGCAATGATCCAGGACAATTCTGAGGGACTTATGAGAAAGAACACTATCCATATCCAGAGAAAGAACTGTGGGAGCAGAAACACAGAAGAAAAACAACTGCTTGATCACATGGTTCGATGGGGATATGATTGGGGATATAAACTCTAAACGATCACCCTAGTGCAAATATCAATAATATGGAAATAGGTCTTGATCAATGACACATGTAAAACCCAGTGGAATTGAGCATCTGCTACAGGAGGGGGGTGGGCGAAGGGGGAGTGAAAGAACATTAATCATGTAACCATGGAAATATATTCTAAATTAATTAAGTGAAATTTAAAAAATTAAAATTTAATTTAATTTAATTTAATTAAAAAAAAGAAGATTTGTAGGTAGACAGCATCACCTCTGACCTGACTGGCTTTATTACTATTATAAAGTCACTTTATCTCTTTTTTAAAAAGTGAAATATAAAAAATTCAGCCCTTCCCTTCCTTCCCCATATCATAGAAAGTAATATCTGGCAAAATATATGCATTAAGTCTTTCATGTTTTCTTTCCTTAGTGCATTCTTTGGAGTTTAATATTCACAAGATATTCTTCAAATATTAAATCTATAGGTGTATATAATGTTCTCTTGGTTCTACTTGTTTCACTCTTCATTATCTCATGTAGTTTTTTATAATTTTTTAAAAATTTAATTTACTTTTTCTGAAATCACATGTAAAAACAGTTTCCAAAATTAAAAAATTACTTTTGGGGTTTTTGAATTCTCTCCTCCCCACTTGCTGAGATGATAAACAACCTAAAATAGATTTACATTAGCAATTATGTAAAACATTTTTCCATATTAATCCTTTTGTAGAAGGAAAATTTGACCTAAAACATTAAGAAAGTGAAAAAAGACTGTTTAGGTATGAATTCAGAAACTATCTGTTCCTTCTCTGGAAGCAGATGGCATTTTCCCCATAAGTCCTTTGGGATTGTTTTTGGATCATTGTATTACTGATAATAATTAAGTTATTCACAGTTTTTCATCATAGGGTATTTCTGTCATTGTAAAAAAATGTTTTCCTGGTTCTATTTATTTCACTCTACTTCAGTTCACTTAAGTCTTTCTAGGTTTTTTATCTCCTCCTACTCATCATTTCTCACAGCATAATAGTATTACATTACAATCATATACTATAACTTACTCAGCCATTCCTCAGTTGACAGGTATCTCTTCATTTTGCAATTCTCTGTCCCCACAAAAAGAGTGGCTTTAAATATTTTTAAACATATAGGTCCTTCTCCCTTTTGTTTTTATCTCTTTGGGACACAAACCTAGTAATGGTATTGCTAGATAAAAAGGTATGCACTGTTTTATAGCTCTTTGGGCATAGCTCCAAATTTATCTCCAAAATGGCTAAATCAATTCACAACTCTCCCAGCAGTGCATCAGTGTCTCAATTTCCCCCCACCCCCCAAGGTTTTTTTTCCATTTCTGTCACAATAGTCAATTTGATAGGTGTAGGCTGAGACCTCAGAGTTGTTTTAATTTGCATTTCTCTAATTAATAGTGATTTAAAGCATTTTTACCTGTGACTATAGAGAGCTTTAATTACTTTGTCTGAGAATTGTATATTCATATCCTTTATCTGTTTATCATTTGGGGAAAGACATATTCTTATACATTTGATTAATTTCTCTATGTATTTGAGAAATGTGGCCTTTATTAGAGAGACTTCTTATTTAAAAAATCACTATTATGATTACTGTGTATTATTCTCCATTCTATTCCCCGCTACAAGCTTATCCTTTTCTCTTTCCTTTCATTCTTTCTATCTTCAAAAGTGTTTTGCTTCTGACTACCACATCCCCCAATTTCCCCTCTTTTCTACTATCCCCCATCCCTTCTCTCATCCCCTTCCCTTCCTACTTTCCTGTAGGGTAAGATAGATTTCTATGTCCTATTGATTGTGTATGTTCTTCCCTCATTGAGCCAGTTCTGATGAAAGTAATGTTCACAAGTGCTTCCTTCCCCACTTCTTCCATCTTCCCCTCCACTATAAAAGCTCTTTCCAGTGTCTTTTATGTGAGATAATTTACCCTATTCTATTTCACACTCCTCCCTTCTTCTAAAGCATTCTATTTTCTCACCCCTCAATTTTATTTTTTAAAATCTTATCCCATCATATTCAACTTAAAATCTTGCCCTCTGCCTATGTTTACTGCTTCTAACTGCCCTAATGATAATGAAGTCCTTAGTTACAAAAATCATCTCCCATGTAAGTATGTAAACAGTTTAATTTTACTGAATGTTCTTTGATTTCTCTTTACTATTCATCTTCTTATGCTTCTCGAGTCTTGTGCTTGAGAGTCAAATTTTCCATTCAGTTCTGGTATTTTCATCAGGAATGTTTGAAAGCCCTTTATTTCATTGAATTCTCATTTTTCCCCAAAGGATGATGCTTGGGGTTACTGTGTAAGTGTTCAGTTGAAGTGCTATCTCTTTTGCTCTCTGAAATATCATATTCCAGTCCCTCTGATCATTTAATGTAGAAGCTGCCAAATCTTGTAGTATTCTGACTGTGGCTCTACAATATTTGAATTGTTTCTATTTGGCTGCTTGTAATATTTTCTCCTTGATATAAGAATTCTAGAATTTGGCTATAATATTCTTAGGAGTTATTCATTTGGGATCTCTTTCAGAAGGTAATCTGTGCATTCTTTCAATTTCAATTTTAAATATTTAAATTTAAGTTAATTAGTACAATCATGACATATTTTATTCTTTTTCTTCTCTTCATATATTTCAATTATTTTCTTCATATTTTCAAAATTTCTCATTTTAATAACATAATAAAATCCATTACATTCAAATATCACAATCTATTTGGCTATTTCCCCCATTCATGGCATCTGTGTTGTTTCTAGGTATTTTGTCATAATAAACAAAGCTTCCATGAATATTTTCTTACAAACAGGGCTCTTTAACCTCGTAAAAATACCCTTAGGGTACATTTGTAAAATTGAGATCTCTAAGTTAATGAGCATGAATAGTTTTACATCTTTTAATATATAACTCCACCTTGTTTTCTTAAAAAAATTGTAGCTGCTCTAACAATTAGGCCTGTTTCTCCATGTTGCTATCAGCATTTAATTTGATCACTTTAGGCCTTCTAGTATTCAGTTAACATATATTATAAAGACCATATTTTCCTAGATTGGTCTATATGCTGCAGATATAATCTGTTACCAGGAAAATACTCTTTCAAAAACACATCTTTCCAACTTGGTCATACCCTGTGGAGTTTTTGTTCTAGTGTCACAACTCTAAAGGGATGCAGGATTACCTCCATAGCATGATGAGTATATTAAAGTAAGACTTTTAGGGGGCAGCTTGGTAGTTCAGTGGATTGAGAGCCACGCCTAGAGACAGGAAATCCTAGGTTCCAATCTGGCCTCAGACACTTCCCAGCTGTGTGACCCTGAGCAAGTCACTTCACCCCCATTGCATAGCCCCTACTACTCTTCTGCCTTGGAACCAATCAATCAATATTGATTCCAAGGTAGAAGGTAAGGGCTTTAAAAACAAACAAACAAACAAATAAATAAATTAAGACTTTTAGGGGGCATCTGGGTAGCTCAGTGGATTGAGAGCCAGGCCTAGAGACAGAAGGTCCTAAATACAAATTTGGCTTCAGACACTCCCTAGCTATGTGACACTGGACAAGTCACTGAACCCCCATTGCCCAGCCCTTACCACTCTTCTGAACACAGTATTGATTCTAAGACGGAAGTTAAGGGTTTAAAAAAATAAAATGAAGTAAGACTTTTTTGAATATCTGTACTCTCTAAGGCATTGTTGTCCCACTAAAAAGTGTTTAGATTCTGTGTGTGTTCAGGCTGATATCTACTACTAACCTCATGTAGATGTCTGAGGGCTCTCCAGATTCACCTCCTTAATTTATTTATTTTTAGTTACAGTTATCTAGTTCTGAGAGGGGAAAATTAAAGTCTACCACCATTATTATTTTGTTATCTATTTCTATCTGTATCTCATTTAGTTTTTCCTCTACAAATCGGGGTGCTAAAAGACTGTTTGCCCTTTGATCCAGCCATAGCACTGCTAGGTTTGTACCCCAAAGATATCATAAGGAAAAAGACTTGTACAAGAATATTCACAGCTGCGCTCTTTGTAGTGGCCAAAAATTGGAAAACGAGGGGCTGCCCTTCAATTGGGGAATGGCTGAACAAATTGTGGTATATGTTGGTGATGGAATACTATTGCACTCAAAGGAATAATAAAGTGGAGGAATTCCATGGAGACTGGAACAACCTCTAGGAATGGATGCAGAGTGAGAGGAGCAGAACCAGGAGAACATTATACACAGAGACTGACACTGTGGTACAATTGAACATAATGGACTTCTCCATTAGAGGCAATGCAGTGATCCTGAGCAACTTGGAGGGATCTACAAGAAAGAACACTATCCACATTCAGAGGAAAGACTGTGGGATTAGAAACACAGACGGAAAACAACTGCTTGAATGCATGGGTCAAGGGGATATGATTGGAGATGTAGACTCTAAATGAACATCCTGGTGCAAACATCAACAACATGGAAATAGGTTCTGATCAAGGACTCATGTAAAACCCAATGAAATTGCACTATGGGAATTGTCAGCTATGGGAAGGGTAGGGTAGGGGTGGGAGGGAAATAATGTGATTCTTGTAACCAAGGAATAATGTTCTAAATTGACTAAATAAATTAATTTTTAAAAATCAGGTGCTATAATACTTGGTGCATACAGGCCCAAAATTGATAATGCTTCATTATCCATAGTAACATCCTCTCCCCCAACATGTTATAGTTACCCTGTTCATTCCTTCCAATTATATCCATTTTAGCTCCAACTCTATCAGAGATCATGACTACTACCTCTACCTTTTCTGAATCAGCTGAGGCATAGCATATTCTGCTCCAGCCTTTTACCTTCACTTTATATTTGTCTCATTTTCAGTATGTTTCTTGTAAATACCACATTGTCAGGTTCTTGTTTTTTATTCTTTCTGATATCCATTTTCTTTTTTCTTTTTTATTTAGAATATTTTCCCATGGTTACATGATTCATGATCCCCCCTTTCCCTTCCCCCTCCCAGAGATGACAATCAATTCCACTGGGTTATACATGTATCATTGTTCAAAACCTATTTCCATGTTATTTATATTTGCAATAGAGTGATCTTTTAACATCAAACATATCATATAATCATATCATCATTGAACCATGTGATCAATTATATGTTTTTCTTTTGTTTTTCTACTCCCACAGTTCTTTCTCTGAATGTGGAGAGCATTCTCTCTCCTAAGTCCCTCAGAACTGTCCTGGGTCAATGCATTGCTGCTAGTAGAAAAGTCTATTACATTCGATTGTGCCACAGTGTATCCGTCTCTGTGTATAATGTTCTCCTGGTTCTGCTCCTCTCACTCTGCATCAATTCCTGGAGGTTGTTCCAGTTCACATGGAATTCTCAATATTATTCTATCACCAACAGATACCACAATTTGTTTAGCCATTCCCCAATCAAGGGACATGGCCTCATTTTCCAATTTTTTGTCATCTCAAAGAGTGAGGCTATAAATGTGTACATGTATTTTTCCTTATGATATCTTTGGGGTACAAACCCAGTAGTGGTATGACTAGGTCAAAGGGTAAGCATTCTTTTAAAGCCCTTTGTGCAAAATTCCAAATTGCCCTCCAGAATGGTTGGACCAATTTACAACTCCACCAATCATGTATTAGTATCCCAATTTTGCCACATCCCCTCCAACATTTATCACTTTCCTTTGCTGCCATATTGTCTGCTTTCCATTTTCTTTGCATGTGTGAATTCATACCATTGCATTCAATGTCATAGTTACTAGTTGTGCATTTCCATCTACTCCATTCCTCCTCACTGCTTGTTCTCCTCTTTCTTTCTGCAGTATCCCTCCTAAGATGCCCAATTCTCTTTGACCAATACTTCTCCTCTTTACCTCTCTTCTGAAAAATCCTTCCTTATCTTCTCTGCTTGCCTTTCTACTTCCAAGTTGGCCTACCATTCTTAAGCTCACTCCCTTATCTCTTGCTCCTTAACTTTTATTTCTTATTCTATCCAGCTTTCTCCAAATTCATTCCTAATCTCCTAACTGTGCCCTCCTACTTCTTGATTCTCTTATCCCCTCACCATACCCCCTACCTCTTGTTATGTACTTCCCTCTATATAGCTTTCTTTTCCCTCCCTTTTCTTATCCCCCTTGTCCTCTTTTCTCTTCCCAGTTACTCCCTTATCCCATCCCCTCTTCTCTCCTGATTCATTGTACATTAAGAAAAAAATTTACCTGTCTAATCGTGCATATTGTTCTATCTTTATCCCAGGTTGTATGAGAGTTGGGTTCTATTACTCTTAGCCTTCCACCCCCTTGTCCCTTTCTCCACAGCAGCTCTTCCACTCATTCCTCTTCCATATGAGATAGCTATTCCACTCTGCTCCCTCCTGGTCTATTCCTCTATCATTTTAGCTCAATCCATTACATTCCCATAATGTTGTTTTCCATCCATGCCTGTTCCTTCAAACTATCCAGGCAATGATAACATTCCCTTGTGTCATAGGTGACATTTTTCACATCATAATAAAAATTTGACCTTTTAAGTTGCTTATTATTAGTCTTTCATTAATTTTGTATATTTCTTATAGATCACATTTCTGCTAAGTTCTGCATTTTTCTCCAGAAATAATTGAAACTCCTTTAGTTTTTAAATATCAAGTTTTTCCTTTTATAATCATGCTTTGTTGGATATTTATTCTTATGAACCCAGTTTTTTTGCTCTGCAAAATTCTGGATTCCATGTCCTGTGTTCTTTTAATGTTGTGGCTGCTAAGTTTTGTGTTATTCTGACTAGCCCCACAGTATTTGAATTGTTTTTTCCTTGTTGCTTGTAGTATTTTCTCTTTACCCTGAGGGCTATGGAACTTAGCAACTGTGTTCCTGTTCATTTTCATCTTTGGGTCTCTTTGAGGTGGTGATTAGTAGATTCTTTCAAATTTTTACCCTCTGTTTCTAAAACTTCTGGGCAATTTTCCTTGATGATTTCTTGGGGTATTGTGTCTAAACCCTTTGTAATTTTTTGTTGCTGTTTTTGAAGTAGGTTTTTTTTATTTTATTATCCTCTATGTTTGAGCAACATCTTGTCTGTCACCATAATAGCTATCAATAGTTGATTTTTTCTCCTTTGCTTGCTCATTTTAATTAATAAATTAATTAAAATTTTAATGGCCAGGCCAATAGACTTAATTATTGCTTTTATCTAGAGTCCCATGGTTTCTATTGTGTTGATGTACGTTATCTCAGGATTCAAGGATTTTTTGGTTTCTTTTGTTTTTTTCCAGGTCCTTTTTAGTTATTAGAGATTTTATAGTCCAGAGTCATATGTACTCCTGGTCCTGTCCCTTCTCATGCCCTAGCTAGTGATTGACCTTAGGTGCTCCCACCAGAACTTGTGAGCAGTTCTGCTATTTCAACTGCAATCAGCCAGTCCAACTCCCCCAGGGACTCCACTCTCCTCAAAGTGACCATAGCTAAGAGGCCCCAGTCCCTCAGCAAACACACTAACTAGTGTGTGATCCTTCCTCACTCCTTTCTCTCACCACCATATACCTGTATAGGGCAGGTGTCCAGTCTGAGTTTTTTTGAGTCTCCAAAGTCCTTAATTTGTCAGAAATGAGACTTGAATGCCAGCCTTTATGACCTGGTATCTGCCAACTACAAGTTGTCCATTCCTTCTGCCCAGCAATGGGTCAATCAGGGTCTACTGAGCAGAAGCTGTAGCAAACACAGCTGTTCCCAAGGCCCTCCACTGCAGATTCAGATTTCAGTGGTATCCTAGGGGATGTACGCTCCACTGATTCTGCAAAGAAGGTGAAGTTGCTAATCCTGTCCTCAGAGGGCTGGCTTTTTGAATTCTTCTTTTTGCTCTGTTGCTGCTCCTAGTGCCCTTATTTGTGCAGAAGACTTTAGGAGGACAAGGAAACCTCCCACTCTACTCTGCCATCTCCCTCAGTAATTTCTTGAAAGATGACATCTAAGCCCTTTTCCAATCATGGCTTTCTTATAGCCCAGTAATTCTTAGATTGTCTCTCCTGGATTTATTTTCTAGGTCAGATTTTTTTAATGAGATATTTCATTTTTTCTTCCTCTTTTTTAAAAATCCTTTTGACTTTGATTGTTTCTTGAAGATTCATGGAGTCATTAGCTTCCATTTGCCCAATTCTGATTTTTAAGACATGATTTTCTTGAGCGAGGTTTTTAAAGCTCCCTTTCCATTTGGCCAATTCTAAATTTTTAAGAGTTCTTTTCCTTAGTGTGTTTTTGTACATCTTTTCCCATATAACCAAATATACCTTTCAAGAAGTTCTTCTCTTCAGTGAAATTTTATGTCTCTTTTACAAATTGGCCTATTCTGTTTTTTAAGGTATTAATTTCTTCAGTATTTCTTGTTCCTTCTTTACCAAGCTATTGACTCTTTTTTATGATTTTCTTATATCATTTTAATTTATTTTCTCAATTTTTCCTCTGCCTCTCTTGTTTTGCTAAATTTCTAAAAATCGAAAAATCTAAAAATCTGATTTCTAAAAATCCTTTCTGAGCATCACCATTAATCCTATTTGGGCTTAAGAACAATTCCTATTTTTCTTGAAGGCTTTGAATGCAGCACTATTGTCTTTGTTGTCTTCTTCTGAGTTTTTGTTTTGGTCTACCCTGTCACCACAATAAATTTCTATATTATTTCTTTTTGGTTGCCTTTTGTTCATTTTTCAGCATTGTGCTTTTCTTTTAGTTTAAAAAAACTGTTAAAGTTGGGCTCTGTAACTATGTTCAAGAGAGCACTATTCAAAGCTTCAGACACTTTGGGTGGATGCCTTTTCGGATCTATAAGTTTTTAGTTCTTTCAAGGTGGTATGATGAAAGAGAGGTGTGTTTAATACTCTCCTGGCCTGTACTCTGGTTTGTGAGGAAACACAAGCACTCATTTAGGCCTTGGAACTGTGACCAGAGTCCTCTACTCCCCTGTGACTGAAAGTGCTGGTGTGTGCTCATGTTCCTCCTCACCCTGAGACTATGACCCAGGACTATAACCTGAGTATGCATATGGGCAATACAACAAGAGTCTTGTACTCAGAGAAGGCAAAGACGCCTGTAATATCCTTCTGAGCAGTTGTCTGATGCCCCTTTATATTCTGTGTCTAAGAGCTCAATAAGTCTTTGCTGCTGATTCAGCTATCCCCAAGCTCTGTTGCTGTAGTGAGGCCTGAGGCCTTGACATGCTACCTTTCACTCCACTTCCACCCTGATGCAACAGATCTTTTGTGACAGCCTTCTAAGTTGTTTTGGGCTAAACATTATTATACTCCATCTTCTTATGGGTTAAGCTGTTCCAGAATTCATTTTGAGGCATTAGATCACAGTTTTTTTGGAGGGTAATTTGATACAGATTATGTGGCTCTGTGTACCTTCTCCGCCATCTTATTTAGTTTCCTTTTTTATATCTCTCTTTATAAAAGGATTTTTTTCAATGAATATCCATTTCAACAGCATGGAGTATTGGCACAATGACTCAAAGGCAAGAAGACCTGGATTCAAATACTGACAGACACTACCTATGTGACCCTGGGAAAATCCTTCTGGACCTCCATTTCCTCATCTGTAAAATGTTGAGTTTGGAGTCATATCTCTTCAAGCCCTTTGTCCATAAGTCTCTAATCCTTGGAATAGCCAACTTAAACTACTCCATTTCCCATTAGAGAAATGCTTAGCAATAGAAAACATTTACCTAGTGCTTTTTCCCCTATTAATTTCTGCTTAATATCCCCAGTTCATTTTGTTCTACTAAGACATTTAGAACTCTTCCAAGTGACCTAGACCTCCCCTAAAGTTTGATTTATGCTTTAGGTGTGAGTCTGTTCCTTCTGGATATGTGTGACCTTCTGAGTCTCATCACATCACATTGATATCTTTAGCTTCATGTGCTTTCAACAGACCATATAACTCATATTTTTAAAAACTATGGAGAAACTCTGAATCCCAAGTTTAGTCACAGAATTAAGATATACACAGCTCAAATAATACATTGTCAGCAGTCAGTCAAAATTGCTTTGCTTGGTACATTCATTGGGTAATATAGCTATATTGTTATGGTTTCTTCCTTACTCATAAAACTTTATTGCATTTAAAGTTCTGGCATTTTTCCTCCCTTGGGTTTTATCAAAATACATTGTTTAAGAACTCAAGGGACCTTAATCTCACTCAATGTGGAACTTTTCTACTCTGGTAATTCCATATGAACAAAATTTTCTAAATTTAATACTAACAGTTCTTAAGAATGAAAGAAAGGACTTCCGGGTAATCATGGCTGCAATATATACGCCACACGCTTCCTCTCCCCGGCACCGAACGAAATAGACTACATCAAAGGAGCATAAAAATCACCTTTGGAGGAACAGAAGGACTCCCTAGTACTCCCCAGTACCCCACAGAGGCGAAAGTATGTGGGGTTTGAACATTTCCACACTATAATAAGAAGGAGGGAAAGCTTGCACAGAAACGTGAACTGAGCCGCCCTTCCCCCCCCCACCTCCCCCGCCAAACCAAAGTGAGCTATCGGAGCACTCACTAGGACAGCGAGTGAGTGGGGAACATCTCTGTCTGGGGGAGCACTCCAGGGTCCTTGGGATCTGGGGAATGCCAGGAAAAAACCTCTCAGGGTGGTTTCATGGGAAAATCCTGCACTGAGCACAAGGGGCCCAGGGAGCCATACTCGGGGCAGTTGCGCTGAGCATCTGGGTGGAGCTAAACACCAGGGGCGGACCACGTACTGATTATCTGGGTGGAGCTGAACACCTGGGCATTTTGGCTGTAATCAGGGGCCCAGCTCTCTAAGAAACCTTGAAGGCTGGGAAGAACAAGTCTGAGGCAACTTAAATTCACAGAAAACCCGCCCATATCACCCAGACCCCAGACCAAAAAGGAAAGGGGAATAAAACCACCAAAGGGATGGCTCACACAGCCCAAAATCAAGCCTCCATGAAGAAAGGGAAAAAGGTGACTACTGAAAACTTTTATGGTGGAAGTACCCAAGGAAAAGAAGAGAATGAGGATGAAATCCAAAAAAAAATCAGAACATGCCTCCCAAAATGGAAACTATCAACAAGCTCTGGAAGATCTCAAACTGGAACTTACCCAAAAGATGGAAACCTGGAAAGAAAAATGGGAGAAAGAGATCAGCAGTCTGACAGATAAGACTTCTCAATTGGAAAAAGAGCTGGAAGCATCCAATAGAAGGGCAGACAAAGCTGAAAAGCAAAACCAGTCCCTAATGACCAGAATTAAGCAACTCGAAGAAAGTGAGATCATAAAACAGCAAGAATCAATAAAGCAAAGCCAAAAAATTAATGAATTAGAAGAAAACATAAAATATCTCACTGAAAAGGTCACAGACTTGGAAAACAGAGGAAGAAGAGACAACCTCCGAATTATTGGTCTCCCAGAAAAACCAGAGATAAACAATAAACTCGATGTTATTCTACAGGAGATTATAAAAGAAAATTGCCCACACATTCTGGAGCATTGGGCAAAATAGAAATAGAAAGGGTTCATAGAACACCCTCTATACTAAATCCCCAAAAGACAACCCCTAGGAATGTAATTACCAAATTCAAGAGCTTCCAAGAAAAGGAGAAAATCCTACAAGAAGCCAAGAAGAGGAGCTTCAGATATAAGGGGGCTCCCATAAGGATCACACAGGACTTAGCGGCTAACACACTAAGAGACCTCAAAGCATGGAACACAATATTTAAAAAGGCAACAGAGCTGGGTCTCCAACCAAGAATCAACTACCCAGCAAAACTGACTATATACTTCCAGGAGAAAGTATGAACATTCAACAAAATAGAAGATTTCCAAGCATTTGTTCAGAAAAGACCAGAACTTAGAGGAAAATTTGATATCCAAGCACAGAAAGCAAGAGAAACATGAAAAGGTAAATATGAAAGAAAGGTAAAAGGAGATAAATCTTATCTTTTTCTTTAAGTCAAACTCTCTTCTATAAGGACTACATTTACATCAAATTATATATATTAATATATGGGGAAAATGTTTTGTGTAACTCTCAAAAATTGTATGCATCATAAGAGTAGTTAGAAGAAACATGCATAGGGAACGATTGGGGCATTAAGAAGATTTGGGGAAAGTGGGGTCAAAGAAAGGAAAAGGGAGGGGGGGAACCATCGATCACACTAAGATTTACTTCAAGAAATAGGGGGAGGGACTTAATAGAATAATCTTTCCCATATAAAGATACACATGGGAAGGGGAGGGGGAAAACTCTCATATGAGAAGGAGAGGAAGAGAGCATGAAGTGGAATTACTTAAACCTTACTCTCAGTGAAATCAAATCTGAGAGGGAAGAACATCTAGATCCAGTGGGATCCTGAATTCTATCTTATCCAACAGGGCAAGAAAGAAAGAAAAATTAAGGAGGGGGAGGGGGGAGTATAAAAACGGAGGGAAGGAGAGGGGGGAGGGGAAGGGAGCATAAAAATGGAGGGGCTAGAAAGGGAAGCATCTCAAGGGAGGGGACTAGGGGGGACTGACCTAAAGTAAATCACTGGTTCAAAAGGAGATAGCTAAAGAAGAAAGGTCAGAATTAGGGGAAGATATCAAAATGCCAGCTAATCCACAAATGACAATCATAACTTTGAATGTGAATGGGATGAACTCACCCATAAAAGGTAGACAAATAGCAGATTGGATTAGAACCGAAAACCCTACTATTTGTTGTCTTCAAGAAACACATATGAGGCGGGTTGACACTCACAAGGTTAGAATTAAAGGTTGGAGTAAGACCTTTTGGGCCTCAACTGATAGAAAGAAGGCAGGAGTTGCAATCATGATATCTGACAAAGCCAAAGCAAAAATAGACCTGATCAAAAGGGATAGGGAAGGTAAATATATTCTGTTAAAAGGGAGTACAGACAATGACGAAATATCACTAATCAAAATGTATGCACCAAATGGTATAGCATCCAAATTCTTAATGGAGAAACTAGGAGAATTGAAAGAGGAAATAGACAGTAAAACTATATTAGTGGGAGACTTGAACCAATCACAATCAAATTTAGATAAATCAAACCAAAAAATAAACAAGAAAGAGATAAAAGAGGTAAATGAAATCTTAGAAAAATTAGAGTTAATAGACATATGGAGAAAAATAAATAGGGACAAAAAGGAATACACCTTCTTTTCAGCACCACATGGCACATTCACAAAAATAGATGATACACTAGGTCATAGAAACATGGCACTCAAATGCAGAAAAGAAAAAATAATAAATGCAGCCTTTTCAGAACACAAGGCAATAAAAATATTGATCAGTAAGGGTACATGGAGAGCCAAATCAAAAATTAATTGGAAATAAATTATATGATACTCCAAAATCGGTTAGTTAGACAAGAAATCATAGAAACAATTAATAATTTCGTTGAGGAAAATGACAATGGTGAGACATCCTTTCAAACCTTATGGGATGCAGCCAAGGCAGTACATAGAGGAAAATTCATATCCCTGAGTGCATATATTAACAAATTAGGGAGGACAGAGATCAAGGAATTGGAAATGCAAATAAAAAAACTTGAGAACGAACAAATTAAAAACCCCCAGAAAAAAACCAAACTAGAGATCCTATAAATTAAGGGAGAAATTAATAAAATCAAAAGTGATAGAACTATTGAGCTAATAAACAAGACTAGAAGATGGTACTTTGAAAAAACAGACAAAATAGACAAAGTACTGGTCAATCTAATTAAAAAAAGGAAAGAAGAAAGGCAAATTAACAGCATCAAGGATGAAAAGGGGGATCTCACCTCCAATGAAGAGGAAATTAAGGCAATCATTAAAAACTACTTTGCCCAACTATATGGCAATAAATATACCAACCTATATAATATGGATGAATATTTACAAAAATATAAATTGCCTAGACTAACAGAAGAAGAAATAGATTTCTTAAATAATCCCATATCAGAAAAAGAAATCCAACAGGCATT
Source organism: Monodelphis domestica (assembly GCF_027887165.1). Classification (NCBI taxonomy): domain Eukaryota; kingdom Metazoa; phylum Chordata; class Mammalia; order Didelphimorphia; family Didelphidae; genus Monodelphis; species Monodelphis domestica. The sequence continues at coordinate 39,948,634 of NC_077235.1, read as the reverse complement.
CAAAGAACTTCCTAAGAAAAAATCCCCAGGGCCTGATGGATTCACCAGTGAATTCTATCAAACATTCAAAGAACAGCTAACTCCAATACTATACAAACTATTTGACATAATAAGCAAAGAGGGAGTTCTACCAAACTCCTTTTATGACATAAACATGGTACTAATTCCAAAGCCAGGCAGGCCAAAAACAGAGAAAGAAAATTATAGACCAATCTCCCTAATGAATATAGATGCAAAAATCTTAAATAGGATACTAGCAAAAAGACTCCAGCAAGTGATCAGAAGGATCATCCACCATGATCAAGTAGGATTTATACCAGGGATGCAGGGCTGGTTCAATATTAGGAAAACTATCCACATAATTGACCACATCAACAAGCAAACCAACAAGAACCACATGGTTATCTCAATAGATGCAGAAAAAGCCGTTGATAAAATACAACACCCATTCCTACTAAAAAGACTAGAAAGCATAGGAATAAAAGGGCCGTTCCTAAAAATAATAAACAGTATATATCTAAAACCATCAACTAATATCATCTCCAATGGGGATAAACTGAATCCATTCTCATTAAGATCAGGAGTGAAACAAGGATGCCCATTATCACCTCTATTATTTGACATTGTATTAGAAACACTAGCAGTAGCAATTAGAGAAGAAAAAGAAATTGAAGTTATTAAAATAGGCAAGGAGGAGACCAAATTATCGCTCTTTGCAGATGACATGATGCTCTACTTAAAGAATCCTACAGATTCAACCAAAAAGCTAATCGAAATAATCAACAACTTTAGCAAAGTTGCAGGATACAAAATAAACCCACATAAGTCATCAGCATTTCTATATAATTCCAACACAGCTCAGCAGCAAAAACTAGAAAGAGAAATCCCATTCAAAATTACCTTAGACAAAATAAAATACTTAGGAATCTATCTCCTGAGACAAACACAGGATCTATATGGACACAACTACAAAACACTTTCCACACAACTAAAACTAGACTTGAACAATTGGAAGAACATTAACTGCTCAAGGGTAGGATGAGCCAATATAATAAAAATGACCATCCTACCCAAACTCATCTATCTATTTAGTGCCATACCCATGGAACTTCCAAAAAAAATTTTTTTACTGATTTAGAAAAAACCATAACAAAGTTCATTTGGAAGAACAAAAGATCAAGGATATCCAGGGAAATAATGAAAAAATACAAATTAAGGGGGCCTTGCAGTCCCAGATCTCAGACTATATTATAAATCATGAAAAAAATGCAAAGGAAGGAGGACTTGCAGTCCCAGATCTCAAACTATACTATAAAGCAGTGGTTATCAAAACAATTTGGTACTGGCTAAGAGACAGAAAGGAGGATCAGTGGAATAGACTTGGCGTAAATTATCTCAGCAAGACAGTTTATGACAAACCCAAAGATCCCAGCTTTTGGGACAAAAATCCATTATTTGATAAAAACTGCTGGGAAAATTGGAGGACAGTGTGGGAGAGATTAGGTTTGGATCAATACATCACACCCTACACCAAGATAAATTCAGAATGGGTGAATGACTTGAACATAAAGAAGGAAACTATAAATAAATTAGGTGAACACAGAATAGTATACCTGTTAGACCTTTGGGAAGGGAAAGGTTTTAAAACCAAGCAAGACTTAGAAAGAGTCACAAAATGTAAAATAAATAATTTTGACTACATCAAAATAAAAAAGTTTTTGTACAAACAAAACCAATGTAACTAAAATCAGAAGGGTAGCAACAAATTGGGAAACAATCTTCATAAAAAACCTCTGACAAAGGTTTAATTACTCAAATTTACAAAGAGCTAAATCAATTGTACAAAAAACCAAGCCATTCTCCAATTGATAAATGGGCAAGGGACATGAACAGGCAGTTCTCAGCCAAAGAAATCAAAACTATTAATAAGCACATGAAAAAGTGCTCTACATCTCTTATAATCAGAGAGATGCAAATCAAAACAACTCTGAGGTATCACCTCACACCTAGCAGATTGGCTAACATAACAGGTATGGAAAATAATGAATGCTGGAGGGGATGTGGCAAAGTGGGGACACTAATTCATTGCTGGTGGAGTTGTGAATTGATCCAGCCATTCTAGAGGGCAATTTGGAACTATGCCCAAAGGGTGATAAAAGACTGTCTGCCCTTTGATCCAGCTATAGCACTGCTGGGTTTGTACCCCAAAGAGATAATAGGGAAAAAGACTTGTACAAGAATATTCATAGCTGCACTCTTTGTGGTGGCAAAAAATTGGAAAATGAGGGGATGCCCATCAATTGGGGAATGGCTGAACAAATTGTGGCATATGTTGGTGATGGAATACTATTGTGCTCAAAGGAATAATAAAGTAGAGGAATTCCATGGAGACTGGAACAACCTCTAGGAAGTGATGCAGAGCGAAAGGAGCAGAACCAGGAAAACATTGTACCCAGAGACTGATACACTGTGGTACAATTGAAGGTAAAGGACCTCTCCATTAGTGTCAATGCAATGTCCCTGAAAAATCTGCAGGGATCTAAAAAATACTATCCACAAGCAGAGGGTAAACTGTGGGAGTAAAAACACTGATGAAAAGCAACTACTTGACTACAGGGGTGGAGGGAATATGACTGAGGAGAGACTCTAAATGAACACTCTAATGCAAATACCAACAACAGGGAAATGGGTTCGAGCCAAGAACACATGTGATAACCAGTGGAATTGTGCGTCGGCTATGGGAGAGGGAAAGGTGGTGGGAGGGGGGGCGGGGAGGAAAAGAAAATGATCTTTGTTTCCAGTGAATAATGTTTGGAAATGACCAAATAAAATAATGTTTAAAATAAAAAAAAAGAATGAAAGAAAGTAAAGTATATTCCTTCAGCTCAACATATTGATAGAACTGAATGACCTGTCAGCTATAAAACTGATACTATGGACTGATGTTCAGTTTACTAATATTTATAGACTACTTTTTAAATGAAACATCATAAAGTCAGCCATGAACCGGTGAGATTTTTTCCTGCTGAGGGCTGATAATCAAAATGACAAAGAGGTAAACTAATCATCTGACATAAAATGCCATGTTAAAATAATATAGGTGGTGATAAACTAAATATAATTATAGTGAAAAGAGTTTTTAGAGTAAAAAAAGTATGAACACTGAAAAAAGAACCTATTTAAGGCTTAAGGAAAGTCCAGCATGTATGGTAGATTATAATAGCATTCAATGACAAGTGATTGCCAGGGTTATGTGACTTCTGTTGCAGGCTATGCCCAAAATTATCTCAAAAGTCTTGGGACATGAATGAGGACAGGTCTGTCACTGATTTTGTGGCATTGCTATATCATCACCCAAGTCATCAGTGTTTTAAATACCTTAAGCAGTTTGAAGCAAAGTCTAGAATAGAAATTTCCATGTAGGATACACAAATTGTAGAGAAACACAAGTAGGAGAAGGAAAAAGGGACACCCAGCAAATGAGACTCCCTACCCCACTCCCAGCTGCTGCACTGCTCAGTCACGAGGAGGTCTCACTTGACCCTCTTGCTATCTTTATCTCTCCTCCCATCAAGAAAATGAGTCCTACTAATGCATTGTTGGTAGAGTTGTGAATTGATCCAACTATTATGGAGGGTAATTTAAAACTTTTTCCAAAGGGCTATAAAACTGTGCATACCCTTTGATCCTGTAATACCACTACTGGGTCTGTATACCAGAGATAAAAAGGGGGAAAGAACTTACTTATACAAAAATATTTATAGCAGCTCTCTGAAGTGTCAAAGAATTGGAAATTAATGGGATGTTTATCAGTAGGGGAGTGATTGAACAAATTGAAGTATATGATGGTGATGGGATATTATTGTGCTATAAGAAATGATAAGCAGGATGATTTCAGAAAAAGCTAGAAAGATCTACTTGAACTGATGCAGAGTGAAATAAGCAGAACCAAGAAAACATTGTATATAGAAACAGCAATATTATACAATGATCAACTGTGATACTTAGCTATTCTATGCAATACAATGATCCAGGACAATTCTGAAGGACTTATGAAAGAGAATGCTATCCACTTCCAGAGAACGAACTGTTGTAGTCAGATACAGATCAAATCATACTATCCTTTACATTAGTTTATTTATGATTTTATTTCAGGGTTTTAGTTTTATATGAGTATTTTCTTACAACAATGACCAACATGGAAGTATGTTTGGTATGATAATATATGTATAACCAAGATAAAATTGCTTACCATCTCAGAAAGGGGTTTGGGGGGGGGAAGGGATAGAAGGAGACAATTTGTATTTTGTAATTTTAGAAAACGTATGTTGAAAATTGTTATTACATATAATTGGAGAAATAAAATATCTTTGAATTTTTTAAAAAGAAAGAAAAAAGAAAATGAGCCACACAAAAAAGATCAGTTGAGGATTGTGATCCCCTTGTTTTTAGCTGTTGTCCACAGGCAATTACTGGGAAAAGTCCTTACTCTAGACATGTCAAAGCAAACATCAGAGTGCTAAAGCTATATTGGTACTCAGAAGAGGAACACAGATAGAGGTGTAAGAATTAAAATTAATCTCAAATAATGAAAATATTATAATTTTGGAGATTTATTAATAATCATTAGAAATAAGGGAATAAAAGGGATACAAAATAAAAACCACATGCCCATGGCTAATTAGCTAGTTCAAACCCTCGCTTACCACCACCATGCATGCTGACAGGAAGCCAAAGAGGCCGAGACCCTTCATGTCACTCCCTAATATCCCCTGTCTACAAAAAATACATAATGACAGGAAGTCAGTGGGCTCCTGGGAAATGTAGTTCTTTTTAGGGTAAGAGATTTTCAATTATACAGAGAACTTGAGTCATCCTATCTTCATACTCTAGCACATCACTAACTGCTTCACCAGTTTATGATTTAATTGTGCCTAGAGATTATTTATGTTATCTACAGAAGTTGGATAAATAGTGTAATGAACAGGCTTCATGTGGCAACTCTTCCCCTTAAATCACATTTAGTTATGAACCCACACTAGGTAATAACACAGAGTAGATTATAAGTTCCCTATAGGCAGATATAGTGCCTAACTTTTCTTTCTGTCCACTCCCACCCTCTAGCTTATAGTTAATTTCTCTGCCCACATAAATGTCTAAATGGAAAACCAAAAATATTATCTTGTGATGAGTCACACATTACCTCTCACTAATTAAAACAAATATTATTACGAGATGTTCCTTTTTCTTTTTTTTAATCATTACCTTCTCTCTAAGTATCAAATGAGAGTAAGGGGCAGCAGAGTAGAGACTCAGATCCATTTTCTAATGCCAAAATCAGAGAATTTTCTGCTTTACTGTCCCAGGTTCTGCCTTTCATGGTATATAAAAACTTGATTGATTTTTCGTCCATTTAACACTACAGGAGAGAGTATTTTATAGTGTAAAGGCTAGACCAAGCTTGGAGTAAGAAAATGTAGGTTCAAGTCTGAGTAACCCACGTAGCTTTTAGGAGGCTCAGTTTTCTTATCTGCAAAATGGGTATAATAAAATTTATATTGGGAGACAGTATAGTATAGTTAATTAAGAACTGGCAAAAAACTGAAAAAGAGCTGGGTTAAAATCCTGATCTGACACATACTTACTGTGTGATCCTAGGCAAGTCACTAAATTTCTAAGTGCCCTATTATTCTAAGTTGGAAAGAAGATGTTGATATGCATTGGTTGAAGAAATTCCTACTCAGGAGATCATTGAATTGGTGAGGTCATGAGCTCAATATATTTTTTTAAAAATATATTTGAAAATTTATTTTGTTAAATATTTCCCAATAACATTTTAAAAAATTTTAACATTAAGTTTTGAAAATTATAAATTATAAATCCTCTCCCTCCTCCTGCCTTCCCTCTCAATATAATTCTTCCAAATACTTGCAATGCCTGCCTCCCAGAGTTACTGTGGAGGAAGTGTTTTATAAGTTTTAGCTATCTGAGTTATTTTTCCAAGCACTTATTAAGCTTCTCTACTATGTATGATCCTATTCTAGAACCTCTAGTCATGAAGAAAAGTAAAACAATATCTCCCTTGGGGGAAATGACATTCTTTTGGAAAATTCAGTATAAGCACGGAAAAGTCAAAACAATCTAGTTCTAGGAGGGAGAAGAGGGGAAGAACTAGAAGAACCAGTCAAGACTCCCTTCCACAAGTCAGCATGAAAACTGAAACTGGAAAAAGGGCTATGTAGGTCAACAGCACAGAACGGGAGATGGTTGCTGAGTCTAGAATCAGCAAATAGCTCATTTTGGATAGAACATAGAATATGTACTGGAGAATCATTTGAAATAGATCTGGAAAGACATGATGGAGCCAAACTGTGAAGGGCTTTTAACTGGACTTTATCCTAAAGGCAGTAGGAAGCCCCTGAAACTTCTAGTCCATGGACCTATATTTAGACCTATAGAGATGAAACAGACCTTAGAAAGTCATTTGATTCAGCCCTTTTGTATTACAGATGAGGAAACTGAGGCTTCTAGAGGCAAAGAGACTAGAATGAGATAGAGCTAGGATTTTAGCTCAAGTTCTCTGTCCCTAGATGCTTTTGTTTCTAATGTACTTTTCTGAGTCTTGGTCCAACTTGGTTCAGACTGGAAGTCAAAGCTCAATTACTGAAATGTTTTAAAATGACAATATGGCTTTTGAAATATAGAGGTCCATAGCTCAGTATCTAGAATGGGGAATTGTTTGAAAATAATTGAATCATTGAAGCTTCTAAGACGTAAAATCCCTATGATGGGAGACTATTATTCTCCATCTAGGGAAGAATGTAATATTACAAAATGGTTATTTTTCCTAATAAGTCCCCAATCAAAATTACTGTGCTATAATTGGTTCTATTCAACAAAAATAATACCTTTGTAGGTGATCCTGGTGTTTCACAGATATTAATCACACTGCTTATTTCCTGTAGGGGAGCCTCCACAATGCTCTAAGTAGATGTTTGATGGAATTGCTCCAGCATTAATTACCAACTAATCACCTTGGGGCAGGGTAGCGGATTGGCACAGCAGATCCCGTCAGATGTACTTGGCCTTCTTGTTCCCAAAACATAAAGGGTCAAAGAGGCAGGCAAATTTGACCTTGGAAATCCTCTAAGGCCTCAAAAGCAGGTGATTCATCCCTTTCTTCGTTGCTCTTTATATCTTTAGGTACTAACAGAAAACTTCCTAGATTGGCATTCACAAAGGTACCTTACTTTTCAGGGAGAAAAGTCTGTTGCTTGAGACCTGTTCATCTCTTGGGCATCTATTCTCATAACTCTTATAGGAACATGGACTATTATACAGATTAGGCCAAGAACTGACTTGGGGGCTAAGAAAGTAAGACTGAATATCTATTTTAATTAGCTAATCTAGTAGTTTTAAAGACCTTGTGTAGTATTGTGAACTGGTCAAATAGTGGTTCACAAGCAAGACTCTCTTTCAAAACATATTCTTTAGAATTCAGAATAAAAAGGAAGAAGGGTTTTTTCAAGGGATCTTATATTGTTAGAGCTATCATTTTACAGAAGAAAATAAGGCCTTGAAATGTGAAGAGATTTGCTCAATATTACATGGGTAACAAGTAGCAGAAATGGGATTCAAAACCAGGTCTTCAGATTCTAAAATGAGTGTTTTTCCTAATGTGCATTCCTAAATGTGCAATTAGATTTCCATATTCTTTTATACACATTTTATGCTTCTAAAATAGGTCTTCTGATCCTCTATTAGGGTCCTCCTCCATTGCCTTATTCTGGCATGGAGGAGACCTTGGGTTTTCAAGAGCTATTTAAAAGGAGGGCATATTTGGACAAGTCCCAAAAAACTGAAAAGCTCTAAGAGGCTTAATGAAGGCCTATATGTGGTCAGAGGATTAGCCTCATTAAATGCATAGAGGCTCATCACCAGCTTGGACACAAAGGCATGACTATATTATTTAGCCCCAGCAACTTCTGAAGACAATCTAGATCAGTGTTAACCTCCCTGGCTTCCTTTAAGACCCAACTAAAATCCCAGTAACTGATTATTTCACTTTCTTTTCTCAATGACCTTTCCCCAGCCCTTCATCACATCTTTCCTGGTATCTTTTATTAATAGATAGAGTTCTGGATCTGGAGTCAGGAATGAGTTTAAATTTAACCCCAGACACTTATGAGCTTTGTGACTCTGTGGGTCCTGGACAAGTCACTTAACCTCTATTTACCTCAGTCTCTTAATCAACTGTAAAATGGGGTTAATAATTATGCCTATCTCCTAGGGTTTTGTGAAGATCAAATGAGATGATATTTAAACAAAGAGTTCAACAACATGGGCTCCAGCGTGCATGTTCTTCTGGTGGTGGAAAAGAGAGAGAGATACACGTGTCCCCAATCTTTTACTGGAGAATCAAGGAATGGAGAATGGGAGGTAGTATGGCATATGATTTAACATTGGCTCAATTGACAACCACAAGATCAAAGAGGAGGAATTTAATCAAGCATGTGACCTGGTAGGGAATCTGGTCTGTCAAGGTAGGAGTTAAGACCCTGTGGCAGCTACTTTCCTGCCCAGGAATTCTCCTGACCTTTGGACTGTAGTTTTGGACAGTGGTCAGAATTAATAGAGTACCAATTAAATACAATGATCTAGAAATAATATGACCATGAGTCTGGTACATGAGCACATAGGTTACGACATTAATATATCAATGATATTTTCAAGATTAGAATATACCTGGGATGCTACATTTCCTTCCCTTCTTTCCTTCCTCCCTCTTTTCTTCCTCCCTCACTTTTTTCCTTACTTCTTCTGTGTCATTCCCTTTCTTTATTCCTCCCTTCCTTTTTCTAAAATTAGTTGAAACCAGTGACGAAAGAAAACTTTGCCTTAATGTCTCTGTAATGAAATTATTCTTTTCCTTCTTTATCTCTTTTTTATAACTTTACTAATTTTAACTTGGAATTTGGAAGACCAGACAAAAGTGTTGAACAACTGTAGGAAACAAAGTGTCCAATGGCACACAACAGCCAGCAAAATAAAGACCCTCTCTTTGTCTTGCAATTGCAGATTTCTAGAACTGGGATAGACATCATCATCATCATCCATCATATTATAATATCTATCACCTTAAAGTTTTTAAACATAGAGCAATATTGAGCCCAGTGGTCTCATTTGACAGAAGAGGAAACCGTGGCCAGGGAGAAAAGAGATTTACAGAGTTAAAATTAGTACCCATGCTTGCCACCTCCTAGGCTTATGGTGGTGAACCTATGGCACTCATGCCCGAGGGGGCACTCAGAGCCCTCTCTGGGGCCAGGTACACCATTGCCCCAGCACAGAGTTTACCAGAATTCTTTCCTAGAAAGCCAGAGGGATTCTGGGCTGGGCTGTTCCTCTCTCCCTTTCCACAAATGCCTGAGGACATTTCCTACATCACCTGTCCCTCTAAAGGGCTCTCCAACACTGTCCTAGGCCAATGCTTTGGCCACCAAAGAAAAGCTGCTTCCTATAGAACCCATTAAAGGACTTTTGGCCAAAAACAATAACTCACATTCACCTATACAAGTCTTAAGCTAATAATGTACTTTCTCTTTACACTGTCACAGGAGATAGGGGAAAATACAAGTATTATTGTTATACTTTGAGGTGGGGAAATTGAGTCATAGAGAGGTTAACGCACATAGCACATAGTCCTCATACCAGGTCTCCTGACTTTCCACTATCCTTGATCCTTTCTTTGACCCCCACCAAGATCAATCCAAGGATCTCAAACTTCCTCCTAGTCAGTTCTACAGTCAGCTTTCAAATATAGCTCTCATGTCCATGTGTACAGTCACAACAGAATCCGACTCAATCTCCCCATCAGTTCTCTCATTTCTATAAGTTCAGACACTCATATTTTAAGGAACTATTATTATTATTATTATTAAGTTGGTTTATTCCCTGTAGTCATTCTTCATTGAAGAGAAAGAGAGTGGATTTTTAATAAGTTACTTTGCACCTGATATGCAAGGTTTTAAAAAAACAAACAAAAAACCCCGTCATTCTCAGTTTCCAAATTAGATGCTTCCTTGTGGCTAAAAGATGAATAAACAACCTCTGGGACTTCCTGATATCATTAATAAAACATGAATGCATGCTAATGTAAGAGCCTATTAAAACAGGTACCTTTTCTCTATCATCCAAATATGCAGTTACAAGCAAATCATAGTGGAATTAAGCTTGTGACTCAGTTTCAGGATGAAATACTAAAATGCTGGCAAAGAGCTCCAGTATATGACAAGAAGTGAGCATAAAACCCCTGCTAATGACATTGATGTCATTGCAGACTAGAATGGCATTCACAATGCATAGACTGTTATAAGGGATAAAAAATGCTATTTTATTGCTAGCCAGATGATGTTGAACCCACTTTGATGTCGGACAGAATTAGAAGCTCATGATAGGTCCACCATCAAGGAAAGCTAAATCTGAAGCTGAAGCTTGCCTCATCCTAAATATCTCCCAGAATAAACCCTGAAGGAAACTAAGGAGCTGTATTTTTCTGTAAGAAGATCCTAGATTGCTTAGTTCCTCATATTTCCTCAAGATGGGGAAAATATAGGTTTTCACAGAAGAATGCCAGTTTGATAATCAACTGCTTAAGAAGGGTATCTCCAAAAAAATGGGGGTTACCTGGCCTTTTGCTTATCACCAAAGCCAGCTTGGGGGAATGCAATGTAAGCTCAGGGTGAGATTGTACAGTTAAAGATGGCTTCTCTTGAAACTGTAGGTTTATAAAAATTATTATTGAAGGGAAGTAGTTGATGTTTGGTAATTTAAGGAAGATGGACAGACACATAAATTGAAAAGATGAAAGAGGCAAGAAAGATTCAGTTTTGAATGTCTCTGATAAGGATGATCCATTAATGTGTGAGCTCATAAAGGAAGAAGTATTCTATATACTAGGGCACATTATATGAGAGGTTGTTTTAATGAAAATTACTTGAATCTTGATGGGAGTGACTATTAGATACTCATATTACTACAAATGGCATTTTAAATGCATCATCATCATAAAGATAAAAGCTAACATTTATAAAAGGATTTTAAAAGAACTTTATATCCAGAATCTCATTCAATATTAAGAATAGCCCTTTAACAATTTGGAACTATGCCCAAAGGGCGACAAAAGAATGTCTACCCTTCGATCCAGCCATAGCACTGCTGGGTTTGTGCCCCAAAGAGATAATGGGGAAAAAGACTTGTACAAGAATATTCATAGCTGCGCTCTTTGTGGTGGCCAAAAATTGGAAAACGAGGGGATGCCCTTCAATTGGGGAATGGCTGAACAAATTGTGATATATATTGGTGATAGAAGACTATTGTGCTAAAAGGAATAATAAAGTGGAGGAATTCCATGGAGACTGGAACGACCTCCAGGAAGTGATGCAGAGCGACAGGAGCAGAACCAGGAGAACATTGTACACAGAGACTAACACACTGTGGTATAATCGAACGTAATGGACTTCTCCATTAGTGGCGGTGTAATGTCCCTGCACAATCTGTAGGGATCAAGGAGAAAAAAACACTATCCATAAGCAGAGGACAAACTGAGGGAGTAGAAACACCGAGGAAAAGCAACTGCCTGACTACAGCGGTTGAGGGGACATGACAGAGGAGAGACTCTAAACGAACACTCTAATGCAAATATCAACAACATGGCATGGGTTTGAATCAAGAACACATGTGATACCCAGTGGAATCACATGTCGGCTATGGGGGGTAGGGGGGGAGGAAAAGAAAATTATTTTTGTCTTTAATGAATAATGCTTGGAAATGATCAAATAAAATATTATAAAATTTAAAAAAAATATAGGTGCTCCTGTCATCATCCTCATTTTACAGAAGGGCATTTTACCAAAGAGGGAAATAGAGGTCCAAGTGATTGCTTTAGGGTCACACAGCTTTTAAGTGTCTGAGGATGAATTTGGATTCAGGTCTTCCTGACTCCAGGCCTTGCACTCTATTCACAATGCCTTCCACCTAAAGCCAACATATGCATATAGAAATGCATACAAGATACATACAAAATAGATATAAGGCAACTTTGGAAGGTGAGGTTATTCTGGTCAGGGACTGGCCAAGACCTCTTATAAAAGGCAATGCTTGAGCTGATTCTTTAGAGAACCAAGGGATTCTGAGAAAAGGAGAAAAAAGTTTAATTCTGGGTGTATGTGGCAGTTGGTGTAAAGGTTTAGAGATGAGAGATGATTTTAGTTGATGTCTGCTAAACTGGTTTAATTCAGTTGAATCCAATACTTTTTGGAACAAGAACCCAAAGAATTATTAGAAAGATAGTCTGGATTTCTGAAGCAGTCTCCTCCCCCTTCTCCTTCTCCTCCTCCTCCTCCTCCTTAAAATTCGGCACTCTACCCTTTTCTTTCTAGGGCTGTGTCCCCAGAGAGTCAGAATAGGTATTTTGGAAAGTGAGTACCTCCTTCCTGCTCAACAACTTACCCCACTGAAATCTCCAATGATTTTCCCAGAGAGAAATTAATGTGTCTGCTTTAGGGATTTTAAAGTCATTCACTACATCCTCACATCTAGAGAAGTGAGCTGATAACTTTCTAGTCTATCATTAATGACTCTCATTTTGCCAACTGCCAGAGCTTTTCTTCACGTTTAGATTCTTCTCATCTTAGTCCACCTTCTGACAAAATTAATTACATCCTACAATTTGCAGTTACTTTCTTTTAAACCTCAAACTTTATTTTTATAACTGTCAAGCCTAGAGTTTCTTCTCTATAGAAGCAATAATTTTTATCACCATAATACTTATTACCCAAAAACGTATTAAGTACTTGGAAAAGTACAAATGCCAAGCTATGACACATACTATGCTCTACACAGGTACAAACACATTAAATATATTACATCTCGTCTGGGACCTGAATTCACTTTGGTGGAATGTTATATCCAATGACATGTTTCGAAGAGATTCATTGAGATTTGCAGCCCATCTGTAACATATAATCCTTTCAAACATTAAATCATGAAAAGAGAGACAAAAGTGGAAAACAGTGACATAATTCAACATGGAGAATATATTTTCCAGAGTTCCAGTTTCATCTCTTTAATACAAAATCACTGTTTTCTACTTCAGGGTTTGTTTTCATAAATCAATATTTTAAAATGTGCCAACTGCAACAGAGGATAAAAATGATCAATTTGGCACCAGTGCTTTATTTTGTTTTGTTTAAAATGTGTGCTATAATAAAAGACAGAAGCAATATGGCATAATAAATAGAGGGTCAACCTTGCTATCAAGAAAAGCTCTATTTGAGTTCTGCCTAAGACACAGATTAAAATAAGGTCATTAAATGTCACCATGAATAGACAGGTCTCTAACCTAGAAGTTACAGATAACTTCCTAATGTTCATTTATGTAGTACATTTCCACACTGAAAGTTCTTCTCATCAACTAACTCACAGGATCAATCAACAAATAAGGAAAAAAAAAGTCATATCAAAGAAATATTCACTTTTTAAAATTACTGTGCTGCTCTCAGTAAGCTAATTAATTATTTCTGGATGTTTTTTGAGGTAAAAATGACACAAGAATTTGATTTCCAATGCTGCAGAAATAATGTGCTCTGTAAACAGTGAATATAGACTCATATATCTTTAAAGCACTATTATATTGTGATAGGGGTGTAGAGAAGGGGCAAAAGGGAAGATAGATATGAATCTTTCCAGTGGGACATCTGTGGGGACCTTCACACCATAAAAAAATCTGTGGCTGGAACTAAGCATGTAAGTAGGACTAATGAAATCAGTCTTTATGACATCATTTACCTTGAAATACAGTATTTCCAAGTGCAGCATCATTCTGATAGATTTGAAGAGGTCCATTAACTTGCATGGAAAAAAATTCCATCTTTATTTCAATATAATTGGGTTCTTTTGTAATCCTATATATTGTATTCATTGAAGTACATTATTCTGAGAAAGTGTCCATAGTCTTCACCAAACTGCCAAAGGGCTCCAGCATATAAAAAAGCTTAAGAAGCATCCCCACAAAAAAATGAATCAGAATTTGTATATTGTTGGAGAGGTAGTCATGTCGATGAGAACTTATTCTACTTTCAATTCCTTTTGGAGAATGAATATGAAAGGTTTTTCATGGGTTCTCATTAACATGAGAGCCAACACAGCCCTGGAGAAATTTTTCTTTTAGGGTATATACATATAGTCATATCCTTTCATGCCAGGAATACTGTAGAAGTTTGCCAGGTGAATTCAATCAGTTGTCTCCAAATTTTACAAACAAAATATATGCTTAATAGGCTAAAAATGGCTAATGGAATTCGAAGGGTGGAGAGGAATTCAGAGGCCACTTAAGTCAAATTCCTGGACAAGTACCTTTTCTGCAAGACACCAGGAAAACGGTCATCTAGTCTTTGCTCGAAAAGTTCCTGTGACTGGGGATCCATTTTGACCTGAGACAATACATTGCCCTTGCAGATAGTTCTAATTATAAGGAAGTTTTTCCTTGAGTCATGCTTAAATCTGCTGTTTTTACCTTCTTTCTAACTTCCCTAGGGAACTTCAGATGTGTCAATAAATTTAGATGATTGTTCTGTAGCCTGGAATCTTCTTCAATCTGGCCCCAATTTATTTTTGATAATTCAAAAATAAAAACTTGTTGAAAAACTTTTTAAAAGATTATAAAATATACACAGGGAAAACAGCAGAACAGAGATGGTACTGAAAGATTGCATAGATACGTTCTGCAAAAGGCCCATGTGCCCTTTCTCGGATAGGCTACAGACAAAGTTTACTCAAAGCCTTCACTCCCATTTAAGTAGCAAGGGATCCCTTGCTATACCCATTTCTCTGTCTTGCCTCATTTCTCCACTACCTTTGTTTCACCTTTTCAATGGATTTGGAACCAGAAGATGGAGAGTGAAAAACCTTCCTGTCACTGTAACCCACTGTGGCCTGTCATTGGTGAGCTCTTGAGCCAGTTACTTAACTGCTTCTGGTCACAGTGCTATTTTGTAAAATGAGGGGATTAGACTGGGGGGACCTAAAGTATCTTCCACCTTGAAATCGATCCTAGTCCTTATCTAACATATGAGCCATGAGCTCAGGCTAATTTAATTAAGTTAATTTGTGTTTTCCAGAGAAACGTCATTTGTAGAGTCAAGGTCTAGGTATTATTTCCTAGAGTTGCCTCCATTGGGAAGGCATAAAGAGTCTCAGAACTTTTAGGTGTTCTATTATCTCATCCAGAGCTGTTTAGGCAGTCAAATATCTATGAATATAGAAAATGGATCCTGAAGATCACAAGAAAAGGAGAAGATCCCTGGAAGGAAAAAAGGTAACAAGTAATCTTCTGCCTAAACCCATCACTTTTGCTTGTAATTACTATCAATAGAGAGAAAATATTTAACCAAAAGGAATATATCAACTCAGGGAGTATGGGACAGGGAAGCAATTGGTATATGAGTATGTAATTTATTGGGAATATGGGACAGGAAGCCAACTGGGAAGAAACTTGATATATGTGCACAACAAATCACACATCCATATATAAGACAGGTATAACAAATCTTTTATTTTTTAAACTAATAAGCTTGAATTCATTCATTGTTCTGGGAAGCATTTGGGTTAATAAGTAGTACAATTAAACAGAGGGGTCACATTCTCACTGTTCTCTGTAGCAGCAGCTTCTGTACCATTTCTGTTGTCAAAGAGGCACACAAATTCTGATGGTAAGGGCAAAATTGATGTCTTCAAGTTTCCATTCCAGGTATCCTCAGTCTGGAGCTCAGTCTGGTGTAATCATTGCCCAAGTTTTTGAAGATGCGAGTACTGCAGATCTTGTTCATTTGTTCTTGGTCTCGTCGGTCATAACATTCCAGCAGTTGTACCAGGGCACTGTGCTCCTCACTGCCTTTGAAACGTGGTACATTACAACTCTCTTGGACACACTTATAAGCTGCCACAAATTCATTGCTATGCAGATAAACTAGAATTTCTGCAATGATTCTCCTAAAGCAGGTTGAAAAGCTCTCCATCTCCTTGTACAAGTTCTTTTCTCTGTCAAGTGAAATGGCTGCCTCAGCAAAGCACTTGGTACGAACCAGCACCTTCGATGCTCTGCCAATGAGATCGACAGCATGCAGGGGATGATTTTCCTTCTCAAAAACTTTGGCTGCCTGCTGGTAGAGACTTACCACCTGCTCTGGGATCTGACTCTCAAGAAGTAGACTGAACTGTCTCAAGGTCATGGCTGCCATATTTGGGCTGCCACTCTCCAGATATAAGATGATGGCCTTCTCAATCACCATGGAGCTTCTGGTAGGTTCCTCATCTCCTTCAAGAGCAGACCAGCTTGCTCATAGGCCTTGGCAGCATAGAAGGGGGAATCATTTTTGGTGGGCTTCTGCCTCTTTCAGAAAGGCCTCCTTGGTTAATTTTAGGTACTTGACTTTCTTGAAAGCTAAGGCAGCCTTCCCATACCCAAAGGCCGCACCATCATAGTCTGGTTTCATTCTCAGAAGTCCAGTTTTCATGTAGTTCTCAGCCCTGGCCAGGTACTCCAGGCCCTCCTGGTTTTTTGGTAAGTCCATCTTCCCAAGCTGTGTAGGAGAGAATGACTTGGGTCACCAAGGAGCAGCATACCGAGCTGTTGCTAAGTATAGCTCACCATAGCAACAGAACCAAACAAACTGGGTCTGAGAATTCAACCGTAGTAACAGCCAAAGTGAATGAGGATGGGGATGTGGTGCCTAATGGGTCTATGGGGTATAACAAGGGATGGCAAGGGATCCCTAGGTGGAATAAAGGGACCAAAGTTTCAAACAACTACTAGTTTACAGAGAGTAAAAGGCCAATGAAGTGGCAGAAGGAAACAGCCAAGGACCTAAGGGTAGAGGGGGAAGGGAGCCTAGAGAGAGTCAGAGGGCTCAGACCTAGCAACAGATCAAATTTATGGGCTATTGAGTGGATGCTAAAGAATCAAAGTCCTTTGGAAAAGAAAAGTGGTCACACAAACAACCCCAAAGGACATGTGGGGGGAGGGGCCCTGATGATCAATTTCTTTAGCCTATGGAGGGGTTGACAATAGTTGTGGAATTCCTTGAGTCTTTATAAAAAAGAAAAAGAAAAAATTCTGAATTATCTGAAATGTCTGCTTTATGAAGGAAAGGTAACCAAACCCTAAAATTTCCTATTTAAATAATGAATTTGCATCCGTTACAGGATCATAGTTGTAGAGCCGGTGAGGTATATTACAGGTCATTAAGATAACCTTTTACAGATGAAGAAAATGAGGCACAGAGTTTTAGTGATTTGTCCTGTATCGCACAACTAATAGATGAGACCTAATTCAAACTTACTTCCTGACTCCCAAGTCCACCACTTTACCTACTACACTCTCCTCTGTCTTGTGATATATAATGATTTTAATAAAATGAACTTTTTAAAATAATGGTTGTCTAATAACTTTACAACTTTTTTTGAAGTAAGGATTACAAAACCCCAGGAAAATAAAGTTGAAAAATGGTTCAGGTTTTCAAGTCTCTCTCGTGAAGTAGGATTTGCAAGGAGGATTAAAATGAGCTCCAATCAACTATGCCCAAAGGGCTATAAAACAATAAAAGGGGGAAAGGATATAATTGTACAAAAATATTTATAGCTGTTTTTTTTGTAGTGGCAAAGAATTGAAAATTGAAGATATGTTCATCAGCTGGAGAAGAGCTAAACAAATTATGGTACATGATTGTGAATTGTACTGTAAGAAATGATGAACAAGATGAATTCAAAAAGAGCTGGAAAGACCTACGTGAACTGATGCAGAGTGAAATAAGCAGCACCAGGGGAACAATGTACACAATAACAGCAATATCGTGGAATGATCAACTGTGATAGACTTAGCTATTATCTGCAATCCAACGATCCAGGTCAGTTCTGAAGGAATTATGAAAAAGAATGCCATCCACCTTCAGAGAAAGAACTGTTTGGAGTCTGAATGCAGATGAAAGCATATGATTTTTCAATTTTGGTGGGTTTCATGTTTGGGGGTTTTGGTTTTATAGGATTACTCACAAAAATGAACAATATGGAAATATATTTTGCATGATAATTCATGTATAATCCAGAACAAATCACTTGCCAGCACCAGGAAGGGGAAGGGAAGAGAGTGAATATGGTATGGTTCACTCACATAATTTAGGAAAATTTGTGTGGAAATTTGTTATTACATATAATTGGCAAAAAAAGTAATGAGTTGAAAAAAGGGTAAGCTCCAATCCAATGACCTCAGTGTAAATCTTAAAAACTGCTCAGACTATACCTTAGGAGATTTGGTTTAGGTATTCCCTTGTTATAACAATAGAGATACTTGGTCTAACAAGAATCAGGAATGTATTGGGAACTTTTAAAATTACTCCACTCTAATTAGACATACCTTAGGGGAAGATAAAATTGTAAACTCCTGATTGAACAATGAAGATACTTAACTCATGCCTTATAGTGAAGCTAGAATCTTAAGATAGGTCTATTTTTAGATCTAATACAAAAAGGTGTTAAGTAACTGTAAAGGTTAAATTAATCACAAAAAGGTCAAGTAACTTACAAAAGGCAAGCTTAACAAAGAGGTGTGAAGTACCCAAAAGATTTAATCTAACCACAGAAGGTGAAAACCAAAGAAGGTGAAAACTAAGAATGGGAAGTCATGGAAAAAGTGTCTCCTGTGATTGGTAGACATGAAAATTTAGGGGAGGTGACATAAGAGAAAGTTTCTTTAAAAGGAAGGGATAAAAAGTCAGTTGAGGTAATTCAGTTTGGAGAGGAATTTCAGTTTGGGGTGAAAGAACCCAGCTTGGAGACAGTCTTGTGGTGAGTGATAAAGACTGACTCTCTCTATCTTATGCTCAGGGAGGCCACTTTGGCCTAGGATTTTAACTACTGCTTGGCTCAGCCTGAGACAGAGCAGTTTAAATTAATTCTCTCTCTCTCTCTCTCTCTCTCTCTCTCTCTCTCTCTCTCTCTCTCTCTCTCTCTCTCTCTCTCTCTCTCTCTCTTGTCCTTTCCTTAATTCCTTCTCTATTTATTAATTAAAATCTCCATAAACCCTCAGCTGACTTGGGTATTTTCATATTTGGGAATTTCCCATGGCGACCACTTATTTAGATTTCAAGTCACAACACTAAAATTATCCTTTACAGTTTTGGCAACCACGAAGGGATATCATCAGGAGCACCACAATGTCTTAGAGGAGTAGCTGCTACAGCCTTACTAGTGACAACAACTGTTGATCTAGTATTGAGATGCCCATTAACAATTATGTGCCCACATGAGGTAGAAGTATTGTTGCTAAGGCATAGAACACAGGCATTTTCTGATCAGCGAATTACAAGGTATGAAATAACCTTGTTAAATAGCGAAAACATTACCTTGAAATGCTGTACAACCCTTAACCCTGCCACCTTGCTTCCAGATTTACCAACTTCAGGAGAACCAATACACAGTTGTGAAACACTAGTGTCCATGGCAGAAAAGCCTTGAGATAATCTCTTGGACACTCCCTTAGACATTCCAGATCTGGTCTTATTTACTGATGGTTCCTCCTTTATGAGAGATGGCATACGCTACACTGGAGCAGCCGTAGTCTCAGAATTTGCCACTGAATGGTCAGCTTCACTGCCCTCTAATATTAGCGCTCAAGGAGCAGAACTCATAGCTCTGAAGCATGCTTGTATAATTGCCAAGGAAAAAAGGCAACAATTTATACAGATTCTAGATATGCTTTTGGTATATGTCACTCAGTCGGGATGCTATGGCTCCAGAGAGGATTTTTAACCTCAGCTGGAAAATCTATAGGTAATGCAGAAATTATTAATGAAGTTCTTTCTGCTCTTCAGCTGCCTGAAGCCCTAGCTGTAGTTCATTGCTCTGCCCATACAGGTGGCACTGACCCTGTCTCTAGGGGAAATGACTGAGCAGATATTGCTGCAAAGCTACCAGCCATAGAAGGGCCTGAATTAATTTTAACATTAACAACCACTGATGATTTAAATTTATCACTTTCCTATAATGAAAAGGAAGTGGGAAAATGGAAGAAAAAATTCAAAGCAAAACAGATTAATGGAGTATGGGTGTCATCTACAGGAAAATCCCTGTTCCCTAGAAGTTTCTATCACCAAATTTGCCAATCTATTAATAAAAATGGTCACTTTGGTACCCAGGGCATTGTAGACTCCATTAAGAGAGTATGGATAGCCCCTGTTATAACTACTATAGCCTCTAAAGTGTGTTCAGCCTACTCTACCTTCCAAGCATATAACCAAAATGCATTTCATGGCAAAGCCTTTGGTGGGCGTCCTCTGGCTTACACACCCTTTGAACGTCTACAAATAGATTTCATAACAAGGACAAAGGCTAGACGTTATAAATTTTGTCTAGTCATAGTAGATCAACTGACCAAATGGCTGGAAGCATTTCCTGCGACCCAAGCCACAGCGGCTTTTGTTGCTAAGGTGCTTTTAAAAGAAATTATTCCTCACTTTGGACTGCCAACACGTATTGATTCAGATAGAGGAAGTCATTTTACTGATTCTGTCCTAAATCAGATATATTCTTGCTTAGGGATAACTCCCAAATTCCATGTTCCATATCATCCCCAGAGCTCACGCCAAGTTGAGAGGATGAATAAAGAACTTAAAACTATGATTAGAAAATTATGCACTGAGACACATTTAAAATGGCCTGAAATTCTCCCTCTGGCCCTATTTTACCTTAGAAGCAGGCCTAGAGGAGACTTACACATCTCACCATTTGAGATGCTTTTTGGACATCCACCTATACAGGTTAAACCTCTCACCCCTGCATATACATCACTATTGGGGGGGGGGGAATGCTACTATTGCTTCCTATATACAGGAATTACAGCACAAACTACGTGAACTTCATGAATCCAGAGCTGCAGTACAAGCCAGACCACTAGACTTTTTTCTTCATGACCTGAACCCAGGAGATAAAGTGTATATTAAGAATTTCAAGCGTACTGGAGCAACTCAGCCTTCCTGGGAAGGACCATTCCAAATATTGTTAACTACTCCAACATCTATAAAGGTTGGAGAAAAGGACTCTTAGATTCATTGCTCACATGTAAAGAAAGCATCTTCTGCTGAGACTGATTGGCTGTACCCTATCACATGCACTGGAGATAATAATCCATAGACAAGTGGATGCTGTCTTTTGAGGACACATCAAATTCCTGATTTTCCCCCCTTATTTTTATTATTGCTTTTCTTTTATTTTGATTAGAATGTTTGATTTTTTCTTTTTTCTCATTTCTTGTACTAAAGGTACATACAGTATTATTTTTCTGCAGTAATATAAGTTTAATATATATATATATGTATATATATATATATTTATATACTTGCTATAATATCAATGCATAGTCAAAAGCTTTAAACTGTGGGAACCTGCCATTTATTGATAAAATATTATGGGACTGTGATTAATGTTTGTGTCTGATTCTAGGAAAAGGGATAAAAACAAGGAGCACAGACTTAACCTGAATAGTGCCAAAAAGAGCACACAGGAAATACTAATGTGAGACTCGAGGTTGTGACTCTTGACATAAGTAGTCTTAGGACTTCCTTGTATCTACACTCTTTGTGAAGTCCTCAGACAAGTACCAAAGTTTGACTATCATCCTGGTTCCCTATATCCCTGAAAATGACAAAATTTGGACCAGAGAATGACACTTCCCTATCAAAAATAAAATTCTAGGTTTCTTTTTCTTCTTTCTTATAGTATGGCAACTTCCTGTAGTCTTGGCTGCAAATGGGTAAGTGAAATATTACTGCATTATGTCCTGCAGACTTGTGAGATAGAAATTAGTTTAAATTGGACCTATATAAGGGCCTGTTAGAAATTTATTAATCCCAAAGAAGGGCCTATTTTGATTTTTTTTCTTTTCCTTATGTTTTTGTTGTTTTTCTCTTCTTTTGATAATGGATTCATATACCCCCATAACTCAAAATTGCATCATGAGCTGAACTGGATGTTTTTAACACCCACTTCGGGGGGGGGATTGTATTTTAATAAAAATCCAAGATTTTTTATTTTTGGTTCGAGAAAGATCTTCAAGGAAGAAGCTTGCTAACTCCTAAATCCAGAGAATGAACTGTTGTAGAAAAATGCCAGAAAACACACACTACATCAAGAAGATCAAGATTGAACTTGGGGTGTGGTTGATTGAACTGAAGTTTGATTGAACATTTAGGTGTAAATGTAGACTTTTATGCCAAGGGGACTGCCCCTAATTTGGCTTTCTGTCAATGCACCTCGCAAAACATTGGTTTTGTTTTATTTCTTTTCTTTTCCTCCCTAACTACTGTAATTTCTTCTCAGAAAATTGAATATTGTATACTTCTGTAGTTAGAAGTGTTTAGGACTACAAGATGATTATGTTAAATGATCAATGGGGAGACTAGTCTCCCAATGATCATCAGGGGTGATTGTGAATCTTAAAAACTGCTCAGACTGTACCTTAGAAGATTTGCTTTAGGTATTCCCTTATTGTAACAATGGAGATACTTGGTCTAACAAGAATCAGGAATGTATTGGGAACTTTTAAAATTACTCCACCCTAATTAGACATACCTTAGGGGAAGATAAAAGTTGTAAACTCCTGATTGAACAATGAAGATACTTAACTCATACCTTATAGCGAAGCTAGAACCTTAAGATAGGTCTATTTTTAGATCTAATACAAAAAGGTGTTAAGTAACTGTAAAGGTTAAATTAATCACAAAAAGGTCAAGTAACTTACAAAAGGCAAGCTTAACAAAGAGGTGTGAAGTACTCAGAAGATTTAATCTAACCAGAGAAGGTGAAAACTAAAGAAGGTGAAAACTAAGAATGGGCAGTCATGGAAAAAAGTGTCTCCTGTGATTGGTAGACATGAAAATTTAGGGGAGGTGACATAAGAGAAAGTTTCTTTAAAAGGAAGGGATAAAAAGTCATTTGAGGTAATTCAGTTTGGAGAGGAATTTCATTTCGGAGTGGAAGAACCCAGCTTGGAGACAGTCTTGTGGTGGGTGATAAAGATGACTCTCTCTCCCTTATCCTCAGGGAGGCCACTTTGGCCTAGGATTTTAACTACTGCTTGTCTCAGCCTGAGCCAGAGCATTAATTAATTCTCTCTCTCTCTCCTTCCCTTAATTCCTTCTCTATTTATTAATTAAAATCTCCATAAATCCCCAGCTGAATTGGGTATTTTCATATTTGGGAATTTCCCATGGCAATCACTTATTTAGATTTCAAGTCACAACACTAAAATTATCCTTTACATCAGGGAGATAAGAACAGGGTAAGCTCATGTTTGGAGAGAGGGTATCTGAATTAGTCAAATTTCTATCTTAGGGGCTGAATGTTGGGGAAAGATTTGGAGAGGCTTCATGCAAGAGGTGGGGCCTGTGCTGAGCTGGACTGGACTGGGACAGGTAGGAGGAATCTTTCAGGAAACATTAGTTTAGCCTATAGGTAGGACTCAGGATTGCAGGGAGAACAATGTACTGTCCAGTATGGCCAGCACATAGAATTCCTGAAAGAAAATAATGGAGATTTAGACTAGAAAGCTAATATAACACCAAATGATAGAAGCCTCAAACACCTGGCTAATTGAATTCTGTGTTACAGGCTCTTTGAATGCATGGAAATTCCTTGAAAAAGGAAAATTATCTGGGCAGCTTTCTGAAGGATTGTTTCTAGGGGGAGGAGAGGGAACAACCCTTTGTGGTAGTGGTGAGAGAGCACAGTCCTGAGTAAGCAATTAATAAACATCTGTTGACTTGAAAGCAATGACAAAACCTTAATAAGAAATGCAAGAAAACCTCAGCATGGTGAACCTCAGCATGGCTTTATCAACACCATAGACCTAGATTAGTCAGCTTTACTTCCTTCTATTTTTGGACAAAGGATACTTAGGCAGTACAGTGGATAGAGTGCTGGGCCTGGAGTCAGGAAAATGGGAGTTCAAACCTGGCCTCATGTACTTACTAGCCATGTGATACTGGGCTCTATTTACACTCAACTTTATTTACCTCAGTTTCTTCATCTATAAAATGGAATGGAAAAGGATATGGCAAACCACTGCAGGGTCTTTGCCAAGAAAATTCTAAATAAAGTCACAGAGTCAAAAATGAAAAATATCTGAATGACAATAGAGCTTTCATATCATAAGAATATAGAAAACAAAGTAGATCTTGACTACATCAAAGCATTCATGCAATCCTCTGTGAAAGGGAATTCTTTTTTCTCTTTGTCTGTTTTGAATTAATCAACCAAAATCTTAAGCACCCTTACTTAACACTAAGTAAGGGAGTTCACAAGTCACTTACTTAGAAAGCTCTACCCTTTTAACTCAATCAGTCAGAAACTTGTGAATCCTTTGATAAGAGTTTATACCCTCAGAAGATGAGAGGTGGATCCCATAGACACTGCCCACCTGGGAAATTCTAGGCAATTTGGAAGCTGTGATTGGCCCCTATGAAGAGAGGAAGGGACAGGAAGTGACATGGAAAAAGAACTATAAAAAGTCCCAAACTTCTTGTCCAAGGAGTCTTTGGCTTGAATCTTCATCTTGGAGCTTTGACTGGTGAATTGTCTCTTGGAGATGGCTTTGGACTTGAACCTTGGCTTTGATTTGGGACCTTGGCTCTGGACTGCTTCTTGAAGGACTGCTCCTGGATCTTCTCTTTTGGACTTTATCTTGGATGAGTGAGTAGATGGCCTTTCCTTCCTGGCTTCTGGAGAGATTGATTCTGGAGAGGTCTCCTTCTCCTTGAGGAGGCTGCGCTGGTGTAACCTTTTCCATAAAACACCACCAGGTCCTCTGGCTGAGGGTTAACAAGCCCTGCCAGGGCTGAACTGGACACCAGAGCAACATTTAGTGTAATAGGGTAGACATTTTCTCTACCCTTTCTTACATTTCTCTTCTTTCATTCTTTCCATCTCCTTGTAAATAAACACTACTAAAAGTCATTTTGACTTGAGCTATACTATTTTAAATCAGGGATCACAATACTACCTTAGAAGTCTCATATTTAATCAAACTCCTAAATTTAATTCCTTACACTTCTCAATAACCCTTATAGGTCTGTACTTATTCTAAGAATTATTATTCTCATTTTACAATGAGGAAACTGAGGTTCACAGTGCTTTAGTGATTTGCTCATAATCATGAAGCTAATAAGGGTCAGAGGTAGGATAATAGGAGTTATTATTACAGACCATTCTTATTTAGAAGAAGCAAACTAGTAAATGTTGATGTCTTTTATGCTACTTTTTTTAAAGAATGAACCATCTATAGGCTTTTAGAATCCTCTCCTTTGAGATATGTTAAAAAGCATTCCATGTATGCCTTTAAAACTGTGCCACTTAAGTAAGGATTATGTAATTCTTTTCACTTTATGAAAATGAAAACAAGTGCTGTAAACTCTAGTGTATTATTATTATTATTCCCTCTTAGTAAATACTTTGACAAAGTTTTGAAGGCTTTGAAGCATTTTTTCATAATCATCCAATTATCCCTGACAATCTTGAGAAATTATTTCCAATCATTTGTCACTTTTGCAGTATTATGTCATATTGTTCCTCTTGATCACCTTTCTGCCACAGTCAAACTGCCATCTCTGTGCCTTTGCATACAAGTGACTTCCCATGTCTGGAATGCTCTCCCTCCTCATGCCCACAGCAAAAGTAAAATTGCCATCTTACTCCAAAGCATATCTTGGTTCCATGTCCTACATGATCCCATCCTCATGCTATTACTCACCCACTTAAAATTACTTTGTATCTATTTCACATTTACTTCTCAGTATGCACACACATTCAATGCTTACTCCCTCCTCTACCTCCATCACTCCAATATAGTTGCTTGTTGTGGCCAAGAAATAATTCATTTTTTGTTCTCTGTATTCCCAGTGCCTTGCATATGTGTTTGTGCTTGATAAATGCAACAAATTCAATTGTTAGATTATGTAAATGGGGACATTCTTGAGGCATGGCCAAGAATTACCTTGTAGAGTATTTTCTAAAAGAACCAATAACTTTGCTCAGAGTTCTAGCTCTTCATCCAAAACTTTGGGGATCAGTTAAAATTCATCTGTATGAATAATACTCCATCACTGATCCAGATCACAAGCTGTTTGGGCCCCTGGTGAGCAGTTTTCATGAGTTGTTATGTTATGTTAAAACAAACAAAAACATAAAAAACCCAGAAACCAAAGTATCCTTCCTTAGTCGTGGAGAATCTGCTGATGCAGAGCCTCTCCAACTTCGGCCAGACTGGTCTTGAACTACAGACATATATTGGCAGGCCCATGCTTGACATTTTTTCCAGTTTGGTAGGAGCTAATAGAGCTTTCTTATGCTACTCTGTCATAGCTTTCAAGGACCTAGGGTCACCTCTATGCCACAAGGAGGCATTGGAGTAAGACTTTAATGAAGGAAGAACACATTACTAGGCAGGGATGCTTACATCATACTAATAGAAATCTAATTACATTTAAATTACTTTGTAACCCATATGCATGTTTAATGCCATAGGAATCATTATGCCTGTTAACTGTAATGAATAAAATAAAATATATAACCCTATTTCATGGGTCCCAGAGAAGCATTTTTTTCTTATTTAAATAAATTGGATTTTTTTAAAAGTTCATTGTTAAACGCTGTGAAATAAAATTTGACTAAAATATAAAGGAACTGATGTCATCACATTCCCTGAATCTGAGTGAGGTTCCATCGTTGTTTTCAGCTGAGATGACTACAGTATTTCTGCTTTTTGTGTTAAGGATTGGAAAAATAAAACATTAGAAAATGGAAAATCAAGTTGACTTTCAAATTCCCAATTCAAAAGGAAAGAAGGGATAAAATATTTTATAGTAGTGTTTGATCAAATATAATATTAAAAAATTGAAGAACTGTAGGTTAGCTTGTGTAGTGGGAACAAGGGGGCTCTGGAATGTGAGGGACTGGGTTCCAATCCTGTCCCTGGTGCTTACTATACATGTGATAATTAGGCAAGTCACTTAGCCTATCTTTCAGACTCAGTTTATTCATTCATAAAAATAAGAGAAATGGAATAGAGTAATGCTGAGATTCCTTCTAGATCCAGATCTGTAATCTTGAATTACACTTCCAGTACATGAATGGGATGAGTAGAGGTACCAAAAGCTCAAAATTATATAGTCCTTTAGGAATTGCCTGTTGGACAACTCTGTGCATAAACAACTCATGTTTTCTATATCAGAGTCCCAATTTGACACCTTAGCTATGACTGATAGTTCTGTGGCTGGGTTTCTTGCTGCAAATTTCTCTTTTCTAATCATGCCTTCCATTTGTGGGATTCTGGCCCAGTTCTAGACAAAAGGACTGCTGTGGTAACACAGACAATCCTTTGTATCTTCTCTTTATATGAGTGTCCCATACAGAGGATTTAGACCCAAGTCCTACTTTCCCTTTAGACTATGGGACTATGTTTAATTCATACAGTATGTACATTGATTTCAGAAGATCTGTTTCAGGTTTTGGCCTCTATGCTGTAAGTAATTGCTTCCTGTTTGGATGTCTAACTTCAAATTTCTCTTCTTTTTACTTGGGTCTTCTTTATGAGAGATTGTAGTTCCTGCTTTTCTTCTAGACCAAGGGGCTGTCTTCAAGTCACAATGTATGAATACATTTCATGTGGTCTGAACCAGATCCTGGGTAGGCCAGGCAGTTGTGATTACTCCATGTTGAAATTCTTGCTGCAGATTCCTATTCTCTTTACCTGGAAATTCATTATGGATATCCCAGAATCTGTTTTCTCACCAGACAAAAAGATTGTGGGAGGTACAAAATCAGTCCTTGGAAGAATTTCAGGGGGCCTGTACTATAGTCCTATGCAGGCACTTTTGCTATCATTGCCTCTTGGTTGGATTTCATGCTTAAGAATTTTCGTCTTTTTACTTGGGTCTTCTTTATGGGGGATTATAGGTTATCTCTGCTTTCACTTTTTTTTTTAAACACTTACCTTCTATCTTGGAGCCAAAGGCAGAAGAGTGGTAAGGGCTAGGCAATGGGGGTTAAGTGACTTGCCCAGGGTCACACAGCTGGGAAGTGTCTGAGGCCACATTTGAACCCAGGACTTCCCATCTCTGGCCCTGGCTCTCAATCCACTGAGCTACCCAGCTGCCCCCTCTGCTTTCACCTTTGAACAAGGAATTGTTTCATAAGCATAGATTGTTCATGGATAGATTTCAGGGGGTGTATTCTAGAACCTGGGTTCAGTCTCACTGGTTATACTAACTGTTTGATGGCTATAGCTCTTCCTTCAGATCCCTAATCTCTTAACTTAGATTACCCTTCTGGATTCTGAGGAGTTTCTGACACAGCTCCTGCTTTTTCTCTGTAGCAAGGAACTGTCTTTGGAACACAGATTAAATTATTGATTGATTCCAGGGGGTCTATAATACAGTCTACTATTAGAACGCAATACTATTACTATTAGCTTCATGGGTGAATTTTTGAGGCACACTCTTCTCTTTACTTTGGTGTACCCTTTGGGGGATTCTGAATCCAGCTCCTACTTTCTTTCTCGGCAGAGGGACTGTCTTTGGCTCACATAAAATCTATTAATAGATTTCATATGGCCTATAATACACTGCAATTTAGGCCCTCTGCTGTGAATAATTGCTCCATGGTTGGATTATCTCTTGCAGATTCCTATTCTCTTTACCTAGATCTCCCTTTGGGGGGACTCTGGCTTAGCTCCAGAGCAAGGGACTGGCTGTCTTTAGTCCACAGATAAACCATTTGTTAATTTTGGGAATTCTGTATTAGATGCCACTGTTAGGACCCCTGCTGTGACTAAATACTTTGTAGTTGAATTTCTTGTTGCAGATTCTTGTTCTCTTTACCTAGATCACACTTATGGAGGATTGTGGGTTTGTACTTGCTTTCTGTCTAGACCAAGGACAGTCTTTGATATAAAGAAAAATCATTCCTTGATATTAGTGGATATGTACTTGATTTTACTGTTGGAACCTGCTACTGTGACTAATTACTCAATGGTTGAATTTCTTCTTGCAGATTGCTATCCCCTTTACCTAGAGGTCCCTTATGGGGATTCTGGGTTCCTTACTGCTTTCTCTCCAGAGAAAGGGCTCTCTTTGATCTCTGGATAAACCATCCCTTGATTTTACTTGTTCTGTACTAGAGTACTCTACTAGGACCACCTGCTGTGAATAACCTCTTCTGGGTTGGATTTCTTGTTGCGAATTCCTGTTCTTTTATCTAGCTCTTCCTTATAGGGAATTCTGGGTTTGTTTCTGCTTTCTCTCTAGACCAGTGATGGCAAACCTTTTAGAGATGGAGTTCTTGGCCCTGCCCCCACTCCATCCCTGAGACTAAGAGCCATGACTCTGCTGCCACCTCCCACTAGACCATATGCCGTGCCCCTACCTTACCCCACACAGGGGAGGGAGTAAGAGCTCCCATTGGGCTGCTGAGAAGATGGGCTAGTCATGTGAGAAATTTCCTCAGAGCAGGTGAGAGGGGGTGGGGAGTGACCTGAGAGCTCCACTCTCCTCCAGCTCTGCCATTTGTAAGCCATCCACCTTACCCCTTGTGCACTCCCATTGGGCTCTTGGGCAGAGGAGCAGAGGACATGAAAAAATGTCATCAGGCATGGTGCAGAGGGGGAAGTGAGCAGCTCTGCCTGAGCCCCTCTGCCTTTCTAGTAATAAACTTTGGGGGCAGGGTTGAGGGTGGCCAAGTGCCCAAAGAGAATACTCTGTGTGTCATCTTTGGCACCTGTGTCATAGGTTCACCATCACTGCTCTAGACCAAGGACTGTCTTTGGTCCACAGATGAACTATGACTTGATATTAGGGGTTCTGTACTAGATTCCACATTTAGGAAACCTAGGTATGTCTAATTGCTTCGTCATTGGATTTCTTGTTGCTGATTCCTGTTCTTTATCAAAATCTCCCTAATGGGGGATTTTGGATTTCTTTCTGCTTTCTCTCTAGTATAAGGCCTGTCTTGCATCCAGAGATAAACCATGCCTTCATTTTAGGGGATAAGTCCTAGTGTCCACTCTTAAAACCTCCTGCTGTGACTGATTGCTTCATGGTTGAATTCTTGATTATATTTACTGTTCTTCTTTGGCTAGATCTACGTTATGGACATTCTGGCTTAGCTCCTGCTTTCATTCTAGGCCAAGGAATAGTCTTTGTGAATTCTCTGTTATAGAGATAAACCATTCCTTGATTTTAGTGAATATGTACTAAATTTCACTATTGGGACCCCCTACTATAACTAATTACAGTAATACATCAGTCTTCATTGTAATCTGTTATTGTCAGTTTCAGTTTTTGTTGATTTTTTTCCGTGAAAAATCTGTCGTGATTTTCATTGGTTGCCTTGGATTTCATTGGTGTACCCATGTGACCTCACTGCTAATTTTGCAATAACAAAATGTTCTCCTGCTCAGTGTGGCATTGTTTCTTCTGTGAGCATCACCCTGCACATTTAGCCAAACAATGCCATTGCTTTCCAGTGTTTTTGTGCTTTTTTATTGATTGTAAGTGCTAATACTACAATTATATGCAAGTGATTACTGCATATACAGTGGTTTAATGTGTTTATTTTGCATTTTTCAGTTTCAAAATATATGTAATACATGTAAGATAAAATCACATGTGCTCAAATCTCATTGTCCCTGTTAGGTGTTTCCTTGCTAATAAGCTAACCCTTTTCTTTTAGCTCCATCTTGGGACCAAATAAAGTTTCCAAATAATGCCTGTGTCTCCTATGGGCCTTATGGAGCAGGATTCCCCTTCCAAACAATAACCTCTCTTTCCCCTCCTAGCCATCTTCCACACACCAAGAAGAGTCTTCAGAAAAGTGAATGCCATCTTAAATGTTCATTTATTCTTTACATTAGTCTTTTATATTCATTTTATGTTAATTTCTTTTTGTTTTTAGTATTAAAATGATATTTATTCTCTATAAAATGTGTTTGGGGCATGTATCTTGAAGATTCTAGAACAAATTAATTGTATTTACATTGATTCATATGGAAATAATTGCCTCGGTTTTTGTTGGTTTCACATTTTGCCAATTGTTTTCAGATTGATTATCAATGGAAACCGAAGTATCATTGTACTCAGTGGTTGGATTTCTTGTTGCAGATAGCTGTTCTCTTTACCTAGAACTCCCATATAGATGATTCTGTGTTTATACCTTCTTTATCTCTAGACCAGGGTCTATTTATGGTCCAGAGATTAACCATGCCTTGATTTTAGGGGGTATATGTTAGTGTCCACTTGCAGGACCCCCTGCTGTGACTAATTGTTGTGTGGTTGGATTTCTGATTCAATTTCCTATTATCTTTACCTAGATCTCCATTATGGGGAAATGTGGCTTAGTTTGAGCTTTCTCTCTAAACCAAAGGATTGTCTTGGGCCCAAAGATGAACTATCCTTTGATTTTAAGGGATTGCATTAGATTCTATTTTAGGACCCTTTGCAGTGAATAATTGCTCTATGGTTGGATCTCTTCTCCATAAATAGAACAGCCATCTGCAACAAGAAATCAAACCACTGAGAAATTAGTCACAGCATGGGGGTCTAAGAGTAAACCCTGATACACACCTCCTAAAACTATGGCATGATGGATCTGTGGACCACAGATAATACTTGGTCTAGAGAGGAAGCGGGAAGAAATCTGCAATCCCTCATAAGGGAGCTCTAGATAAAAGAATAGGACCAGCAACAAGAAATTCAATCATGATACAGTTAGTCACAGCAGGGTGTCCTAATTGTAGAATCTGGAACAAAACCCCTAATATCAAGTCATAGTTCATCTGTGGACCAAAGAAAGCAATTGGTCTACAGAGAAAGCAGGAATAAGCCCAGCATCCCCAAAAGGGAAATATCAGTGTGAACTTTAAAACTACTCCACCCTAATCAGACCATACTTTAAGGGAAGATAAAGTTGTAATCTCCTGATTGTAACAGCAGAGATACTTGGTCTAACATAATCAGGAATGTCTTGTGAACTCTACATTGCTCCACCCTACTTGGTCTAATAAGGTCAGGAATGTCTGCATCTATACTTAAGGATTAAGTATCTAGGAGGATGGCCTTTGATAGACATGTGCAGAAACAGCTGACAGACATCTGGGCTGTCCTAAGTCAAGCTAAACTACCACTGGTACAGATGAGACTCAGGAAAGTGATGTAAAACCATCTATATAGGGTGCATCACTTCCTCTCTTTGGTCTCTCTCCCTGGAGAGGTGGATCTGGCTGGTGACTTCCTGTGAGCAGTCCTGGGCGCCAATTCGATCCTGGAACTCGAGCCTGGAGGAGCTCCCTCAGACAGCTTCCTTGAGACGGTCACGTGGTGAATGATAAGACTGACTTCCCTTTCCCTTGGCTCTCAAGGGAGGCCCCCTTGGCCAAGGCCTTTAAATCCTGCCTGGTTCAGGCTGAGCCGGAGCAGTTTTAATTAACTCTCTCCCCCCCCTTAAATTCTTTCCTCCATATTAATTAAAATCATCATAATTCCCAGCTGACTTGGGTATTTTACTATTTTGGATGTCCCATGGTGACCAATAATTAAATATAGTTTAGGTCACAATGCTCAAATTATTCTTACGTCAGTAAACAGAACAGGAATCTGCAACAAGAAATTAAAAAATGAAGTGATTATTCACAGAAGGGGGTCAAAACAGGGATCTTCAGGAAACCCCATCTGAAATCAAATGATTGTTTATCTATGGACAAAATACAGTTCCTAAGTCTAGAGAAAAAGCAGAAACAATCACAGATAAGGGAGATCTAGACAAAGAGAACAAGAATATGGAGAAGAAATCCAGCCATTAAAGCAATCAATCACAGAAGGAGTCCTTATAATGACCAGAGCCACAAAAATCAAGGAATGGTTTGCCTCTGAACCAAAGACATTTCTTGGTCTAGAGAGAAAGCAGGAAGAAACCTAAAATTCTCCATAATGAAGATCTAGGTAAAGAGAATAGGAAACTGCAACAAGAAATCAAACCAAGAAACCATTCCTCACAGCATGATGTCCTATGAGTGGAATATAGTATAGAAGAACTAAATAAAGGGATGGTTTATCTGTGGACAAAAGACAAGCCTTAGTCTAAAAAGAAACAAAGAGCTAAGCCAAAATCCCTGTAAGGTAGATCTAGCTAAAGAGAATAGAATCCACCTGGACAGCAATTAGTCACAGGAGGGAGTACTAACACTCTAATCCAGGGCAAGCCCCTAAAATCAAAGGATATTGCTTCAATGGGCCAAAGACATTCCCTTAGTTTAGAGAGAAAGCAAGAACTAGGCAAGAAACCCCAATAAGGAGGGCAAGGTAAAAATAAGAGGAATTTATGGAAGAAATCCATCCTTGGAGAAATTTGTAACAACCATTTCATTGAGTATCTGTGGACAAAATACAGTTTCTAAGACTAGAATAAGAATATAATTAAACACTACAGATGTATGAATCATTTGTATGGGAGATTTAGGAAAAGAGAAAATGAATTTGGAGAAGAAATCCAATCATGGAGCACTTAGTCATAGCTGGGAAGCCTAATACTTTGATCTATTACAATTCCCTAAAATAAAAAAAGATATTTCATATCTGGTCCAAAAATAGTGTAGAGAGAAAAGCAGAATCTAGGCACATATCCTGCATAAACCAAATCAACGTAAAGAGAAGAGGAATGTACAGAAAAATTCCATCCTTGATAAAATTCGTCATAGCAAGGGGTCTAAATAGTAGAATCCAGGAAAACCACCATGAAATTATTCAATGATATATCTGGAGACAAAAGACAGTGTATAGGTCTAGACAAAAAACAGGAGCAATATCAGAATCCCACATGAAGATTGAGGAAAAGAGTATAAGAATTTGCAGAAAAAATTCAACCAAGGATCAGTAAATCATAGCAGCGTGTCCTAACAGTGACCTCTACTTCAGAGCCACTAAAATCAAGAGAGAGCTTATCTATGAAGCAACAAGAGTTCTTGCTCCAGAGAGAAATCAGGAACAAACCCAGAATCTCCCATAAAGGAGCTCTTGAGAAATAGCACAATAATCTGCAAGAAGAAATTCAACCATGAAGTAATTACTGACAGTAAGGTGTCCTCACATTAGAATCTAGAACAATGACCTAAAATCAGAAGATAGTTCACCAGTGGTCCAAAAACAGTACCTTGGTTTAGAGAAGAATTGGGAAGTAGGCCAGAAAACCCCATAAGGGAGATCAATATAAAGAGATGAGACATTTATTGAAGAATTCTATCTTAGGAGACATTTCTCACAGCAAGGGGTCTAAACAATGGACTCCAGTAAAGTTTTTGTGAAATCATTTCATAATCTATCTGTGGACAAAAGAAAGTCTCTAGTTCTAGAGCAAAACAACAGGGGCTTCAGAATCCTCTATAAGTGAGATTTAGGGAAAAAGAACAAGAATCTAGAGAAAAATCAAAGCCTGAACCACTAAGTCATTGCTTTGGGTCTGAACAATTGAATCTAGTATAGCTTCCTAAAATCAAAGGAAACTTCATATGTGATTCAAAAATAGTCCAGTCGGGTAGAGAGAAAGAAGGACCTGAAGCAGAATGCCCCATAAAAGGAAATCAAGGTAAGGAATAGAATAATTTACAGAAAAAATCCATCCCTATAGAAATAAGTCACAACAGGGGGGCTAAATATTGGACTGCAGTAAAACACCTTTAAAATTGACTGATGGTATACATGGGGACAAAAGAGGTCTGGGGAAAAAGCAGGTGGAATGTCAGAATCACCCATAATGAAGATGTAGGGAAAGGGCATAGGAATTTCCAGAAAAAAATAAATCCATGGAACAAATGAACGCAGCAGGGGGTCCTAATGGGATCTATACTGTAGTACGCTACAGTGAATCAATAGTTTATCTTTGGACCAACAACAATCCTGGGCCTAGAGAGAAATATGGAAGAAACTGAAAATCCCCCATAAGGGATCTCTAGAGAAACAGAATAATAATCTTTAAGAAGAAATCCAAATATAAAACAATTACTGACAGTAAGGTGTTCTCACAGCAGAATATAGTAAAATGACCTAAAATCAAAAGATACTTCATTTGTGATAAAAAAAAAAAACAATCCATTGGTTAAGAGAGAGAGTGAATGCTAGACCAGAAGCCCTCATAAGGTAGTGGCAGTCTCTCGGTGACCAAAAATGACTATTGTCTTTGTGCAGTTTCATCTACAGTGTACCCTCATGTGGCTTTGAAGTCCAAAGGCTGAGGCGCAGAGTTTGTGGCACATGGGGCATGGGACGCCAGTTGTTACGGGAGGTGCGGTTGTGGCCTGGTGTCGGCGTTCACGTGCAGCAGCAAGACGTCAACGTTGTTCATCTTCAAAGGTGGTGGCGGCATGGTTAATGTGGGTTCGCCAGCTGCTTCTGTCAGAGGCAGCGAGTTCTAGTTGCTTTGGTGTAATGCCAGCCCACTTCAAGTTGGACTTTAGCTGATCCTTGAATCTTTTCTTTGGTCGGCCTTGTTTCCTGAGTCCAGCTGACAGTTCACCATAGAATACCTGTCTTGGTATTTGCTGTGGGTCCATGTGGATGATGTATCCAGACCATCGTAGCTGGGTTTTGAGGACCATGACTTCGATGCTGGTGGAGTAGGCTCTGTCGAGGACTTCCTGGTTGGTGATTTGGTCCTGCCATCGGATCCTCATGATTGACCGGAGAGAGCGTTGGTGGAATTGCTCCAGCTGTTTCATGTGCTTCCGGTACAATGTCCATGTCTCACAACCGTACAGGAGCGAGCTGAGGACCACTGCATTATACACTTTGAGCTTCGTTGCAGTGCTTACACCTCTGTGTTGGAGGACTTTGGAGCGCAGCCTCCCGAGTGCCTGGCTGGCCTTTTGGATCCTTGCATTAATCTCGTGGTCTAGGGACCTGTCATTGGCGATGGTGCTGCCCAGGTACTTGAAAGTGTTGACGTTAGAAAGCTGCGTGCCGCTGATTGTAATGCACGGCTGGTTCGTTGGCCTCCCTGGTGCAGGTTGGAACAGCACCTCTGTTTTGCTAAGGCTGATAGTCAGGACAAACAGTTTTGTTGAGGTGGAGAACCTGTCCACAATGGTTTGAAGATGATTTTCTTGGTGGGCCATGAGAGCACAGTCATCTGCAAAGAGAGCTTCCAGGATGAGTCTCTCTGTTGTCTTTGTTTTTGCAGTCAGGCGGCGAAGGTCAAATAGTGAGCCATCCAGTCGGTATTTGATGTAGACGCCCAGGTCTAGATCCATCACAGCATGTCGTAATACTTGGATGAAAAATAGGTTGAATAGTACCGGAGTGAGGACACAGCCTTGTTTCACGCCATTGGAGATGTTGAAGCGATCGGAAGTTTCTCCACCAGATAGGACTTCCCCTGTCATGTTGACATGAAAGAGCTGGATCAGTTTGACGAATTTTGCTGGGCAACCAAGCTTGCTGAGGATCACCCACAATGTGTCCCTGTTCACTGTGTCGAACTCCTTTGTCAGGTCTATGAAGACAATGTAGAGACACAGGTTCTGCTCAAGGCATTTTTCCTGCATTTGCCTCACCGTGAAGACCATGTCGATGGTGCTAAGATCTGTTTGGAAGCCACATTGTGATTCAGGCAGGTTCTGCTCTGAAACAGATGACCGGAGTCTGTTGAGTATAACACGGGCGAGGATCTTTCCGGCAGTGGAGAGTAGTGAGATGCCTCTGTAGTTGTCATAGGCTGCTCATGAGCCTTTGTTCTTGTAGAGGGCTACGATGGAGGCATCTCTGAGTTCTGGGGGCATGTCTTCCTCTTCCCATATGCTGGTCAGCACTATGTGGAATACCTGGAGTGCCTTTCCCTTTAAGGCCTTGTACACCTCGGTTGGGATCCCGTCTTTACCAGGTGCCTTGCCTGCACTCATTTGTTTAATGGCTTTTTGGACTTCCTCTATTGAAAGAGGGACATCAAGTTGTTCAATGGTGCGGTTTTGGGGGATCTGGTCAAGGGTGCTTTGGTCGACTGAAAAGGGTTGGTTGAGAAGCTGATTGAAGTGTTTTTTCCACCTGTTGCTGATGCCTTTTTATCTTTTATGAGAGTGTCACCGTCAGAGGATAGTAAGGGAGTGGTGGTGGGTTTTAATGGCCCATAGAAAGTCTTGAGGGCACTGAAAAATTGTTTGTAGTTTTTCATATCAGCAAAATGCTGGATTTCTTCTGCCTTTTTCCCACCATCGGTCTTGCATCTTCCTGATCTCATGCTGCGCCATGGCTTGGAGAGACTTGAATCTGTCCTTTTTAGGAGCAGAGTTTGGGTTATTTTGCCACTCCATAAAGGTTTTGTTCTTTTTGCTCAATAGGTCTTCAATAGCAGTGTTGTTCTCGTCGAACCAGTCCTGGTGGTTGCGTTGTTTGGGGCCTAGGACTGCCTTTGATGTTTCCTTCACTGTGTCTCTGAACTGGTTCCATTTCTCGGTTGAGCTTCCAGTGAGTGGTCCCTTGGCAGACAGCTTGTCGTCCAGGCAGGACTGGAATGTTTGCAAATAAGATGGATCTCTAAGATGACTCACATTGTAAAATGCGCGAACTGTCTGGGCTTGTTTTGGATGGTGAGGTGCAATGCGCATTTGAAGATTCGCTCTAACCAATCCGTGGTCTGTCCAGCATTCAACTCGTCTCATGGCTCTGGTGATCTTTACATCCTGGATGTCTCGCTGGCGTACAATGATGTCGTCAATGAGATGCCACTGTTTTGATCATGATTGCATCCACGTTAGTTTATATTTGTTCGCTATTCTGAACATAGTGTTTGTGATGGTGAGTTCAAACTCTGAGCATTTGCTGAGTAGCAGTAGGCCGTTGTTGTTCATTTTGCCCTTGCCATGTTTGCTGAGCACTCCTTTTCATCTTTTATGGTCCTTGCCAACGTGGGCGTTGAAGTCTCCCAGTAGTATCAGCTTGTCATTGGTGGGCACTGAGTGCAGGATGGCACTCAGGTCAGAGCAGAATTGCTCGATGGTCTCCTCTGTGCTGGTCAGTGTTGGGGCATATGCGCTGATGATTGTGGCATACTGGTCTTTGCTGAGAGGCAAATGGATCTTCATGAGCCTCTCACTAATGCCCACAGGCAAGTCTGGCAGCTGTTTGAGCAAACTGGTCTTGATAGCCAGGCCAACACCATGAATTCTGTCTTCATTTGTGGCTCTACCTTTCCAGAAGAAGGTGTGTCCAGTGGTGGGTTAGCTGAGTGATCCCTCTTCTGGTAGGCGTGTTTCACTTAAGGCTGCGATGTCGATGTTATATCACACCAGTTCTTTACTGATTAGAGCTGTTCTTCTCTCAGGTCTTGAGGTATTCTCTCTATCAAGTAATGTTCTGATGTTCCAGGCTCCTAGTAGGAGTTTCTTTGTATTTTATTTCTTTTGATTTCGACCGCTTAAAGGGATGACCCGCCAGCCGTGGTGTGCTGACCGGGTGTTTGTAGGGCAGGCAATGTTTGGGACACCTTTTCTAGTCCCCTCCCTTGATTAGGGTGAGCAGTGCTGTCCAAAAAGGGCTGCTCAGTTGCCCAGGATGCTGCCGAACGTCCCTGCTGCCCACAGGGCAAAGCGACCACTGGTCCGTGGGCCGCCTACGTGCAGGATCGTGACTACAACTGCCAGTGGTCACCTCCACCTGTTGCATCGCCACTCCCCCATTGCTGCAGGTCTTGAAGAGGGTGGATGGGGTCAGGATAGATGAGTGTGCACAAAGATACTTGTGCGTGAAAGAGATTTAAGTGGAAAAGTCTACGCACAGAGACAGTCCCACTCTCTCGGCGTTGGAAGCCTGGGTCCAGTGGCACGAAAAATTGTTATGTCTGGAGACTTCCTCAGCTGCATTGGATGGCCGTGTTGTCTTTTGTGCTCCAACATGCCCTAAGCACTCCACAGTGCTTTGCTGCATCACCATCTCAGCCGTTGAACCTTCCTATTGGTTTCTTCCACCTGTTCCACCAAAGCAATCTTCTTCACAGCTACTGGGAGCCACAAGTGAGAGCTGGGTGTCAGGTGGGGGTCAGAGGCTGGAGAGCTGCCCTAGGAGGGCACGACAAGCCCTCCATACCAGAGATACTACCCTTCCCTGAGCACCCCATACACCCCAGGGCTTTGCTCACCCTTATAAGGTAGGTAAAAGTAAAGAGTAGATAACTTTATAGAAGAAATCCCTCCATGGAGAAATTTGCCACAGATGGGCATCTAAACATTGGACTCCAGGACAGACTCTAGGATATTGTCAGACAAAAGACAATCCCTGGATCTACCTTAAAACAGTAGTGATGTCAGAATCCCCTATAAGTGAGATTTAGGGACAAAGAACAGGAATTTGGAGAAGAAATTCAAATATAGAGCACATAGTCATTCCTTTGTGACCCCCAAATTGGATCTAATATAATTCCCTAAAATCAAAGGATACTCCATATATGGTTTAAAAATTGTTCTGCAGGGTAGAGAGAAAGTAGGATGTCAGGCAGACTCCCTCATAAAAGGAAATCAAGGCAAAGAGTAGAAGAATTTACATAATAACACATCCCTGGAGAAATTAGTCACAGCAGGGTGTCTAAATACTGGACTCTAGGGAAACACCTCTAAAATTAACTGATGGTGTACATGGGGACTAAACATTGTATCTAGGTCTAGGCAAAAATCAAGAGCAATGTAAAAATCACCTATGATGAAGGTGTAGGGAAATAGAACATCAGTTTGGAAAAAAATTTACTACAATGCCCTAAAATCAAAAGATACTTCACTTGTGGTCCAAAATCAATCCATTGGTTTAGGGAGAGAGTGGGAGCTAGAGCAGAAACCCTGATAAAGTAGATAAAAGTAGACAGAACAGGATTTTAGAGAATAAAATCATTAATGGAGAGATTTGTAACAGCAGGGGGTCTAAATGGTACACTTCAGGAAAGCCCCTGTGAAATCATTTCATAGTGTATTTGTGGACAAAAGATAGTCTCTTGTTCTACAGTAAAACACTAGTGATGTCAGAATCCCCTATAAGTTAGATTTATGGAAAGAGAAAAGGAATTTGGAAAAAATATTCAAGCCTGGATTACTTAGTCATATCTTTGAGTCCAAATAATTGGATCTAGCATAGGTCCCTAAAATCAAAAGAAAGTTCATATGTGGTTCACAAACAGTCCCATGGGGTAGAGAAAAAGCAGGACCTAAGGCAGAATCACCCATAAAAGTTAATTAAGATAAAAAGAAGTATTTATAAAAAAATATCCATCCATCGAGAAATTAGTAACAGCAGGGGTCTAAATACTAGACTCTAGGGCAGTGATAGGCAACCTTTTACAACTTTTTAGGGACCCCATGCAATGCCCCCCCAGACTGTGTATCAGCGCCCACCCCTCATTGTGTGCCATGCCCTGCCCCCAACTGTGTGCCCTGCCTTCTGACTATGTGCAGGGGTGTGGCTGCCAATGTTTCATTACGATACCAATATATACAATTAGAGGAATACATCATCATTTCCTTTCTGGAGGTGACAGAGTTCCCACTGCAATTTCTACACAGTGCATGAGTCATAATAAAAGGAAAAGGGTCAGTGAACCAACCCTCAGCAAAGCATTTATAAGGGTGGGTCTGGGAATATTTAGTAAAAGTGAAAGGCTGCAGCTAGAATAGGAGTGGATGTGAATATCCTGGAGGCCTCAGGCATTTGGTAAAACTCTGAGGCACTGAGGACTTGGGCTAGGCTCTGGGATTTCCTTTGCTTTTCTTTTCAAACCCAGGAGAAACTGTCTACCTGTTTCTGGGGGGATAAAGGATTCAATTCGAGACATGAGTCCATGTATTCTGCCCTTCCAGTTTTATAGCTATGGGGGTGGATAGGATGGTTCCATGGGGACCCTCCCAACAAGATATTAACTGATCATTCCATTTGAGCTAGGTGTTTGATTTTGTCCCCATCCTCCTTTGAAGGATCAGGGAGGATATGATTAGCATACAATTCCCAAAGGACCTTATACCTTTTGCAGGGTGATAGGTGGGTAGAATCTATCTCCAATCTGAGGGGAGTGTCCTATCCCTCTGCACTGCTGGGATCCCAGGACCATAGGGCACATCCTCTGCCTCTGCTTAGCTCTGGGGAGTCTGGTGTTGGGGGTGGCAGAGGAGAGTGGCCATACCTGGGGCTTAGCCCTGCCATGCTAAGCCAAGCCAAGCTCAGCCAAGCCACATTCAGCCAAGTCTCACTTGCTCAGCCCCTACAACAATGGAAAGAGGCTAGAATGCCCCACCTTCTGCATTTGGGACATCAAAATCAAAGGATAGTTTATCTTTGGATCAACAACAGTCCTGGGCCTAGAGAGGAATATGGAAGAAACTGAAAATCCCCGATAAGGGAACTATAGAAAAAAAAAGAACAATCTGCAAGAAGAAATCCAACAATAAATCAATTCGTGATAGTAAGGTGTCCTCAGCATAGAATCTAGTAAAATACCCTAAAATCAAAAGATACTTCACTTATGGTCCAAAAACAATCCATTGGTTTAGAGAAAGAGTGGCTACGCCTGAAACCCTCATTAGGTAGAAAAAAGTAATGAGTAGAGGACTTTATAGAATAAATCATTCCATGGAGAAATTTGTCAGAGCAGGTGGTCTAAGCATTTGACTCCAAGAAAACTCCTCTGAAATTATTTCACAGTGTATAGTTGTATAAAGACAGTTTCCAGGTGTAGTTTACAACACTAATAATGTCAGAATTCCCTATAAATGAGATTTAGGGACAAAGAACAGGAATTTGGAGAAGAAATCAAAATATGGAGCATTTAGACATTCCTTTGAGGCCCAACACTTACATCTAATTCCCTAAAATCAAAAGATAGTTCACAAGTAGTTCAAAAACAGTCCCACGGGTTGGAGAGGAAGCAAGACCTAGAAAGAATTCCCCCAAAAGGAAATCTAGGCAAAATGAAGAGGAATTTATAGAAAATATGCACCCATGCAGATATTAGTAACAGTAGGGGAATCTAAATAATGGACACCAGAGAAATGCTTCTAAAATTAACAGATGGTGTAAATGAGGAAAAAAGATTGTCCCTAAGTCTATGCAAAAAGGAAGGACAATGTCAGAATCACCCATGATGAAGATGTAGGGAAAGGAAATACCAATTTGGAGAAAAAATCCAACCAAGGACCAATTGATCACAGCAGGGGTCCTATCACTGACCTCTACAACAGACCAACTAAATTGAATGGATGGTTTATCTATGGACCACAAGAACCCTTGATCTAGAAAGAAATATGGAAGAAACCCAGAACCCCCCCTCCCCCATAAAGGAGCTCAAGAGAAACAATAAAAAATTCTGGAAGAAGAAATCCAACTATGAAACAATTAGTGACAGTAAGGTGTTCTCACAGTGGAATCTACTATAATCTACTATAATAACTTAAAATCAAAAGACTTTGGGGTCCAAAAGTATCCACTGGTTTAGGGAGAGGGTGGGAGCTATGGCAGAAACCCACGTAAGTAAGATAAAAGTATATACAAGAAGACTTTAGATAATAAATGTATCCATGTAAAAATTTGATACATCATGTAGTCTAAGCACTGTTCTTCAGGAAAGCCCCATGAAATCATTTCATAGTGTATCTGTGGACCAAAGA
Organism: Monodelphis domestica; assembly: GCF_027887165.1. Lineage (NCBI taxonomy): Eukaryota > Metazoa > Chordata > Mammalia > Didelphimorphia > Didelphidae > Monodelphis > Monodelphis domestica. Next base: position 39,905,859 of record NC_077235.1, on the reverse strand, counting down.
AAGTCTCTAGGTTTAGAGTAAAACACCAGACATAAGAATCCCCTATAAATGAGATTTAGGGACCAAAAAACAGAAATTTGGAGTAAGAATCCAAACATGCAGCACTTAGTCATAATTTTGGGTCCCAATATTTAGATGTAATACAATAAAATCAAAAGATAGTTCATATGTAGTTCACAAACAGTCCTGTAGGATACAAAAAAAAAGAAGAACTTGAGGCAGAATCCCCCATAAAGTGAATTCAAGATAAAGAGAAGAAGAATTTATAGAAAAATCTTTACATGGAGAAAAGAATTATAACAGGGGGTCTAAATAGTAGACTCTAGGGAAACTCCTCTAAAATTAATGACAGTGTACATAGGGACAAAACTCAGTGTCTAGGTCTAGGCAAAAAGAAGGAGCAATGTCAGAATCACCCATGATGAAGGTGTAGGGAAAGAGAATATCAATTTGGAGAAAAAAATCCAATCAAAGATCTATTTGATCACAGCAAGGAGTCCTACCACTGATGCTACTACAGAGCCATTAAAATAAAGAGATGTTTTATCTACACAGAAACCTCAGTAAGGTAGATAAAAGTAAACTGAAGATGACTTTAGAGAATAAATCCATCAATGGAGAAATTTGTCCCAGTAGAGGGTCAAAATATTAGACTCCAGGAAAGCCCATGTGAAATAATTTCATAGTCTATCTCTGGAGAAAATACAGTATATAGGTCTAGAGGAATACACTACTGATGTTAGTAAGTGAGATTTAGGGACAAAGAATGGAAATTTAGAGAAGAAATTCAAACATGGAACACTTAGCCTTTCCTTTGCAATTCCAAAATTGGATCTAATAGAATTCCCTTCAATAGATAATTCATATATGGTTCAAAAACAATCATGTAGGGTAGGGAGAAAGCAGAACCTAAGGAAGAATTCATTAAAAAAGAAATCAAGGTAAAAAGAAGAGAAATTTAGAGAAAATATCCATCCATTGAGAAATTAGTCATAGCAGGTGTTCTAAATACTGGACTCCAGGGAAATACCTATGAAATTAACTGATGGTGTACAAGGGAACCAAAGACAGTACCTAGGTCGAGGCAAAAAACAGAAGCAATGTCAGAATCACCCATGAGGAAGATGTACAGAAAGGAAATAGTAATTTAAAGAAAAAAATCCATCCATTGTACTACTGAAGACAGCTGGGATTCCTACCAGTAGCCTATACTATAGAGACACTAAAATCAAGGGATGATTTATCTTTGGAACAAAAACAGTCCTTGGCCAAGAGGAAAATATGGAGTAAACACAAAATCCCTCATAAGGGAGCTCTAGAGAAATAGTACAACAATCTGTAGGAGAAATCAAACCATGAAGCACATAGTAACAACAGTAAGGTGTCCTCAGAGTGGAATCCAGTAAAAAACCCCAAGATCAAAAGATACTTGTGATACAAAAACAATACATTGGTTTGGAGAGAGAATGAGAGATAGACCAGAAACCCCAATAAGGTAGATAAAAATAAGGAGTAGACTACTTTATAGAAGAAATCTCTCCATGGAGAAATTTGTCATAACAGGGAGTCTAATCATTAGATTCCAAGAAACCCCGGGTGAAATCATTTCATAGGATATCTCTGGAGAAAAGACAGTCTCTGGGCCTAGAGTAAAACAGTAATGATGTCAGAATCCCCTAGAAGTAAGATTTAAGAACTAAGAACAGGAATTTGGAGAAGAAATTCAAACATGGAGAACATAGTCATACTTGGGGTCCAAACAATTGGACCTAAAATATTTCCCTTAAATCAAAAGAAAATCCATATGTGCTTCAAAAACAGCCAGGGTAGATAGAAAGTGGGACTGAAGAACTTACCCATACCTCTGAGTACCAACAATTGGATCTAGTATAATTCCTTAAAATCAAAGGATACTTCATATGTGCTTCTAAAATAGTCCCTGTGGGGGTAGAGAGAAAACAGAACCTATGGCAGAATCCCCCATAAAAGGAAATCAAGGTTAATATTAGAGGAATTTGCAGAAAAATGCATCCCTATAACACCAGGGGGTCTAAATACACTCCAGGGAACTGATGGTGTACATGGGACCAAAAGATAGTCCTAGGTCTAGGCAAAAACCAGGAACAAGGTCAGATTCACTGATGAAGAAAGTGTAGGAAAAGAGAATATCAATATGAAGGAAAAAAATCTAACCATGAATCTACTGATCGCAGCAGGGGGTACTACCAATGACCTATAATACAGAGCAACTGAAATGAAGGAATGCTTTATCTACAGACCAACAGCAGTCCTTGATCTAGAGAGAAATACAGAAGAAACATAGAATCTCCCATAAGGGAGTTCTAGAGAAACAGAACAACATCTGAAAGAATAAATTCAACGATCCCAATACTAGAGAAACTATTTAACAAAATAAGCAAAGAAGGAGTCTTACAAAATTCTTTTATGACACAAATAAAGTACTGATTCCTAAGCCAGGAAGACAAGAAACAGAAAAAGAAAACTACAGAACAAACTCCTTAATGAACACAGATGGCAAAAATCTTAAATAAAATACCAGGAAAGAAACTATAGCAAGTTATCACAGGGATTATTCACTATGACCAGGTGGGATTCATACAAGGAATGCAAGGCTCCTTTAACATTAGGAAAACCATCCACATAATTGACCATATCAATCATCAAACTAACATAAATCACATGATCATCTCAATAGATGGGGGGAAAGCCTTTGGCAAAATACAACACTCATTCCTTTAGAAACTATAGGGATAGAAGGATATTTCCTCAAAATAATAAACAGTATTTATTTAAAACCACTAGCAAATATCATTTGCAATGGAGATGAATTAGAAGCCTTCCTAATAAGATCAAGAGTGAAACAAGGATACCCATATTCACCACTATTATTTAATGTAGTATTAGAAATGCTAGAAGTAGGTATTAGAAAAGAAAAAAAAATTGAAGGGATTAAAGTAGGCATGATGAAACTAAACTAGCACTTTTTGCAGAAGATATGATGGTATATTTAGAGAATCCTAGAAAATCAACTAAAAAGCTAATAGAAATAATTAATAATTTTAGCAAAGTTGCAGGACACAAAATAAACCCACATAAATATCAGCATTTCTATATATTTCAAAAAAAAAAACTCAGCAGCAAGAGTTAGAAAGAAAAATCCACTTAAAATCACTCTAGACAGTATAAAATATTAGGGAATCTATCTGCCAAGACAAACACAGGAATTATATGACCACAACTGCAAAACAATTTTCACACAATTAAAACTAGATCTAAATAACTGGAAAAAACATTAATTGTTCAGGAGTAGGGTGAGCTAATATAATAAAAATGAGAATTCTACCTAAACTAATTTACTTATTCAGTGCCATACCTATCAAACTACCAAAAAACCTTTTTTGTAGAATTAGGAAAATTATAACAAAGTACATCTGGAAGAACAAAAGACCAAGAATATCAAGGGAAATCATGAAAAAATGGGAAGAATGGGGGCCTAGCAGCACCAGATATTAAATTGTACTACAAAGCAGTCATCATCAAAGCAATATGGTACTGGGGGTAAATGACCTCAGCAAGCTAGTGTTTGATAAACCCAAAGGTCCCATTTTGTGGAACAAGAACTCACTATTTGACAAAAACTTCTCAGAAAATTGGAAAACAGTATGGGGAAAATTAGGTTTAGATCACCATCTCACACTCTATACCAAAATAAATTCAAAATGGGTAAATGACTTAAATACAAAATAAATATAAATATATTTATAAATATAATATAAATATAAAATATAAAGAGTGAAATCATAAATTAGTTGGACATGAAATAATATACCTGTCAGATCCATGGGAAAGGAAGGAATTTAAGACCAAGCAAGAGGTAGAGAACATTACAAAATGTAAAATGAATGACTTTGATTATATCAGATTAAAAGGGTTGGTGGAATACTATTGTACTGAAAGGAATAATGAACTGGAGGATTTCTATATGAACTGGAAGAACCTCCATGAATTGATGCAGAATGAAATGAGCAGAACCAAGAGAACACTATACACTGAAAGTGAAATACTATAGAACGATTGAATATAATGGTTTTTACTACTAGTAGCAATGGAATGATCCAGGACAATCTGGAGGGACTTATGAGAAAGAATGCTATCCAGATAGATAGAAAGAACTGTGGGAGTAGAAATGCAGAAGAAAAACATATAACTTAATGACTTATTACTTGTTCATAAGGGTAAATGATTTGGGGTTTTGGTTTCAAAAGATTCCTCTATTGAAAAAATGAATAATATGGAAATAGTTATCAATTGATAACATTTGTATAACCCAGTGGAATTCCTTGTCTGCATAGGGAGAGGGGAGGGAAGAGGAGAGGGAAAGAAAATGTATCATGTAAACAGAAAAATATTTTTAAAAATAAAAATAAATCTCTTATAATCAGAGAAATACAAATCAAAACAACTCTGAGGTATCACCTCACACCTAGCAGATTGACTAACATGACAGCAAAGGAAAGTAATGAATGCTGGAGGGGATGTGGCAAACTGGGGACACTAATTCATTGCTGGTGGAGTTGTGAATTGATCCAACCATTCTGGAGGGCAATTTGGAACTATGCCCAAAGGGCGACAAAAGAATATCTACCCTTTGACCCAGCCATAGTACTGCTGGGTCTGTACCCCAAAGAGATAATAAGGAAAAAGACTTGTACAAGAATATTCAAAGCAGCGCTCTTTGTGGTGGCAAAAAATTGGAAAATGAGGGGATGTCCTTCAATTGGGGAATGGCTGAACAAATTGTGGTATATGATGGTGATGGACTACTATTGTGCTCAAAGGAGTAATAAAGTAGAGGAATTCCATGGAGACTGGAACAACCTCCAGGAATGGATGCAGAGTGAGAGGAGCAGAACCAGGAGAACATTGTACACAGAGACTGATACCCTGTGGTACAAAGAACGTAATGGACTTCTCCATTGCAGTGACCCTGAACAACTTGGAGGAACCTACGAGGAAAACCACTATCCACATCCAGAGGAAACACTGTGGGAGTAAAAACACCAAAGAAAAACAACTGCTTGAATACATGGGTAGAAGGGATAAGGTTGGGGATGTAGACTTTAAATTAACATCCTAGTGCAAACAACAACAACATGGAAATGGGTTCTGATAAAGGACACATGTAAAACCCAATGAAATTGCATGTTAGTTGCGGGAAGAGTTAGTGACGGGGAGGGAGGTAAATAATGTGATTATTGTAACCAAGGGATAATGTTCTAAATTGACTAATTAATTAATTCAAATAGAAAAAAATAAAAAAGAATAAATCCAACAATGAAGCAATTAGTGACAGTAAGGTGTCACATTAGAATCTAGTATAATGCCTTAAAATAAAAAAAAATACTTCACTTGTGGTACAAAAACAATCTGTTGGTTTAGAGAGAGAATAGGAGCTAGGCTAGAAACATCAATAAGGTAGATAAAAATAAAAGAGTAGAGTTCTTTATAGATGTAATCTCTCCATGTATAAATTTGTCATAGCAAGGGGTCTTAGCATTGGACTCCAGGAAAGCCCCATAGGAAATCATTTCATAGTGTATCTCTGGACAAAAGACAGTCTCTAGGTCTAGGATAAAACACTAGCGAAGTCAGAATCCCCTGTCAGTGAGATTTAGGGACACAGAAGGGTGAATGGGAAAAGAATTCCAAACATGGCTCACTTTGTCATACCTTTTACTACCAATAATTGGATGTCATATTATTGTCTAAAACCAATAGCTAGTTCCTTTGTGTTTCAAAAACAGTCCCACAGGTTAGAGAGAAAGCAGAACCCAAGGCAGAATCCCACATAAAAGGAAATCAACATAAAGAGAAAAGGAATTTAAAGAAAAAATCCACTGAGGGAGAATTACTCACATCAGGGTGTCTAAATATTTGACTCCAGGGAATCCCCTTTAAAATTAACTGATGGTATACATGGGGACAAAAGACTGTACCTATATCTAGGCAAAAAGTCAAAGCAATGTCGGAATCACCCATGAAGAAAATGTAAGGAATGAGAATACCAATTTGGAGAAAAAATCCAAACAAGGATCAATTGATCACAGAGGGTCTTACCAGTGACTGCTACTATAGAGCCATTACAATGACAAAATGGTTTAGGGACCAACAATATTCCCTGCTCTAGAGAAAAATATGGAAAAAAAACCAGAATTCCAATAAGTGACTTCTAGAGAAACAAAACAATAATATGTTAGAAGAAATCCAACATCAAGCAATTAGTGACAGTAGGGCGTCCTCACAGTGGAATCTACTACAATACCCTAAAATCAATAATACTTCATGTATGGTCTGAAAGCAATCCATTTATTTAGGGAGAGAATGGGAGCTAGGCCAGAAACCCTCATGAGGTAAATAAAAACAAACAAAACAAGATTTTATAGAATAAATCCATCCATGGGGAAAATTTGTCACAGCAGGGGATCTAAATGCGACTGAAGGAAAGACCCTGTGATATTATTTCATAGTGTATTTGTGGATCAAAAAAGAGTCTCTAGTTCTAGAGTAAATCACTAGTGATGTCAGAATCCCCTATAAGTGAGCTTAAGGGAAAGAGAACAGGAATTTAGAGAAAAAAATCCAAGCCTGGAGTACTTAGTCATACCTTTGGGTCTGAACAATTGGATATAGTATAGTTCCTTAAAATCAAAGGATACTTCATATGTGATTCAAAATCAATCTCTCAGTATAGAGAAAAAGCAGGATCTAATGCAGAATTTCCCATAAAAGGAAATCAAAGTAAAGGGTAGAGAAATCTACCGAAAAAAATCCACCCTTAGAGATATTACTCACGGCAGGGGGTCTAAATACTGTACTCAAGAAAAACCCACTTAAAAATAACTGATTGTGTACATGGGGACAAAAGACTGTCCTCAGGTCTGGGCAAAAAGCAGGAACAATGTCAGAATCCTACATGATGGAGATGTAGGGAAAGAGAATACCAATTTGGAGAAAAAATCCAACCATGGATCAATTGATCATAGCACAAGGTCCTACCAGTGACCTCTACAACAGAACCATTAAAACGAGGGGATGCTTAATCTATGGATTAATGAGAGTCCTTGGTCTAGAGAAAAATATGGAAGAAACTCAGAATTCCCCATAAGGGAGCTATAAAGGAAAAGAACAAAAATCTGCAAGATATCCAACCATGAAGTGTTTAGTGACACTAAGGTGTCATTAGAATCTAATACAACACCATACAACCAAAAGTTACTTCACCTGTGATCCAAAAGCAATCCATTGGTTTAGGGAGACAGTGTGAATTAGGACCAAAAAAAACCCCATAAGGTAGATAAAAGTAGAGACAACTGGACTTCAGGTAATAAATCCATCTATGGAGAAATTTGTCACAGCAAGTGTTCTAAGCATTGGACTCCAGGAAAGCCACTCTGAAATCATTTCATGGTGTATTGCTGGACAAAAGACTGTCTCTAGGTGTAGAGTAAAACACTAGTTAAGGCATTAACACCTTTAAGTGAGATTTAGGGACAAAGAACAGGAATTTGGAGAGGAAATTGGAGAGGAAATCCAAACATGGAGCAAATAGTCATATGTTTGGTTAAAAACAGTTGTATCTAATATAATTTCTGAAAATTCTGATGAATCACAATAGGGGGTCTAAACACTGGACTCCAGGAAATCCCCTATTATATCATTTCATAGTGAATCTTTGGACAAGAGACATTTTCTAGGTCTAGAATAAAACACTTGAGATGTCAGAGTCCCCTAAAAGTGAGATATAGGAAAAGAGAACAGGCATTTGGAGATAAAATCCAAGCCTGGAGCAGAAGGTTATACTTTTCAATCAGAATAATTGGATCTATTATAGTTCCCTAAAATACTGAGAGGTAAAGACCAAAGCAAGACCTAATGGAGAACCCCCCATTAAAAGAAATCGATGTAAAGTGAAGAGGAATTTACAGGAAAAATCCATCCATGGAAAATTACTCATAGCAGGGGGTGTAAATGCTAGATACAGGGAAATCTCTCTAAAATTAACAGATGGTGTACATGAGGACAAAAGTCTATCCATGGGTGTAGGCAAAAAGCAAGAACCACATCAGAATCACTCTTGACGAAGATGTATGGAAAGAAAATAGCAATTTGGAGGAAAAATCCAACCAAGCAGAGGGTCCTACCAGTGACCTCTGCTAGAGATCCATGAAAATGGAGGAATGGTTTATCTATGGACCAACAAAAGTCCTTGACCCAGTGAAAAATATGGAAGAAACTCAGAATTCCCCATGAGGGAGCTTAAGAGAAAGGGAACAACAATTTGTAAGAAGAAATGGAACAATGAGCAATTTGTGACAGCGAGGTGCTTTCATAGCAGACTACTACAATACACTACAATCAATATTACTTCACTTGTGGTCCCAAAGCAATCCATTCATTTAGGGAAAGGGTGTGAGCTAGGCCAGGAACCCCAATAAGGTAGATAAAAGTAAACAAAAGAAGATTTTATAGGATAAATCTATCCATGGGGAAATTTGCCATAGTAGAGGGTCTAAAAACTAGACTCCAGGAAAGACCCTTTGATATCATTTCATAGTGAATCTGTGGTCAAGAAAAATTCTTTAGGTCTAGAGTAAAATGCTAGTGATGCTAGAATCCCATATAAGTGAGATTTAAAGAAAGAGAACAGGCATTTGGAGAAAAAATCCTTTTGGTCCTGTGTGGGATAAGATTCAGTATCTGACTTGTAACCCCAGTTTTCAAGACCCCTTAGTATTACTCTTCCTTAGACTAAAACTTCCTTTCCCCAACCCCATAAAATTTTTATTTTTCCTTACCTATTTTCAAAAAACCTTGAGAAGAGTTTATCTGTACGCTGAGAAGAAAGCCAACTAAAAGATAAGAAAGAACAGGCAGTTTCAAAAGTTTCTTTTTTGTCCCAAGCTAGGAATCCCATGATAGTCATGACTTTTTCTTGATCATGGGGGTCTTTCGGGATACATAATATTGAAAATCACATGCTCAAGACTGTGAAAGTTATAGCCCCACCTTGTACAGGATTGGACAGAGGGAAGGAGGAGAATATTGTGTTAGAACTGTTATAAAAGTCTGATTGTACCTAGAAGAAAAGACAGTTTGCCTTTAGCAAGTCGCTTGTGTGGGTAGAGTCCCTTTTCCTCCCCCCCCCCCAGCCCTGCTGTCTACTTTTTTCTATAAATAAAGAAGCTTTTCTCTGCCAGCATCTTATCAAGTCTCCTGTCTGCTCATTAGAGTGATTTCTGGGGGTATGTGCCTCCCCAGAATTCTACTCTACATAGGTGCCTACAAATGTATCTAGTATGATAACCTAAAATCAAAATATATTTCATATGTGATTTGAAAATAGTCACATGGGGTAGAGAGAAAACAGAACCTAAGGCAGATTGCCCCAAAAAGGAAATCATGGTAAAGAGAAGAATTTACAGAAAAAAACCCATCCATGGAGAAATTGCTTACAACAGGGGATCTAACTCAGGAGAAACCTCTCTAAGGAAAAAGCAGTAACAATGTCAGATTCACCGATGATGAAGATATAGGGGATCTTATCAATTGCCACTACTACAGAGCCACTAAAATAAAGGGATTGTTTATCTATGGACCAAGAAAAGTCCTTGGCCTAGTGAGAAATGAAGAAGAAACCCAGATTACCCCATTAGGGAGCTCTAGACAAAAAGAACAACAATCTGCAAGAATAAATCCAACCATGAATCAACTATTGACATTAAGGTTTCCTCAAAGCAGAATCAATCTACTACAATACCCTAAAATCAAAGGATACTTCACTTGTGGTCCAAAAATAATCCGCTGTTACAGAGAGAATGTGGGAGCTAGGGCAGAAACTCAATAAGATAGATAAAAGTAAAGAGTAGAGACGAAGTCAAGATGGCGGCTTAGAAGCAGCAAAATTTCAGACCTCTGAAAACCCTTCCTTACTGATCACAAACAGAATACTCCTAGGGGACTGAAATTCAAACTTAACAACAGAACAGAGGCAGAGAACCCTCCTTCTGGACTCAATTGAAAAGGTACACACTCCCCCAAAAGCTGGAATCCGAGAACACTTGGGTCTAAGGGGAAGGCAAAAGGAAGGTCCCAGGGTCCCTCCCCCCCAACCCAGAGCATGGAGCCCCCAGTGGCAGCGGGAACCTCTGGTCAGGCAAAGGTGCTGTTCTGGAGGGTGTACCTTGAAAGCAATCTGGGCCAATCTCAGAGTGTCCAACACAGGAGGCAGGGAAGCAGCCAGAGAGAGACTGAAGAGCCTGCAGCTCCGTGGCTGGGTCCTTCCATCTGGCTCCAGTCTCACTGGAGGTTTTTGCCTTGGGGCACATCCAGAACAATCCAGTTGAATCTAATTCAGTCAGGAGTCCTGATAGCTCAGGGAGGCCAGGTCCCTCCCCCCTCCCCCAGAGTGCAGCGTCTCCCACAAGGACAGGAACCTCTGGGTAGGCAAAGGCACTGGTGTACCTTGTGGACAGTGCTGTGCCAGGCTCAGAGTGTGGAACACAGGCAGCAGAGAAGCAGCTGGAGAATTGGAGAGAGCCTGGGCGGCTGAGACCTTCCATTTGGCTCCAGCCTTCCAGGAGTCTTTTGGCCTCAGAGCACATACAGCCCAACCCAGTTGAACTTAATCCCGATCAAAAACCTCCAGAAGACAGGGAAGCCAACATTCCGCCCCCAGAGACTGTACCAAGAGATCTGACAAAGCTCCAAGATGGGAGACTGACAGCCCCAAAACCAACAAAAAAACGAGAGGAGCAATAGCACAGCCAAATACGGGAAACAAAGAAGGGGTAAACACAAGCAAACAACAGAAAAAAGAAGAAAGAAATTATAATAGACAGCTTATTACAGGTAATGAGCAAAGAGGGAACAAAACAGAGGGGAGGGATCAGCAACGGAAAAATCAGAAATCCCAGCGAATTGGATACAGGCTTTGGAAGAATTCAAAATGCAATTAAAAACACAATTAAGAGAGGCTGAAGACAATTGGGAAAAGAACTTAAAAACTAAGATAAATGATATGGAAACAGAAAATAGTGTCTTGAAAGCCAAAATTAACCAGCTGGAAAATGAGGCAAAGGAGATGAAAGAAGAGAAAAAGGAGATGAAAGACGAGGTAAAGAGGACGAAAGATGACCTCCAAGGAAAAATCAGACCAGAAGGAAAAGGATGACCAAAAAGCCGGGGATGAAATCCAGGCTTGAAGAACAGAATGCAACAACTAGAATTAAGTGACCTCACAAGGCAGCAAGACACTATAAAACAAAATCAAAAGAATGAAAAAATTGAGGAAAATATGAAGCATCTCATTCATAAAACAGAGGATTTAGAAAATCGTTCAAGGAGAGACAATTTAAGAATCATTGGTCTACCAGAAGACCATGATGAAAGAAAAAGCCTGGACATAGTATTACAGGAAATTATTAAAGAAAACTTCCCCGATATCCTAGAACAAGAGGGAAAAGTGGAGATTGAAAGAATCCACAGATCACCTCCTGTTCTTAAGCCCCAAATGACAACATCCAGGAATTTTATAGCCAAATTCAAGAACTATCAGACCAAAGAAAAGATATTACAAGCTGCTAAGAAGAAGTCATTCAGATACCACAGAACCACAGTGAGGATAATGCAGGATCTAGCGGCATCCACAATGAAAAATCGAAAGGCATGGAATATGATATTCTGGAAAGCAAGGGAACTAGGTCTAAAACCAAGAATCAACTACCCAGCAAAAGTGACTATATTCTTACAGGGGAAAGTATGGTCATTCAACAAAATAGAAGAATCCCAGGAATATGTAAAGAAAATACCAGACCTGAACAGAAAATTTGGATGTCCAAGCACAGAACTCAAGAGAAATGGCAAAAGGTAACTAGAAAAGAGGGAAAAAGAAAAACAAAACAAAACAAAAAAAATTTTAAGAGACTTAATAAGTTAAAATATGTATCCCTAAAAGAAAAGAGGTCATTGATAACTCTTAAAAACTGTAGTTATTACCTGGGCAGCAAAAAGAAGAACAGTGACAAAATGTATAGGATGAAAGGACAAGACATAAATAGGTATGTAGATATATGCATGCATAAATACATACACATGTGTATGCATATATATATATATATATATAAATATATATAACTAGACCTTAAAATAGGTTAATGTTAAAAGAAATGGGAAAAGAAAAAAATGGGGTAAATTTATATGTCACAAAGAAGCTCATGGTGGGAGGGGGGGGAGAATATCAATACACTGGAAGGGTAAAGAGGTCAGAGATAGGAAATACTCAACACTTACGTGATTTGAAATTGACCCAAAGAGGTAAGAACAATCCAATCCATTGGGGGCAGAGAATAGATTTGAGCCGTATAGGGGAGTAGAAGGGTAACAAACGTACTGGTGGGGAGGGAAGCAGTACAAAGGAGGGAGGGGGTGGTGGGTTAATTTTAGAAAGACTACAGGGAAAATAAGGGGGGGGGATAAATAGGGAGTGGGGGGTAGAAAGGGAAGTAAAATAAGGGTGGGAATAAGGGGGTCTGTTCAAAAGCAAACATTGGTGTAGAAGGAAACAGGGAAAGAAGAAAAGGCAGGAAAAGGAGCAGAAATTAAAATGCTGGGAAACACACAGCTAGTAATCATAACTCTGAACGGGAATGGAATGAACTCACCCATAAAACGCAAGCAAATAACAGAGTGGATTAGAGTCCAAAATCCTACCATATGCTGTCTACAAGAAACACACATGAGGAAGGTAGATACACATAGGGTGAAAGTAAGAGGATGGAGCCAAATCTATTGGGCATCAACTGACAAAAAGAAGGCAGGAGTCTCAATCATGATATCCGACAAAGCCAAAGTAAAAATAAATCTAGTTAAAAGAGATAGAGAAGGTAATTACATCCTGATAAAAGGCAGTATAGACAATTAGGAAATATCAGTACTCAACATGTATGCACTAAATGGCATAGCATCTAAATATCTAAAGGAGAAACTAGGGGACCTCAAGGATGAAAAAGACAGAAAAACTATACTAGTGGGAGACCTCAACCTTCCTCTATCTGAACTAGATAAATCAAACCAAAAAATAAATAAGAAAGAGGTAAGAGAAATGAATGAAATCTTAGGAAAATTAGAGTTAGTAGACATGTGGAGAAAAATAAATAGGGACAAAAAGGAATATACCTTCTTTTCTGCAGCACATGGTACAGTCACAAAAACTGACCATGTATTAAAGCATAAAATATTGCAAACAAATGCAAAAGAGCAGAAATAATAAATGCAACTTTCTCAGATGACAATTCAATGAAATAATAATTAGTAAGGGAACATGGAGAGGTAAATCAAAAATTAATTGGAAATTAAACAATACGATTCTCCAAAACCAGTTAGTTAAAGAATAAATCCTAGAAACAATTAATAACTTAACTGAAGAAAATGACAATGATGAGACATCCTTTCAAAACCTAGGGGATGCAGCCAAAGCAGTACTCAGGGGGAAATTTATATCCTTGAGTTCATATATTAACAAATTAAGAAGGACAAAGGTCAATGAATTGAGCATGCAAATTAAAAAATTGGAAAGCGATCGAATTAAAAATCCTTAGATGAAGACTAAATTAGAGATAGTAAAACTCAAAGGAGTAATTAATAAAAATGAAAGTCAAAGAACTATTGATTTAATAAATAAGACTAGAAGCTGGTACTTTGAAAAAAACAAATAAAATAGACAAGGTACGAGTCAGCCTAATTTAAAAAAGGAAAGAAAAAAAAACCAAATTGACAATATCCAAGATGAAAAAGGAGACCTCACCTCTATTGAAGAGGAAATTAAGGCAATCATTAAAAACTACTATGCCCAATTATATGGCAACAAATATGGCAATCTAGGTGAAATGGATGAATACTTACAAAAATATAAATTACCTAAACTAAAAGAGGAAGAAATACATTACCTAAACAACCCCATATCAGATAAAGAAATTGAACAAGCCATCAAAGAAATCCCTAAGAAAAGATTCCCAGGTCCAGATGGATTCACAAATGAATTCTATCAAGCATTCAAAGAACAACTAATCCCAATATTAAACAAACTATTTGAAAGAAAAAGCCAAGAAGGAGTTCTACCAAATTCATTTTACGACACAAACATGGTACTGATCCCAAAGCCTGGAAGGTCAAAAACAGAGAAAGAAAACTATAGACCAATCTCCTTAATGAATATAGATGCAAAAATCTTAAATCGGATATTAGCAAAAAGACTCCAGCAAGTCATCTCAAGGGTTATCCCCTATGACCAGGCAGGATTCATACCAGGAATGCAAGGATGGTTCAATATTAGGAAAACCATCCATATAATTGACCATATTAATAAGTAAACTAACAAAAATCACATGATTATATCAATAGATGCAGAAAAAGCCTCTAATAAAATACAACACCCATTCCTATTGAAAACACTAGAAAGTATAGGAATAGAAGGGCCTTTCCTAAAAATAATAAACAGTATATATCTAAAACCATCATCTGCAATGGGGAAAAACTAGAAGCCTTCCCAATAAGATCAGGAGTAAAACAAGGATACCCATTATCACCTCTATTATTTACCATTGTACTAGAAACACTAGCAGTAGCAATTAGAGAAGAAAAAGAAATTAAAGGTATTAAAATTGGCAATGAGGAGACCAATCTATCACTCTTTGTGGATGATATGATGGTTTACTTAAGGAATCCTAGAGAATTAACCAAAAAGTTACTCAAAATAATCAACAACTTTAGCAAAGTTGTAGGATACAAAATAAATCCACAGAAGTCATCAGCATTTCTATATATCTCCAATCCATCTCAGCAGCAAGAATTAGAAAGAGCAATGCCATTTAAAAATCACCCTAGACAATATAAAAATCTTAGGAATCTATCTGCCGAAACAAACACAGGAACTATATGAACACAACCACAAAACATTCTCCACACAGTTAAAACTAGATCTAAACAATTGGAAAAACATTGATTGCTCATGGGTAGGACGAGCTAACATAATAAAAATGACAATCCTGCCCAAATTAATTTACTTATTTAGTGCCATACCCATTGAACTACCAAAAAACTTCTTTACTGAACTAGAAAAAACCATAACTAAGTTCATTTGGAAGAACAAAAGATCAAGGATATCCAGGGAAACCATGAAAAAAATACAAAGGAAGGAGGACTTGCAGTCCCAGATCTCAAACTATACTATAAAGCAGTGGTCATCAAAACAATTTGGCACTGACTAAGAGACAGAAAGGAGGATCAGTGGAATAGACTTTTGGTAAATGACCTCAGCAAAACCATCTATGACAAACCCAGACCCCAGCTTTTGGGACAAAAATCCACTATTTGATAAAAACTGCTGGGAAAATTGGAAGACAGTGTTGGAGAGAATAGGTTTAGATCAACACCTCACACCCTACACCAAGATAAATTCAGAATGAGTGAATCACTTGAACATAAAGAAGGAAACTATAAGTAAATTAGGGTAACACAGAATAGTATACATGTCAACCTTTGGGAAGATAAAGACTTGAAAACCAAGCAAGACTTAGAAAGAGTCACAAAATGTAAAATAAACTATTTTGACCACATCAAATTAAGAAGTTTTTGTACAAACAAAACCAAAGTAACTAAAATCAGAAGGGAAGCAACAAATTGGTAAATGATCTTCATAAAAACCTCTGACAAAGGCTTAATTATTCAAATTTACAAAGAGCTAAATCAATTGTACAAAAAACCAAGCCATTCTCCAATTGATAAATGGGCAAGGGACATGAACAGGCAGTTCTCAGCCAAAGAAATCAAAACTATTCATAAGCACATGAAAAAGTGTTCTAAATCTCTTATAATCAGAGAAATGCAAATCAAAACAACTCTGTGGTATCACCTCACACCTAGCAGATTGGCTAACATGACAGCAAAGGAAAATAATGAATGTTGGAAGGGATGTGGAAAAATTGGTACATTATTACATTGCTGGTGGAGTTCTGAATTGATCCAACCATTCTGGAGGGCAATCTGGAACTATGCCCAAAGGGCCCTAAAAGTCTGTCTGCCCTTTGATCCATCCATAGCACTGCTGGGTTTGTACCCCAAAGAGACAATAAGTAAAAAGACATGTGAAAGAATATTCATAGCTGTGCTCTTTGTAGTGACCAAGAATTGGAAAATGAGAGGATGTCCTTCAATTGGGAAATGGCTGAACAAATTGTGGTATATGTTGGTGATGGAATACTATTGTGCTCAAAGGAATAATAAACTGGACAAATTCCATGGAGACTGGAACAACCTCCAGGACGTGATGCAGAGTGAAAGAAGCAGAACCAGGGAAACATTGTACACAGAGACTGACACACTGTGGTACAATCAAACCTAATGGACTTCTCCATTAATGGCAATGTAATGTCCCTGAACAATCTGCAGGGATCTAAGAGAAAAAACACTATCCAGAAGCAGAGGACCAACTCTGGGAGTAAAAACACTGAAGAAAAGCAACTGCTTGACTATAGGGGTTGAGGGGATATGATTGAGGAGAGACTCTAAATGAACACCCTAATGCTAATACCAACAACATGGAAATGGGTTTGAATCAAGGACACATGTGATACCCAGTGGAATCATGCGTCGGCTATGGGAGGGGTGGGGGAAGGGGTGGGGGGAGGAAAAGAAAATGATCTTTGTTTCCAATGAATCATGTTTGAAAATGACCAAATAAAGTAAAATTTTAAAAAAAGTTTAAAAAATTAAAAAAAAAATTAAAACAATGTTTAAAAGGGAAAAAAAGACCCTCTTCTCTCATTAAAAAATTTTTTTTAAAATTAAAAGTAAAGAGTAGAGGATTTTACAGAAGAAACTTCTCTGTGGAGAAATTTGTCACAGGAGGGGGTCTGAGCATTGAAAAGCCCCTGTAAAACCATTTTATAATGTACCAATAGACTAAAGACAGTTTCCAAGTCTAGAGTAAAACATTAGTGGTGTCAGAATCCCCTGTAAATGAGATTTAGTAACAAAAAAAGGAATTTGGAGAAAAAAATAAAAAATGGAGCACTCAGACATTCCTTTGTGGCCCAACAATTGAATCTAATAGAATTCCCTAAAATTAAAAGATAGTTTATATGTAGTTCAAAACCCATCCCTTGGGTGTAGGGAGAAAGTAGGATGTAAGGAAGAATCCCTTAAAAAGGAAATGAAGATAAAAAGAAAATGAATTTATAGAAAATATCTATCTGTGGAGAAATTACTCACTGCAAGGAGTCTATATACTTGACTCCAAGGAAACCCCTCTAATATTAACTGATGTTGGACATGGCAACAAGACTCTCCCTAGGCCTAGGCAAAAAACCAGAGCAACATCAGAAATACCCATAATGAAAATATAGAGAATGAGAATATCAATTTGGAGAAAAATCCAACCAAGGATTAATTTATCACAGTAGGGGGTCCTAATAGTTACCTCTACTACAGATCCACAAAAGTGAAAGGATAATTTATGTTTGGACCAACAACAGTCTTTGGTCTTTCGAGAAATATAGAAGGAACCCAGAATCCCAATAAGGGAGGTGTAGAGAAAAAGAATAATAATCCGCAAGAAGAAATCCAAACATGAAGCACTTAATGACCATAAAGTCTCCTCAGAGTGGAATCTACTACAATACCATAAAATCAAAAGATACTTCTCTTGTGGTCCCAAAGTAATCCATTGGTTTAGGGAGAGATTGGGAACTATAACAGAAACCCCCACAAGGCAGATAAAAGTAGACAGAACAGAACTTTAGAAAATAAATCCATCCATGGGGAAATTTTTCACAGCAGAGGGTCTAAACATTGGACTCTAGGAACGTCCCTGTGAAATCATTTCATAGTTTATCTGTGTACAAAACAAAGAATCTAGGCTTAGAGTTAAACAATAGTGATTTCAGGATCCCATATACTTGGGATTTAGGTTAAGAGAACAGGAATTTGGTGAAAAAATCCAAGTCTGGAGTATTTAGTCATATCATAGGGTAAGAACAATTAGATCTAGTATAATTCCCTAAAATCAAAGGATACTTCATATTGTGACAAGGAAATCACTTTAAAAGACTGATATATATTAATTTAAGGTCGCCAAGGAATTCAGCTATGTAATTCCTTAATGAAAACTCAAGTCAGCAGTCAACCTTTTATGGAGTTTTTAATTACAAACAGGAGGAAGAAAGGTATTAGAGAGAGAGAGAGAGAGAGAGAGAGAGAGAGAGAGAGAGAGAGAGAGAGAGAGAGAGAGAGAGAGAGAAAGGGGAGAGAAGGGAATAGGGCTTAAATACCACCTCTGTTTAGGCTGGGCCAAAAGGCCCAAGCCCTTAGATAGCTGAGGCAAAGAAAAGAGATCAGTCCCTATCACTCACGTGACCAAAATGGAGAAACAGTCTCAGGGGCCTCCACCTCCAGCTTCCTTCAGAGCAAGCTTCTCAGAGCACAACCTCTCAGAGCAAAACCACTCCAACCCCCCTAGTCCTCAGACCCCGCTATCTTTAAAGAAACCATCTCAGTTCCCTCCCCTCAGTTCTCACATCTACCAATCACTGTCCATGTCTTCCCTGTGCCAATGGTGGCTCTAGCTTAACCCAGGACCGCCCAGAGGTCTCTGGCTTTGCACATGTCTGTTGAAGGTCATATTCTCAGATAATTAAATTTTGATCTATGCTGCAGCCCTTCCTAAATCCTGTTAGGACTGAGTAGGGTGGAGATTGTATCAATTCTAAAATCAATCATGACTCAAAGAACTTCCTGTTCTATGCTTAAGCATAGGTCAAAGCCCTTTCCATTGTTTAGCAAAAGGTTTCTGTCCTAAAGTAATCTTAAGTAGGGAGGAGAAAGACCCTCCCATGCCAAGGGGGTTCACATTCCAATAGACTATCAGTAGGAAATTTTTCAAGTATGAAATTTCCCAATGGTGAAATTTCCAACATTTATAAGTCTAAGAAATTTTAAGGTTTACAATATGTGATACAAAAATAGTTTCTTGGTGTAGAGAGAAAGTTGTACCTGAGAAATAATGCCCCATAAAAGGAAATCAAGATAAATAGAATAGGAATTTATAGAAAAATCCATCCATGGAGTAATTTCTCACAGTAGGGGGTCTAAAGCCTGCATTCTAGGGAACCCCTCTAAAATTAACTGATAGTGTGCAAGGGCCTAAGCAAAAAGCAGGAGCAATATCAGAATCACCCATGATGAAGATGTAGGGAAAGAGAATACCAGTTTGGAGAAATATTCCAACCAAAGATCAATTAATAACAGCAGGGATCCCAAGAGTCACCTCTAGTATAGATCCACTAAAATGAAGGGAGGGTTTATCTATGGACCAACAACAGTCTTTAATCTAGAGAGAAATATTTTAGAAATCCAGAATCCTCCATAAGGGAGCACTAGAGAAAAAGAACAACAATCTGCAAGAAGTCCAACCATGAAGCAATTAATGACAGGAAGGTGTCCTCACAATGGGATATACTAGAATACCCTAAAATCAAAAGATATTTCATTTTCTGGTCCAAAAAACAAACTATTGGTTTATGGAAAGAGTGGGAGGTGGGACAGAAATCCCAATAAGGTAGATAAAAAACACTGAAGAAAAATTTATAAAATATATCCATCCTTTAAGAAATTTTTCACAGCTGGTTTTCTACACATTGGACTCTGGAAAATCCCATTTTATCATTTTATATAGTATATGTGGATAAGAAACATTATTTAGGTCTACAGAAAAAGACTTGAGATATAAGAAACCCCATAAGTGAAATTTAAAGAAAGTGATCAGAAATTTGGAGAAAAAACATCCAATCATGGAGAACTTAGTCATATTGTTGGGTCAGAACAATTGGATCTAGTATAGTTCCCTAAAATCAAACGATACTTCATATGTGGTTAGAAAACAGTCTTTCTGTGTAGAGAGAAAGCAGGACCTAAGGCAGAATCCCCCATAAAAGGAAATTAAGCTAAAAAGAAGAAGAATTAATAGGAAAAATCCATCCATGAAGAAATTACTCACAACAGGGGATCTAAATACTGGACTCCAAGGAAACCCCTGTGAAATTAACTGATGATGTACATAGGGACAAAAGACTGTGCCTAGATCTAGGCAAAATACAGAAGCAACTTCAGAATCACCCATGATGAAGATATAAGGAATAAGAACAACAATTTGGAGAAAAAATCCAAACATGGATCAACTGATCATAGGGAGGGGTTATTCCATTGAGTTCTAGTACAGAGCCACTACAATGAAAGGATGTTTTATCTGTGGACAAACAAGTACTTTGGTCTTGAGAGAAATATGGAAGAAACCCAGAATCCCCATAAGAGAGCTCTAGAGAAACAGAACAACAATCTACAAGAAGAAATCAACCATGAAGCAATTAGTGACAGTAAGGTATCCTCAAAGTGGAATCTATTACAATAATCTAAAATCAAAAGATACTACACTTCTGGTCCCAAAGCAATCCATTGGTTTAGGGGGAGAATGGGAGCTAGGATAGAAACCCCCATATGATAGATAAAACTAAACAGGAGAGGACTTTAGCAAATAAATCAATCCAAGGAGAAATTTGTCATAGCAGGGAGTATAAACATTAGCCTCGAGGAAAACTCCTTTGAAATACTTCTGTAGTATATTTGTGGACAAAATACAGTCTCTAGTTCTAGAGTAAAACACTGGTGATCTCAGAATACCCTAGAAGTGATATTTAGGGACAAAGAACAGGAATTTGGAGAAGAAATCCAAAAATAGAGCACTTAGTCATACCTTGGGGTCAGAACATTTGGATTTAATATAATTCCTGAAAATCAAAAGATAGTTCATATGTGGTTCAAAAATAGTCCAGTGTGGTAGAGAGGAAGCAGGACCTAAGGCAGAAACCTCCATCAGTAAGAATCAAGATTAAGAGAAGAAAATGGAGACATTAATCAGAGCAGGGACTCTAAATACTGGATTCCAAGGAAACCCCTCTAAAAGTAACTGATGGTGTACATGGAAAAAAAAGACAGTCCATAGGTCTAGGCAAAAAAGCAGGTGCAACATCAGAATCATGCATGATGAAGATGTAGGGAAAGAGAATACTAATTTGGAGAAAAATCCAACCAAGGATCAATTGATCACAGCTAGGAGTCCTACCTGTGACCTCTACTACAGATCAACTAAAATGAAAGGATGTTTTATCTATTGACCAAGATAAGTCCTTGGCATGGTAAGAAATATGGAAGAAACCCATAATTCCCCATAAGGAAGCTCTAGAGAAACAGAACAACAACCTGCAAGAAGAAATCCAACCATGAAACAACTAGTGACAGTAAGGTACTCTCATATTGGAATGCCCTAATATCAAGATATTTCACTTGTGGTCTGAAAAAAAAAATCCATTCCATTAGAGAGAGAGTGGGAGCTAGGCCTGGAACATAAGGTAGATAAAAATAAACAGAAGAAAACTTTATAGAATAAATATATCCATGGAGACATTTGTCACAGTAGGGGGTCTAAACACTGGACTTCAGGATATACCTTGAGATATCATTTCATAGTGAATCAATGGACAAGAGATATTCTCTAGGTCTACAGTAAAACACTAGAGAAATATGGATCCCCTATAAGTGAGATTTAGGGAAAGAGAACAGGAATTTGGAGAAAAAATCCAAGCCTGGAATACTTACTCATATCTCTGGGTATCAACAATTAGATCCAGTATGGTTCCCTAAATTCAAATGATACTTCATATGTGGTTCAAAAATAGTCCCATGTCAGAGAGAGAAAGCAGGATGTAAGGGAGAATCCCCCATAAAAGGAAATCAAGGTATAGATAAGAGGAATTTACAGAAAAATGCATCCATGGAGAAATTACTCACAATAGGGGGTCTAAAAGCTAGATACCAGGTAAACCTTTCTAAAAATAACTGATGATATACATGAAGACAAAAGATTATCCCTAGGTTTAGGAAAAATCAGAAAGAATGTCACAATCATCCATGATGAAAATACAGAGAAAGAGAATACTAATTTGGGGAAAAACATCCAACCAAGGATCCACTTCCTGGAGTACTTAGTTATACCTTTGGGTCCCAATAAGTAGGTCTTGTATGGTTCCTTAAAATCAAAGTATACTTCTTATGGGGTTCAATAATAGTCCTGTACAATAAAGAGAAAGCAGGATATAAGCCAGAATCTCCAATAAAAGGAAATCAAGATAAAGAGAAAAAGAATTTATTTTTAAAAATTAGGAGGAATTAGTTATAGGAGGGAGGCTAAATACTGGACTCCATGGAAACCCCTCCAAATAACTAATGGTGGACTTCCTGGGTGAAGCCAAAACGGCAGAGTAAAGAAATAAGCTCAGAGTCACCACAAGAATCCTCTCCAACCAATATTAAACTAATGCCACAAAATGAATACAAGAGAGAAAGAACCAACAAGTGTAAGAGTTAAAATTATGGTTGAGACTGAATGTAATAATTATATTTGGTCACCAAGGAATTTATTTTTTAAATCCTAATGAAACACCCAAACTCAGCTGAAAATTTTATGGTGATTTAATTAAAACAGAAAGAAGAAGATATTAGAGGGAGAGAGTGAGAGGAAAAGAAGGAAAGGAGTTTAACTCAGCTCAGGTTGAGCCAAAGCAGGAGTTTAAGGCCCTGGAGAGCCAAGAAAGAGAAGGGAGTCAGTCCTTATGACTCACGTGACTGATCAGAAGGAAAGCTGTCTTATGCTTAGTCATAGCTGGGGAGACTAATAATTGGATCTAGTATAATTCCTTTAAATTAAATGACAGTTCATATGTGGTTAAAAACAATCCCTTTCTTTAGAGAGAAAATGGGACCAAGGCCAGAACCCCTCAACAGGGAAATCAAGATAAAGAAAAGAGGAATTTTCAGAAAAAAAAAGCCATCCATGGAGAAATTAGTCACAGCAGGGGTTCTAAATACTGATCTCCAGGCAAATCTCTTTAAAATTAACTGATGATTTACATAGGGACAAAAGACAGTTGTTAAGTCTGTACAAAAAGCAGGAGCAATGTCAGAATCCCCCATGGTGAAGATATATGGAAAGAGAATAGAAATTTGAAAAAAATGTAACCATGGATCAATTAATCACAGTAGGGTTTCCTACTACAGAGCCACTAATGTCAAGGGAGAAGTATATCTCTGGACCCAAGACAGTTTTTGGCTTAGAGAAAAAGTAGAAAGGAACCCAAAGTTCCCCATAAGGGACATGTAGGGAAAGAAAACATTAAATTGTAAAAGAAATCCAACCATGCAGCAATTAGTTACAGCAAAGGGTCCTAACAGTGGACACTAATAAATATCCCCTAAAATGAAAGCATGGTTTATTTCTAGACCAACGACAGTCCTTATGCTAGAAAGAAAGCAGGAACAAATCCAGAATACCCCCAAAAGGGAGCTCTAGAGAAAGGGAACAACAATCTCCCACTAGAAATCCTATCATGAAGCAATTAGTCACAGTAGGGTATCCTAATATTGAAATCTCATAAGATTCTATTAAAATAAAAGACACTAGCGCATCTGTGGGCTAAAAGCAGTCCTTTGGTTTACAGTGAAAGCTGGACCTAGGCCAGAATCCCCCATAATGGACATTAAGGAAAAGAGAAGAGGAATTTGTAGAAGAAATCCATCAGAGACATTTGCCACAGCAGGGGGTCTAAAAAGGTAAATTCCAGGAAATCCCCTTTGAAATCCACTGCTGGTTTATGTGGAGACAAAAAGAGTCCTTTGGTCTAGAGAAAAAGTAGTAGCAATGTCAGAATCCTCCCTATGGGAGATCTAGATAAAGAGAGGAATTTGGAGAAGAAATCCAACCATGGAGCAATTATTCACAGCAAGGATTCTTCACAGTAACCTCTACTACAGACCCACTAAATTCAAGAGAGAGTTTATCACAATTCTTGTTCTAGAGAGAAAGGAGGAAGAAACCCCAAATTCCCCATAAAGAAGATCTAGGGAAAGAACTGGAATCTGCAACAAGAAATGTAACCATCAGGCAGTTTCTTACAGCAGGGTATCCTAATTGTGAATTCTAACACAGATTCTAATTTCTAATTCTAATATAGAACCACTAAAATAAAGGGATGGTTTATCTGTGGACTAGAAACAGCACTTGGTCTAGAGAAAAAGCAGGAACATACTCAGAATCCCTCATAAGGGAGATGTAAGTAAAGATAAGAGGACTCTACAACAAGAAATCCAACCATGAAGCAGTTAGTCACAGCAGGGGGTCTTAAGTGTATACTAGTACAATACCTTAAAAATCAAAGAATAATTTATCTGTGAGCCCAAGACAGTACCTTGGTTTAGTGAGAAAGCAGGAGCTAAGCCAGATTCTCCCATAAGGGCAGCCTAGGTAAAGAGAATAGAAAATTGAATCAGAAAACCTACCATGCATTAAGTCATCACAGCATGGGGTCCTAAGAGTGGACCCTAATACATATATCCTAAAAGCAAGGTATGGTTTATCTGTGGACTATAGAAAGTCCTTGATCTAGCGAGAAAACAGGAATAGATCCAGAATCCTCCAAAAGGGCGATCTCTGTAAAGAGAACTGTAATGTGCAACAAGAAATCCAATGATGAAGCAGTTAGTCACAGTAGGTGGTCCTAACACTGGACTCTAGTACACTCCCTTAAAATCAGAGGATAATTCATCTGTGAGTCAATCTTGGTTTAGTGAGAAAGCAGGAGCTTGGTCAGAAACCCTGGATCAAGGTAAAGAGAAGAGGAATTGAGAAGAAATCTAACCATGAAGCAATCAGTCACAGCTGGGAGTCTTAACAGTGGAATTTTATATAATCCCTTAAAAATCAAAGAAAAGTTCATCCGTGGGTCTAAGACAGTCCCTTGGTTTAAAGAGTAATTAGGAGCTAAGGCAGATCCTCCCATAAGGGAGATCTATCTAAAAAGAAGAGGAAATTTCATCAGAAATCCAACCATGCAGAAATTAATTAGTCACAAGAAAGAGTCCCAACACTGGACACTAATACATACCCCCTAAAATCAAGGCATGTTTTATCTCTGGACCAATGACAGTCTTTGGTCTAGAGAGAAAGCAGGAACAAACCCAGAATCACCCATAAGGGAGATCTAGATAAATAGGGACAATAGGAATTCATCCAAAATTGCCCTCAAGGAAGCCCAAGGTAGAGAAAAGTGAACAAATAACATGAAATCCATGCAGGATATAATTACAGCAGGGGACTTGAAGATGAGCTTTAGCAGAGATTTCAGAAATCTATCCCCAAATTGCATTTTGCTCAAAAATAATTCCTAGGTGTACCTGGAAAAGGGAATTTTAGCCAGAATGACCTGAAGTATAGATCCAAGGAAAGACAAGAGGAACATAAAACATAAATCAAGCCACTGGAAAATCTTTCACAGCCTTCTAGTAGATATTCCCTCTAGATTCTAGTCCAAATTCTTTCAAATCTACCCACAGACAGTTTGTAGATCTTGATAGAAAAATAGTGGGAAAGGACATTTAGAACTAGGCCAGAGTCCTTCCCAAAGGAAGCCCCAAGTAAAGAAGAATATGTACCAAGAAATCCAATCATCATTCAATCACTCACAACAGGGAGTCTGAAGCTGGGCTCCATCAGAGACCTGACATATCTACCAATGGATTTCATGTGGTCCCAAGAAAGTCCATAAGACAACCTAGAGAACTGGATATACATTATAATATGGCTTCTTTTAGACACAGAGAAAGAAAAAAGGAATCTATAGCAAATAATTCATCTAAAATACAGTGATTCACAGCATGGGGGTCAAACCTAGATTCTTTTCTTGCCCCCTAATAAACTATTCCCAGAATATCTGAAAATTTTAGACATATCTTTGGAGGAGAAGCAAAACAACAACTAGGCCAGAATTCCCTAAGAATCCATAGGTGAAGATAAAAGGAATGGGCAACAAGAAATCCAAGTAGAAATCAATCAAACAAGGATGAGGATGACTTGTAGCAGAAATCTGAGAAATCTATCCCCAGACTGTATATAGTCCCAAGGCCATTTCTATGTCTATGTAGAAAGCCAGAGGTGGGTCCAAATGACCTGAAATGTGGACTTAGGAAAAGTAGAGAGGAATCTATAACACAAAATCAGTTTATGGAAAAAAGACCTAAGCCAGCCTCTCCTAAAGATGCCCTAACATCTATCCACAGACAATTTGGGCCATTTTGAGGGTCCTTTGGTCAAGAGGAACAAAAAGCAAGCAGGCCAGAATCCTCCAAAAGAAGGACTCCCAGCCTACTAGATTGACTAACATGATCAGAAAGGAAAATGAAAAATGTTGGAGGGCATGTGGGAAAACTAAAACACTGATACACAGTTGATATAACTGTGAACTGATATAACTATGTTAGAGAGGTATATGGAACCATGCCCAAAGGACCATAAAACTATGTATATCCTTTGACCCAGCAATACTACTGCTGAGCCTGTATCCCAAAGAGATCAGAGATAAGGGAAAAGGACTTACCCATAACAAATACTTTTTAGCAGCCCTTTTTGTAGTGTCAAAGAATTGGAAACTGAGGGGCTGTCTATCACTTCGGGAATGGATGAGCCAGTTGTGATAAATGATTGTAATAGTATACTATTGTGCCATAAGGAATGATGAACATAAAAAGAAGAGGAAACTACATTATAAAATCTACCCCTGATAAACTGCAGGGCCAACCCTAGACTAACAGATTTTCCAAAATTGATTCACAAAGAATCTGGGAATTTCAGATAGTCCACTATTTGAGAGGGACAACAAGAACTAGACTGAAATCCTCCAAAAGGAAGCCCCAGGTAAAGGAAAGAGGAATGTGAAACAGGAAATCTAACTAGGATATAATCCCTTACTGCAGGAATCTACTCCCAAACTTCAATTTGTCCAATGACAATTCGTAGGTCCACATAGAAAGCAGAAGTTGGACCAGAATCACTGAAATGAAGACTCAGGTAAAGAAAAGAAGAATCTGAAAACAACCCATCCATGGGACAATAATTCACAGCAGAATTGATCTCGAGTCCAGATTTCCTATAATCTATCCAAGGATACCTATTAACCTTAGAAAGTCCAGTGGTGGAAAAGGACATCAAAAACTAGGACAGAAGCAAACAGAAGGAAGCCCCCAGGTAAAGAAATGAGCAATATGTAACAGGAAATCCAACAAGGATGTAAGAACCACCAACAATGAGATGGCTCCAGATAGACTTTGGAAGGGAACCTAAAAATCTATCTGAAGACCACATGTGGTCCCAATACAATCCCTAAGTCTAGAGGGTAAGCAAGAGGATGGTCAGCATCCTCTGAAATGAAGACCCTAGTAATGGGTAGAAAAATCTATTTACAGTCTACTTGTTGTCCCAAGGTAATTCTTTTTTTGGCCACTTATATGTAATAACAAATTTCCACATAAGTTTTCCTAAGTTATATGATCAAACTTACCTACCTTCCTCCTTTTCCTTTCCACTCTTGGCATTGGCAGGTGATTCAATCTTAGTTATACATATATTATCATGCAAAACATATTTCCATATTTCCAAGGTAATTCTTAAGTCTAGAGAGAAAGCAGGAGGTAGACCAGAACAAAGAAGAGAAATCTCCAAGGAAGATTCAACCCAAAACAAAGTCTATAGAAGGGAAAATTATTCAGTGATTGAAAGAGATAAACTTTGCCTCTTCATTTTTTCACCTCTTGTAGAGATAATATAAACTTTATCTATGAGCATTTTCTGGAATTTTGAGAGTCCATAGGTGAAGAGGGTGAACTGGAAACTAGGCCAGAATACCCAGAAATCCATTGGAATAAATCACTCACAGGAGTGGGGCAGAAGATGAGTTATAGCAGAACCCCCAAAACTCTATCCCCAGATTGAAAATATTACTGATTCCATTCTTAGGTCTCCATTGAATGCAGCAGGAGGGCCAGAATGACCTAAAATATAGAGCTACGTAAAGAGAAGAGGAATCGGCAACATAAAATCCACCCATGGCAAAGTTATTTTATTTTTTTAATTGAAAATTTCTATTTAATTAATAAATTTAGAATATTTCCCCAAGGTTACATGATTCATGTTCTTTCCCTTCCTTTCTCCTCCTCTGTAGCTAACATACAATTCAATTGAGTTTTACATGTGTCATTGATCAAGAACTATTTCCATGACTGATAATTGCACTAGGTTGATTGTTTAGAGGCTACATTCTCAATCATATCGCCATCAAACCATGTGATCAATCAGTTGTTTTTCTTCTGTATTTCTACTCCCACAGTTCTTCCTCTGAATGTGGATGGCATTCTTTCTCATAAGTCCCTCAGGCTTGTCCTATGTCATTGCATTGCTGCTAGTAGAGAAATCCATTCCATTTGATGTACCACAGTGTATCCAACTCTGTGTACAATGTTTTCCGGGTTCTTTTCCTTTCACTATGCATCAATTCCTGGAGGTCATTCCAGTTCACATGGACTTCCTCCAGTTCATTATTCCTTTGAGCACAATAGCATTCCATCACCAACAGATACCACAATTTGTTCAGCCATTCCCCAATTGAAGGATATCCCCTCATTTTCCAATTTTTTTCCACCACAAAGAGCGTGGCTATAAATATTTCTTTACAAGTCTTTTTCCCTATGATCTCTTTGGGGTATAAATCCAGCAGTGCTATGGCTGGATCAAAGGGCAGACAGACTTTTAGAGCCCTTTGGGCATAGTTCCAAATTGCTATCCAGAATGGTTGGACCAAATCATAACTTTACCAGCAATGCATTAAGGTCCCCATTTTGCCATATCCCTGCCAACATTTATTACTTACATTTGCTGTCATGTTAGCTAAATTGCTATGTGTGAGGTGATACCTCAGAGTTGTTTTGATTTGCATTTCTCTGATTATAAGAGATTTAGAACAATTTTTCATGTGTTTCTTTATACTTTTGATTTCTTCATCTGAAAATTGCCTATTCATGTAACTTGCCCATTTATCAATTGGCGAATGGCTTGATTTTTTTGTATAATTGATTTAGCTCCTTATATATTTGAGTAATTAGAAATTTATCAGAGTTTTTTGTTAAAAAGATTTTTTCCCAATTTGTTGCTTCCCTTCTAATTATGGTTGCATTGGTTTTATTTGTACAAAACCTTTTTCATTTTATGTAAAAAAATTATTTATTTTACATTTTGTAATTTTTTCCTAACTCTTACTTGGTTTTAACATTTTTCCTTTCCTGAAGATCTGACAAGTATACTATTCTGTGTTCACCTAATTTACTTATAGTTTCCTTCTTTATATTCAAGTCATTCACACATTCTGAATTTATCTTGCTGTAGGGTGTGGGATGTTGATCTAAACCCAATCTCTCCTATACTGTTTCCAATTTTTCCCAGCAGTTTTTGTCAAATGGTGGATTTTGTTCCAAACAATGAGATCTTTGGGTTTATCGTAGACTCTCTTGCTGAGGTCATTTACCCCAAGAATATTCCAATGATCCTCCCTTCTGTCTCTTAGCCAGTATCATATTGTTTTGATGACCACTGTTTTATAGTACAGTTTAAGATCTGGTACTGCTAGGCCACCTTCTTTCACATTTTTTTCCATTATTTCCCTTTGTGAATTTTAGATTTACTCCACGCTGCTTAGTCTAACAAAACAGGAATGTCTACACCCCCACTTAAGGATTAAGTATTGAGAAGGATGGCCTATGACAGACATGTACTAGCAAATGAAAATCAGAAACAACTGACAGACCCCCTGGGCTGTCCTAAATCAAGCTTAAGCTACCATTGGTACATGTGAGATGCAGGAAATGATGTAAAAAAAACAGTCTATATATTTCGTGTCACTTCCTCTTTCCGGCCACTCTTTGACAAGACATGGCTCTGGCTCTCTCACGGAGACGTGGCTCTCACTCTGTCTCTCGCTAGTAGAGACATTGGTCTCTGTCAGCAACATGGGGGGTGCTGGGTGGCATTTAGCGTCTTGGGTCTTGGCGTGGTCATGCTAGGTGAGTAGTTTAGACTGATTCCTTTTTTCTTTACCTTCCAAAACAATACCCTCTTAGGAAGCCCCTAATTTTCTGAGGAGGCCTCGTGGTAGAGGTCTTTGAACTCCCACTGGCACAGGCTAGGCCAGAGAAATCTTATACCCTTTTCCCTCTCTCTTCTTAATACCTTCCCTCTATATTAATTAAACCACCCTAAAATTCCAACCTGACTTGAGTATTTTTATTGGGAATTGAATTAATCCCTGGTGACCAACTAAATTTATATTTTAGTCAAAAACCCCTAAATTTACCCCTTACATCTTGATATTCTTGATCCTTTATTCTTCCAAATGAACTTTGTTATAATTTTTTTCTAATTCAGTAAAAATCTTTCATGATAATTTGATAGGAATGGCAATAAATAAATTAATTAATTTGGGTAGGACGGTCGTTTTTGTTATGTTAGCTCATCCTACTGTGAACTTTAAAAATTACTCCACTGTACTTAGACCATACTTTAGGGGAAGATAAAGTTGTAATCTCCTGAATGAACAATGATGGTACTTAGTTCTCACCTTATAGTGAAGCTAGAACTTTAAGCTAAGTCTATTTTTAGATCTAAAACAAAAAGGTGTTAAATAACTATAAAGGTTAAATTAATCACAAAAAGGTCAAGTAACTCACAAAAGGTGAACTTAACAAAGAAGTGTTAAGTAACTCTAAAGATATAATCAAATCAAAGAAGGTGAGAACTAAAAGTATGGACAGTCCTGGAGAAAAAGCCTATAATGTGATTGGTAAATGTGAAAATTTAGAGGAGGAGACACAAGGATGAAATTTGAGAATTGAGAATTGATAAATATTTGAGATTTTTTTGTCCCTCAAGGAGTCTCTCTTTCTCTCTCTTTCCCTGATTGGTCTTGGAGAGTTAGCTGAGAGATGCGTGCTGAGCCTTTCGGCATCTTAGCATGGCTACAAGCTATTGTCTGGTTCGGTGGTGAGTTTCTGGCTGAATTTTCCTCCTTACTTTCCAACTTTTTTCCTCTCAGAAGCCTATAATCTTCAGAGACCTAGAGGCAGGAGTTTAAAACTCCTCCTGGCATAGACCAGGTAGGAGAAATCCTGTATCCTCCTTCCTCCTTCTCCTTAAATTCCTTCCCTCTATATTAATTAAATTACCATAAATTTCCAGTCTGACTTGGGTATTTTATTTGGCAACCATTTAAATCTAGATTTAAAGTCACAACCCTAATATTATCTGATGCTACAGATAAGCAATTAATATTTTTCCAGTTGTTTAGATCTAGTTTTAATTGTGTAGAAAGTGTTTTATAATCGTAATGCATATAATTCCTGGGTTTGTCTTGGCAGATAGATTCCTAAGCATTTAGTATTGTTACTGTGATTTTAAATGGAATTTCTCCTTCTAACTCCTGCTGCCTGCACATGTTGGAAATATATAGAAATGTTAATAATTTATGTGGGTTTATTTTGTATCTTGTAACTTTGCTAAAGTTGTTGATTATTTCCACTAGCTTTTTAGTTGATTCTCTAGGATTCTTTAAGTAGATCATCATATCATCTGCAAAGAGTGATAGCTTGGTCTCCTCATTGTCTATTTTAATACCTTCAATTTCTTTTTTTCTCTAATTTCTACTGCTACTGTTTCCAGTACAATGTTAAATAATAGAGGTGATAATGGGCATTCTTGTTTCACTCCTGGTCTTATTGGGAAGGCTTTTAATTTATCCCCATTGCAGATGATGCTTGCTGAAGGTTTAAGATCTATACTGTTTAATATTTTTGGGAAAGGCCCTTCTATTCCTATACTATCTAGTGTTTTCAATAGGAATGAGTGTTGTATTTTGTCAAAGGTTTTTTTTGCATCTATTGAGATAACCATGTGGTTTTTGTTGGTTTGTTTGTTGATATGGACAATTATGGAGTTGCTTTTACTAATATTGAACCTTCCTTGCATTCCTGGTATAAATCCCACTTGATCATAATGAATAACCCTCATGATCACTTGCTGGAGTCTTTTTACTAGTATTCTATTCAAGATTTTTGCATCTCAGTTGATTAAGAAGATTGGTCTGTAGTTTTCTTTCTCTGTTTTTGACATGCCTGGCTCTGGAATCAATACCATATTTGTGTCATAAAAGGAATTTGTTAGAACTCCTTTGCTTATTATGTCAAATAGTTTGTATTGTATTGGGATTTGTTGTTCTTTGAATGCTTGATAGAATTCACTTGTGAATTCATCTGTCCTGGGAATTTTTTCTTAGGGAGTTCTTTAATGGCTTGTTCAATTTCTTTTTCTGATATGGGATTATTTAAATATTCTATTCTTCTTTTGTTAATCTAGGCAATTTATATCTTTGGAAATATTCATCCATATCACCTAGATTGCCATAGTTATTGCCATGTAAGTGGGCAAAATGTTTTTAATGATTGCCTTAATTTCCTCTTCATTAGAGGTGAGGTCTCCCTTTTCATCTTTGATAATGTTAATTTGGTTTTCTTCTTTCCTTTTAAAAAATTAGATTGACCAGTACTTTGTCTATTTTATTTGTGTCTTTTTCAAAGTACTAGCTTCTAGTCTCATTTATTAATTCAATAGTTCTTTTAGTTTTGATTTTATTAATTTCTCCTTTAATTTTTTAGGATCTCTAATTTAGATTTTATCTGGGGATTTTTAATTTGTTTGCTTTTTAGTTTTTTTAATTTGCATTGACCTCTGCCCTCCCTAATTTGTTGATATTCAAGGATATAAATTCCCCCCTGTGTAGTGCTTTGGCTGCATGCCATTGAATTTGGTAGGATGTCCTAACATTTTCATTCTCTTCAATTCTTTAACTAATGATTTTGGAGAAGTATATTGTTTAATTTCCAATTAATTTTTTATTTGCCTCTCCATGTACCCTTACTAATTGTTATTTTTATTGCATTATGATCTGAAAAGTTTGCATTTATTATTTCTGCTCTTTTGCACTTGTTTGCCATGTTTCTATGACCTAGTGTATCATCTATTTTTGTGAATGTGCCATGTGGTGCTGAAAAGAAGGTGTATTTCTTTTTGTCCCTATTTATTTTTCTCCATATGTCTATTAACTCTAATTTTTCTAAGATTTTATTCACATCTCTTACCTTTTTCTCATTTATTTTCTGGTTTAATTTATCTAGATCTGATAGAGGAAATCTCAGGTCTCCCACTGGTATAGTTTTAATATCTATTTTGTCCTTGAGCTCCACTAGTTTCTCCTTTAGAAATTTGGATTCTATACCATTTGGTGCATACATGTTGAGGATTGACATTTCCTCATTGTCTGTACTGCCTTTTATCAGGATGTAATTACCTTCCCTATCTCTTTTAATCAGATCTATTTTTACTTTGACTTTGTCAGATATCAAGGCTGTGATGCCTACCTTCTTCTTCTCAGTTGATTTTGCTCCCAGCCTTTTATCTTTACCATGTGTTTGTCTACCCACCTCATGTGTGTTTCTTGTAGACAACATATGGTAGGATTTTGGTTTCTAATCCACTCTGCTATTTGCTTCCATTTTATGGTTTTTCACATTCACATTCAGAGTTATGATTACCACCTGTGTATTCCTCATCATTTTGGTTTCCTCTCCTAGTTCTGCCCTTTCTTCATTAGCTATTTCCTTTTAAGTCAGTGGTTTTCTTTTAATCAGTCCCCTAATCCCCACCCTTAATTTACTTCTCTTTCTGCTCCCTCTCTTTTTGTTCCCCTCTTATTATTTTTTAGGGTCTATTAAATTCCCTCCCCCTTCTCTTTCCCTCCCTTTTAGTACTCCCCGCTCCACTCCCCTCCTTGGTTTTCCCTTCTCACTTTTCCTGTAGGATGAGATAGAATTCGATACTCCAATGGATCTAGATGCTCTTCCCTCTCTGAATTGATTCCACTGAGAGTAATGTTTAAGTATTATCTATTAACACTCTCTACCTCTCCTCCTTATAATGGTATTTTCCCTCCCCTTCCCATGCATCTCTTTGTGTGATATAGATTCTCCTATTTTTCTTATTCCATCAAGTTTCTCTTGGTGCCATCTTCTATTACCCCCTTTTTATATTTTTGCATATCATCTCAGACCATTTAGTACCCCAACATCTACCTAGGAATAATTCTAATGACTATAATAGTGAAGACAATTTTTGAGACTTACAAATAACATTTTTTCCATATAGGAATATAAACAATTTGACCTTATTGAAGCCCTTAAAGAAGAAAATTAAAATAATTTTTTTTCTTTCCCCTCTCTCTTATTTACCTTTCCATGTTTCTCTTTATTTTTATGTTTGGATATCAAACTTTTCTCTTAGTTCTGGTCTTTTCTTTACAAATACTTGGAAATCTTTTACTTTGTTGAATGCCCATACTTTCCCCTAGAACTATATAGTCAATTTGGATGAGTAGGTTATCATTGGTTGTATACTCAATTCTCTTGCCTTTCTGAATATTATATTCCAAGCCTTATAGTCCTTTAGTGTGGAGGCTGCCAGATCCAATGTAATCCCGATTGGTGTTCTTTGATATCTGAATTGCCTCTTTCTGGCTTCTTGCAATATTTTCTCCTTAGCTTGGAAGCTCTTGAATTTGGCAATTATGTTCCTGGGGGTTGTCTTTTGAGGATTTAGTGTAGAGGGTGATCTTTCAATGTTTATTTTGCCCTCCTGTTCAAGAACATCAGGGAAGTTTTCTTAGATAATTTCTTATAGTATGATGTCCAGGTTTCTGTTTATTTCTGGGTTTTCAGGTAGACCAATGATTCTCAAATTCTCTCTTCTAGACCAGTTTTCCTGGTCAGTCATTTTGTCAGTGAGAAATTTCATGTTTCCTTCTACTTTGTCAGTCTTTTGACTACTTGCTGTCTTGTGTGATCATTAGCTGCTACATGCCCAATTCTAGTCTTTAAAGACTAGTTTTCAACCAAGGTCTTTTGATTTTCCTTTTCGGTTTGGCCTATCCTGCTTTTCATGGCTTCCAGAAGGTCATTTCATTTCTGGTCTTCAATTTGCTTATAATTTCATTTGATTTCTGAATGTCTTTTTCCACGGTTGAAATTCTGTTTTTTTTTTAAAACTGTTATTTTCTTTTTGAACCACTTCCCACTTTTCTTGCCAAGTTTCTCCTATCTTTTTAACTTGGTTTTCAAATTCCAGCCTGATTTCTTGGAGAGCTTGTGGTCAATCTCCATATTTTGGGAAAGTTTGGATGTGTTTGCTTGTTTGTTATCCTCTACTGTCTCTTCTGTAGTCTGGATTTTTTCTCCATAAAAATTATCCAGGGTCAAT
The DNA here is from genome assembly GCF_027887165.1 of Monodelphis domestica. Taxonomy (NCBI): domain Eukaryota; kingdom Metazoa; phylum Chordata; class Mammalia; order Didelphimorphia; family Didelphidae; genus Monodelphis; species Monodelphis domestica. The sequence goes on along the minus strand of NC_077235.1, from coordinate 39,870,440 downwards.
GCCTTTCTCTTGTACTCTTGGTTGGTTGAAGATTGTATTTCTTGGGCATTGGTAGCCATTGCTATGCTGGTTTTCCTTCCCTTCCCAGCCAGAAGTCTGAGTGGGGAGGGCAGGCTCTATGTGTATGGAGCTATGGAGCTCGGTTTTTGCCTGAGGCTACTTTTTTAGTCTCTGCAGCTTCTACTTTGCATCACCCCTCTCCACTCTATCTCAGTGCCCAAGGTTCACACTCTTCAGCTTCCTGGGTCCCATGTCTTGCTGTTCTCAGGAGTAAGTCCCTGGTAGTCTTAGTCAGCTCTCAAGGACCTAGATATTGCCCCTTGCTCACTCTGATTCTGGTGTGCTGGCTCTGACTCTGACATTGTACGTGGGGTGGTATAGGGTTGATCAACTTGCGTTTTTCCTGGAGCTATTTCATCCCCTTATAGCGTGGAAATGCCCAAATCCCATGAATCTTCAATGCTGTGTCGTACTGTGGAGTCCCTTCGTTCATATGAACTTGGTTTTTTTTTTGTCTTTTTGAGGTAGTCTATATTGGTCTGTGGTGAGGAGAGTAAGTCATGCTTCTACACTGCAGCCATCTTAACCCAAGGCAAAGTTATTTTACAACAGTGTGGCATGCACTCAACCCTTGTATAGACCCCTTAAATCTATCCATAGCCACTTTGCAAAACTTTGACAATTCCTCAGTTGGAAGGAACAATGTCAAATAGGCCAGAAAATCATACAAAAGAAACTCCGTGAAAAGAAAAGGGAAATATGCACCAAGAAACCCAATCAGTAACCTATTGGTCAAAATAGTGGGGCTTAACCTTGGCTTAGACAGACCCCAAGGATATATCTTCAAACTGCATGTGGTCCCATGAAATTCCTTTCAATTTCCTTAAAAATAAGAGGTGAACTATAATCCCTTATTACATGGGTCCCCAAAAGAGAAGGGGATCTATAATAAATAACCATTCCATGGGACAGTCATGTACAGGATGGGGTCTGGATGAGATTATAGTACAGATTTATAGAGTCTACCCAAGGATAGTCTCCAGTCTCAGATGGTAGAAAAAGACATCAAGAACTGGGTCAGGATCTACCAAAAAGATACTACCAAAAAGGATACTACCAAAAAGATAGAATATGTAACAGGAAATCCAATCAGGATATGTACCTTGCAAACTCATTACAAGGGATCTAAATCTAGGCTCTTAGAGACTTCATAGAAATCTTTCCATAGCCTATATGTGGTTCCAATGCAATCTTTAAGTCTAGAGGGAAAGCAGGAAGTGGACCAGAACCTGATGAACTAGAGATCCTGCAAAAGAGAAGATTAATCTGTAACATGAAATTCACCCAAAGGAAAATCATTAAGTGAGGAGGGAAGTGTTGTGGCAAGTGTGTAAGTGTGTGTGTGTGTGTGTGTGTATGAGAAATTAGAGAGGGCAACAACCTTTTCTCTAGTGGGGATCTCCTAAATCTTTATCCATGAATATTATGGAATTATGAAAGTCCATAGGTCAAGAGGAAAAAAAACGAACAAGACTAAAATCTCCACAAAGGAAGTCCCATATAATGAAATCAGGATTGTGCCACAGGAAATCTAACCAGAATTCAATCAAATACAGCAGAGTGGCTTTAGTTGGCCTTTGTGAGTGAACATAGAAATCTAACCACAGCTTGTATGTGATCCCAATGCAATCTCTAAGTCTACAGGGAAAGCAGGAAGTGGACCAGCAGACCTTGAAATGGAGACTTCGGGAGAGAAAAAGAATTTTCAAAATAAAATCATACCCTGGGAAAATCATTCACAGCAGGGGGGCCAACTCTTGACTCTAGTATAGCCTTCCTGAAATCTATCCAAGAATAATCTGGGGACTTTAGACAGTCCCTTATGTGAAAGTGACTACAGAAACTAGGCCAGAATCTGCCAAGAGGAAGTCCCAGATAAAGAGAAGAGAAATCTTTAATAAAAAACAGACATGAAACATCATGAATAATCATTCATAACAGGGTGGTATACACTTAACCCTTGTATAGATTCCTTAATATCTATCTACAGCCAGTTTATAAAATTTTGACAGTGCTTCAGTTGAGAGAGATAACAGCAACTAGGCCAGCATTGGTGAAGATGTGGCACTCTGTGAAGAGTACACTCAAGGAGCTGCTCTATTCTCTCTCTTCCCAGTGCCCAACGACATTTTTGCATGCCCCACCCCTCTGTCCAGAAGCCCAAAGCAAGCTGCTTTCTCCCACAACTGTCTCTAGTAATCCAGGGGCTCACAGACAGCTTGAATTTGCCTTCTGGGCATTCGAACTCAGAAAAGATTCACAAATGAAGAACCAGGTCAAATCTTGTGGAAAAAGCAAAGCTTGAGAAAAGAGGAATGTGCACTAAGAAGTTCAGTCAGGAAGCTTTTGGTCAAAGAAGGGGTGGGGCTCAAAATTAGTTAGCAGAGATACTTGGTATTTATCCATAGTCTGCCTGTGGTCCCAAGAAATTCCTTTAGATTACCTTGAAATTAAATGGCAGAACACATTTCCTCATCATGTGTGCACAAGGAAAGAGAAGAGGAATCTGTAACAAATAATCAGTTAATAAAACAGTTATTCACAGAATGGTGGGAAAAGATATTAAGATAGAGGCTAGAATTCCACAAAAGGAAGGCCTGGCTAAATAAAAGAGGAATGGGCAAGAAAATATCCAATCAGGAAACAATCACTCATGTCAGGGATGTTGAAGCTGAATTCTTGCAGAGACCCTAGATATCTATATACAGACTGCACGGGGCCCCAATGTCATCACTAAGGCTATTGGGAAAGCAGGAGTTAGAATCACTAGAATCAGAAAACAGAATTACTAGAAATGAGAATCTAGGGAAATAGAAGAAGAGTCTGCATCATAAAATACACCCCAGGGAAAAGCATTCACCACAAGAAGTCAACCCTCGACTAATACAGCCTTCCTGACATCTAGCCAAGAACAATCTGGGGATTTTAGACAGGCCCTTGGTAAGAGGGACAATAGGAACTAGACCAGAATTTTCCAAAAGAAAGTCCCTGGTAAAGAAACGTGAATGTGCAACTGGAAATTCACCCAGAATGCAATGATTCATAGTAGGGGAGCTGAAAATAGGCTCTAACAAAGACCTTAAAAATCTATTTTCAGTCTGAATGTTGACTCAAGACAACTCTTAAGTCTACATTGGAGGAAGCAGGTGGACCATAATGGCCTGAATGGAAAACCTAGGAAATGAGAAGATGAATTTCCAACATAAAAGACAGTTTGTACAATTTTGTGAGTCCATTGGTTGAAAGGAACCAGAATCCTCCCAAAGGAAGACCAGATTATTGTATTGTTCTCTGATAATCTATCTCCAGAAAGTTTGCAAAACTTAGTCGTTTGGTCTAGAGAGAAAACAGGAATTAGGCCAGATTCCTACAAAATGAAGCCCCAGGTAAGAAGACGAATGAGCAACAAAAAATACAACCAGAAAGCAGTTAATGATAGTAGGATAGCTGAAACTGAGCTCTTGCAGAGACCTCAGTAATCTATACACAGCCTGCATGTGATCCCAAGGCAATACCTAAGTCTCAAGGGGAAATAGAGGGTAGACAAAAATTTGGAATGGAGATGCAGGTAAAGAGCAGAGGAATTTGTGATAACAAATCCCTCCATAGGAAATTCATTTGCAGTGGCCAATCAACCCCAAACTCTGGTTTAGACCTTTCATATATATCTATGGACAATCTGACAAGCTAAAATAGTCCTTTGGTCAAGGCAGATATAGGAACTAGGTCAGACTGTCCCAAAAAGAAGTCCCAGGTAAAGAAAAGAGGAATGCACAATAGGAAATCACACCAGGAAACTGTAACAATTAAAGTAGTGTTTGGCATAAACTGTGACAGATAAACGAGTGGTTGCCTTAAACTGTGACCTCAAAGTTATGTTTTTTCATATTAAAAATAAAGTGGTCGCCAGGGAAAGTTCCCAAATATGAAATATACCCAAATCAGCTGGTTTTTATGGAGATTTTAATTAATAAAAATAAGGAATTAAAGAAAAGGGAGAGAAACAGAGTAAGAGGGAATAGTAGGAAAAGGGTTAGACCAGCTTAGGCCAGCCTTAAGGCTTAAGCCTTAAGAGAGAGATCAGTCAGTCTTTTATCCACTCATCACAAGATTTGTCCCAAGCAAGATTCTAGTGTTCAGAGAGACACCAGTTCAGCTTCAGCTAGCTCAATCTCCAGAGAGAGTTCTCTGAGAGAGTGTGTTGCTCTCAGCTTCTCATCTCCTTTTAAAAAGAATTTTCTCCAATGTCACCTCCCCTAAGTTCTCACATCTACCAATCACAGTAGACGTTTTTCAAAGGACAGACCATTCTTAATTCACACCTGAGTAGACTAAACTTTTGAGTAATTCACACCTGAAAAAACCTCTGAGTAAGTTCTCACCTCTTTGCCACTTGCAAGTTTACAAGTTGCCTGACCTTCATGGGTACTTGGCACCTTCCTAAAAATAGACTTAGATTAAGGCTTTTGCTTTACTATAAGTATGAGTTAAGTACTTTTTTATTGTTCAGTAAAGAGTTTACAACTTTATCTTCTCCCTAAAGTATGCTTAAGTATGGGTGGAGTAGAGTTCTCACATTCCTGACTAAGTCCCTTCATTTATGTTTAAAGTGGGGAATGGTCTTAACCAAGTGTTCTGAAGTAGGGTCTGAGAATTTTTAAAATTCACAATACAATCAGAACAGGAGGTGCGAAAGCAGGTTCTAGAAGAATCCCCGGAAGTCCACCTCGACACTGCATGTTGTCCTAAGACAATTCCTATTTCTACATGCAAAGTATGGGTTAGCCCAGAATTGCCAGAAATGGGGTCCCAGACAAAGTGAAGAGGGATCTGTAATATGAAATCCACTCATGGTTAAAATATTCACATCAGGAGGGCCTAATCTAACCTTTAGCAAAGATTTCCTAAAATCATTTCATAGACAGTTCGGGCAATTTGAAGTGTCCTTTGCTTGAAAGAGACAACAGGAAGTAGGTCAGAATCTCCCAAGAGGAAGCCTCACATAAAGAAAAGAGGAAACTGCAAAAGGAAATCTAAAAACTCACAGCAGGGGGAATTAAAGTTGGTCTTAGCAAAGCCCCTCAAAATTTATCCCCAAACTACGTGTTGTCCCAAGACGATTCCAATTTCTAGAGGGAAAGCTGGAGGTGGACTGGAATTGTCTGAAATGGAGACCCTGGTAATGAGAAGAAATTGCAACATAAAATCCACCCAAGGGAAAATCATTCAAAGCAGGAAGGCCTAATGTGGACTCTAGTACAGATCTCATAAAATCTCTTGAAAGACTATCTGTCCCAATCGACAAATGTTCAAGGGACATGAACAGGCAGTTTTCACATGAAGAAAGCAAAACTATCAATAAGCACATGAAAAAGTGTTCTAAATCCCTCCTGATTAGAGAAATTCATATCAAAACAAAAAGTACCACCCCACACCTAGCAGACTGGTCAATATGGCAGCAAAGAAAAGTAATGAATGCTGGAGGGGATGTGGCAAAATTGTGACAGTAACACATTGCTGGTGGAGTTGTGAATTGGTCCAACCATTCTGGCTGGCAATTTGGAACCAAAGGGTGATAAAAGACTGCCTGCCCTTTGATCCAGCCATACCACTGCTAGGTTTGTACTCCAAAGAGATAATAAGGAAAAAGACTTGTACAAAAATATGTATAGTCTCACTCTTTGTGGTGACAAAAATTTGGAAATAAGGGGTGTCCATCAATTGGGGAATGGCTGAATAAATTGTGGTATCTGATGGTGATGGAATACTATTGCGCTGAAAAGGATAATGAACTGGAGGAATTCCATGTGAACTGGAATGACCTCTAGGAATTGACACAGAGCAAAAGGAGCAGAACCAGGAGAACATTGTATACAGAGACTGATACACTGTGGTACAATCGATTGTAATGGACTTCTCTACTAGTAGCAATGCAGTGATCCAGGACAATTCTGAGGAACTTATGAGAAAGAACGCTATCCACATCCAGAGAAAGAATTGTGGGAGTAGAAACACAGAAGAAAAACATAGGATCGATCATGTAATTCAATGGAGATATGATTAGGGTTTTGATGTTAAAAGATCGCTCTACTGCAGCTACGAATAACATAGTAATAGGTTTTGAACAATGATACATGTATGACCCAGTGGAACTGCTTGTCAGCTCTGGGAGGGGGGAGGGAAGAGTAGGGGAGGGGCAGGGATCATTAATCATGTAACCATGGAAAAATATTCTAAATAAAAAAGGGAAAAAAAAGAAATACTATCTGCTGACCTTCAACTTTTCTTTGGTCTAGAAACAGAAGACTTAGGTCAAGCCCCCAAATATGGGATCTGTAGGTAAGAAGAATCAAGAAATCCAATCATGCATGAAATTCATCAATACAAGCATGACAAAGGAATACTCTAGGAGACAAAGCTTCTGAAATTATTTCACAACCTGTTTGTGAACTCAAGATGCCCTCTTATTTTAGAAGAAATGGAAGAGATGGATCAGACTGTCCCATATGTAGACCCAGGTAAAGACAAAAGGAATCTGATGAAAAAATTTCAGTAACAAAGCAAGCAGTTAGGTCCAAGGGGCTCAAGAAAAGATCATAGAAATCTATTCACAAGGCTTTGTGAACCCAAGTCAGTCTTTAAGTTGAAAGGGAAAACAGGAGCTGAGTCTGAATTCCTGTAAGCAAGACCCAAATAAAGAAAAGAGTAATCTGTAGCAAAGAAATCCTAGCATGGAGAATATTCATTATAACAAGCATGTCATAAAATACTCTATTGAATCTTCCTGAAATTATCCAAAGATATTCTGAGGACCTGAGACAGTCCCTAGTTCTAAAAGAAATGTAGAAGCTGGGACCAAATTCCCCAGAGAGGAGATACAGGTAGAGACAAGGGGAATCTGATACCAGAAATTCAACCATGTCACAGCAGGAGCGTTGAAGCTGTGGACACCAGTAGAGATAACCTAAAATCTATCCACAGACTACCCTTGGAACTGACATAGTCACTTGGTCTAATGGGAAAGGAAGAGATGGGCCAGAATCCCTGTTAAGGAAGACCTAGATAAATGCAGGAAAAATCTGATGCAAAAAATAGAACCATGATGCAACCTGTCACAGCAGGGAAATCTAAAGGGGATCTGGTGTTGGTTCCTTGAAATTTATCCTTGGACCTTCTCTGAAACTAGAAACTAGGAAAGTCTCTTGGAGTAGAAAGAGAATAGGAACTGGAGAATCCTCCATAAGGAGGATACAGGCAAAAATAAGATGAATCTGAAGGAAGAAATCCCACCATGTTGTAGTCAGTCATAGCAGGGGACTTGAACATGGAGTCTAGTGAAGACCCTCTAAAATCCATTTCTGGATGTCTATGGACCTTAGACATGTCCTTACACAAGAGAAATAAGAGGAACTAGGCTAGAATCCCCCAAAAGGAAGTCTTAGGTAAAGAGAAGAGCAATTTGCAATAGGAAATCCAACTATGAAGCAAATGGTCACAGCAGAGGGGCTATATATAGTTAAGCTTTAGAAGAGACCCCCAAAATCTTTTCAGGAACAGCATATGGTACAAAAACAATCCATAAGTCTAGATAAAAAGTAGGAGATGGACCAGAATCCCCTGTAATGGAGATCCAGGTAAAGAAAAGAGAAATTTGCAAAAGAAAATCAAAGCATGGAACAATCATTCACAGCAGGGGTTGCCTAACTTGGACTCTAGAAGAGAACCCCTATAATCTACCCAAAGTCTGTGGACCTTAGTCCCTTCATCAGGAGGGACAAGAGGAGCTAGACTAGAATGTGCTCAAAGGAAACCTCAAGTAAAGAGAAGAGGAATATGCAACAAGAAATCTGATCATGAACATATTGGTTATAAATAACAGGCCACAAGAATATTCTAGTACAGAGAACCCCTGAAAATGTTCCACAGCTTGTCTGTGTACCCAAGACAGTTCCTTGTTCTAGAAGGAATACAAGAGATGGTCCTGAATCTCTGATATAGGAAGCCCAGGTAAAGACAAAAGAAATGTAATATATAACCTCCAACCATGGTGCCATTAGTCACAGCAGAGGAATCAGAAGATGGCTCTCCTATAGAACTCTTGAAACATATCTATGGGCTATCTATATACCTGAGAAAGTCTTTTGAACAAGAGTAAATGCAGAAGCTGAAGAAGAATCCCTCCCCAAAATGAACCTCCAAGAGCAATCTGTAGCAAAAATCCAATCATGCAGCCATCTGTCACAACAGGGGCCCTGACGTTGGATTTCAAAATAGACTCCTTCCAATCTATCCACAGAATGTGGACACAAGACAGGCCTGGAGTCCAGAAAGAAAGCAGAAGGTGGAACAGAATCCCCCAAAATGGAGACCCAGGTAAAGAGAAGAGAAATCTCTATCATGAAATCTTACCATGGAGCAATAATTCACAGCAGGGCTGACTCATACAAATTCCCTCAAATCTATGCATAGACCATTTGGGGACACCATGCAGTGAAGTGAATTGCTATATAACTAAAATTTTTTGCATCAAATTCACCTTACTTTACCTGGGTCTCCCTTATAAGAGATTCTGCCTACACTTTAGTCCTTCCAGACCAAGGTCCTCAGAAAATCTTTAGGGAGATTTCAAGGATTCTGTACTAGATTCTTTGTTATGACCCTGCCTGATTTGACTGATTGTTCCACGTCTATATTTTTTAGCGCAGATTCATCTCCTCTTAACCTTTGTTAATCCCATATAGGCAATATGGTCCCATCTCTCCATTTCTTTCTTAACAAAAGGAGTATCTCACAGATTTCACAGTGTCTGTGTACCTGAATGGGGGAAAAATCTTTATTTTCACTAGTCTCTACTTCAATTCTGTATTTCCTTTGTTTGAAAAAACTCTTTATTCTCAAAAGGGAACTATGGGTTTCAGTCAACTGCTAAAGAGGTCCAGTGACACAAAAGGTTAAGATTCCCTCCTTTCAAAGTTTTCTAATCATAACTTGTCATCCTGCTCAACATCCTTGCTTGATCAGTTGAAAAGCTTCTGTCTGCTTGGTCTGCAGTTCTATTCTGTTGGCATGTAATAGACATTCTCTTCAGGGATTGTGTTCATTCTTAGGCAATGATATATAGAAATTCAATATGACTAACCTTTCCCTAGAATTAGGCTTGGGGATGGGTAGTGGGGCTATATTTTCCTAAAACTCTATAATCAGTTTTGTTCCTCATAAGCTATAATATGTATATTCTAACCCCTTGGCTCACCTGTGAAAATTATTGTATAGGCTGATGTTCTTTAATGCTTTTTATGTCCTGAACCCTTTGCGCACTCCAGTAAAGTTTACATACCCTTTATAGAATCATGTTTCTAAGTTCTTAAAATGAAAAACAAAGTTAAACCGAAATACAGTTATTATAGCATTTTTAAAAATTGTGATATAGCAATGATCTAGTGGATCTACTATATATAGTATTTTTGAAATATTGATGAGTATAAACAATATTTTGAGATATCTGAAACAAATATAATGTAATATGAGTATAATGATTTCAAGTGGTGACTGTCACAAGTATTGTTATTGTTACTGTGGCTTGTTGCCTACATTCATTATTAAACAAAATGCTCAATTTTTATTAGAGGCTAGATAAATCAAGATGTCATTTTTTTCTCTCTAAGTTTACAATTTTTTTCTGAAATCCATTCATAGTCCTCTTCCATGGACCTCAGGTTAAGAACTTCTGTCTTAAGGGGAATTTTGGAGATTGCCTGTGTATTTCTGTTCTCTGTGTTTATGGAGAATCAAAGCTCAATTCTCTAACTGAAACTGAATCAACTTAGAAATGTTATACAAATGTGGGGAGGAAAAGAGAGAAGTAAAGACTATAAAAAGTGTAGATTTCATTTTAAGGTTGCCATAAAAATTCAAATTGGTTCAGCCTCACTTATCCCAGCCCATCTACTCATCTGTCCCAAAAGAAAACTGCTTTAGAACTGGGGCCTTCCTTGCTCCCTGGCCAAGTTTTAAACAGGGATATAGACCTAGAATCCAACACATTCCTGGCTATTTCTGTTCATGATTCTAGGCAAAAAGAGAGACTTTTTCTACTCACTTTTAAGAGATCATCACCATTTATACTTTTTCCTTCATATATCTTACTCATTTATCTCTCCATTCTCTCAACAATAATCCCTCTGTGCATTACAGCAATGTCAAAGTTTATAATATTATTTAGAAACATAGTTCTCTTTCTTTTGTTTGTAGAGCTATGTTGGAGTTCTGAAGAGCAGAAAGAGCTCGCTGATTACTTTACAGGCAAATAGCCACTGGAAGTAGATTGCATGTGACCTAGTTAGAGTTATGAGATATACACCCTTGCGCAATCATCTTTCTTTACCCTAAATTTCTAGCTTTAGTATATTCTCCTTGACATCATGAATGATTTATTGGAACTCAAGGGAATTTGTCCTGTGGACATTTTGAAGGCTTGGTCATCATCCCTTCAGACAAAAATTGCTTCATCATTATCATGAAGTGAGAGACTCTACAAGCTATGGACGGATTTCAGGGCAACCATGAACTTGATGGGGGTGGAAATCTTTATTTTCACTGTCTTCTCATGGATATTTGGCATTTTCTTTCGATTATGAATTTTAAGACAAGCACATTATTCTGACATACCACAAAATTAAGATATGGGGTAGGTAGGTGGCTCAATGGATAAAGAGTCAAGTCTAGAGACTGAAGTTCCTCAGTTCAAATCTGACCTCAGACATTTCCTAACTGTGATCCTGGACAAATCAGTTCATTATATTCTGTCATAGAATCAATACCAATTATCTGTTCCAAGGCAGAGGAATGGTAAGGGCTAGGCAACTGAGGTTAGGTTTATAATTCCTGTAGGTGCCAGCAGAAACCAATGGTTGAATTTTTTATTTTTAAAGATGACAAATCAAGTGATCAGAATATGAAGCTATTGTTTTAAAGCCATTACCAATGGGGTATGAGATTACTGTACATTGAATCTTGGTCATTTTGAATTCACTCATCTTTAAGAGATGAACAAAATGCTTATTTGGAAGAAATAGAATTCCCTTAGCACAAGATTCATATTGACTAAACTTTACTTTCCATTACTATTTGCTTGATTTAACTCCAATGTCCTCCCAAAAGCCAAATTAAGGCTTGCATGAGATCTCCCAGACATTGGAAAGCAACCTTACCTGCTTACAGTTGCCAGTAGGGGCTAAAGTCTGTGAGCTCTTGCCACCAGAGGCAGGAGAGTTTGGTGTGAACCTGGACAAGAGTAGCTTAATGGCTTACTAACTCTAATTGTGTTAGGTAGGGCTGTATTTATTCTTGATTCCTGGACTGATCTCACCCAATTTAAGCTGTTAGATTTCTCTCCATGGTCTGAGTAGGGAAAAGTCCTTTCTGTAATAGGTCACTATATGAAGTCAGACTATTAAAAAAAGGCCCCCAAGCATATGGAGACCAAAACCTCAGCATTTCCCCTTAATCTGAAAGAAACCTTTCCTATTCTTATTTCAGCACCGGGCTCGCCTTTTCCTCTGTCCCCTAATGAAGAACATCCACATTTTATTTACCTCTCTCCCTCCTGTTTTTCAAGAGGCCATAACTGACCAAACTATTTTCTTTTGTTAACATTTTTTCACTCATGAAACCTATTAAAGGGTCCTTTATTTTTGGAAACATTAAAGATTTTTTGAGCCTAATGGAAGTTAGAAAAAACCATTTTTCCAGATAGCTAGTGGTTTTCTCACTGTGGGAGACAAGACTGGTGGGGGTGGAACACTGGTGGCTCCTATTGAGAAAAGCCCCAGTTTCCTCATCTGTAAAATGAGGGGGTTTGACTAGATGATCTCCAAGGTCTCAGGGTGGGCTAGAGACAACTCTTGAAACAGCAGTAAAGTAGGTTACCAACAAATGAAAAACACAATCTTATTCAGGATTTTTTAGTTGGCATTAAAGGCAAGTATGAGGACAGGCTATTGGATTGCAAGCTGCCCTTCAAATAAGTAAATGTAAACATGCAACTCTCACACTACACAGAATCTGCTGACTACACACACAAAGCCCATGGTCCAAAGTTCATCAAGTTGGACTGAAGGAAGGCTCCTGAATATGTTATTTAGAGCTGTGGTGTCCAACTCTCACAGAAATAGGTCTCTGTAGGTCAAAAGTTGATTTAGAAAACACCAAATCGACAACTATGTTGAATTGTATTTTTATCTTTTTTTTTTGTTAAACATATCTTGATTTCATTTTAATCTCTTTTGACCTGAACCTGATAGCACCAGACAGGAGGCATTTTTGACACCTCTGATGTAGAGTATTGTGGCTAGCCTTAGGCCATGGACTGATTATTACCAAGGTTTAGTATTTGATATGCCCAGGATTTCAGGCATCTTCCAGCAAGATAGCAAAAATGTCTTTGCCAGGGACACACAAAGAGAAATATGAACCTAAGCAAAAATGGGAAACTATCTGAGATGGTCAGATCTCCATATGTGAATGGCACCATAATGAAAAGATCTCATTTCTGTCTCTCTGTCTCCCCTTAAGAGGAACCAATTTTGCCACCATGATATAGTGTGCCAGCCTATAAACAATATTGTAGCAACTTACTTCTAAATGATTCCTTGCGCAAGGAACTCCAGTCAAAGAGAGTCACATATCTTCCCTCGGGGATATTGGCAACTGTTGTTTGCCCTGATAACTATATTGCTTTTCTTACATTATTGGAGAAAAAAGCATACATATCCTTAAAAAGAAGAAAATAATTAACTAAATATATTCCTTTCTGACCTCCACTAACGTTTTCCAATGCCTCAACCTGTCTCAGAGGTGATGCTGGATTCTCTGAGACTGTCATTTGAGCTCAAGTTAGGGCAGGCTCTCCCAAGCTAGAATGATATTGGAGACATGGGATGTGTGTTTATCATCCAAAGACAAGCCTACCTATGTTTAGAAAAACTCATCAGAAGATTGCCTAGAGAAACCCATGAAATCCTCTCCTAAAGCTTGGAATTCTACATCAGTGGAGGAAGGAATCATGATGTATTCTGAGATTACTGTAAGTTGTAAGGTGGAGGATATTTTTTAAGGCAATAAAAAGTACATGGTTAGAATTTTTAACATTCCTACTCTAAATTGTAATCTGATAGTTGTTCATCTTCCAGAAACCTCCAAAACCAGCAGTTGGCCTTTGACCAGCTGCTTAGCTGGCCCACAGAACACTCTGAACAACAACCTCCTTTAAAAAGCAATCCTATTTTGCTTTATCAGGTTTTCTCACATTGAAGCCCATGATTCAGAAAACAAGTACCATGTGTGTATAGCTTAATACTATGTCTTCCTGTGTTGAGCTTACATGGGAATATACAAAACATCCATCTCTTGGTTTATTTATGACCTCCACATAGCAATTTCATTAATGTTGCAGCAGAGAGCCTGTGGAAAATATGGCCAGAAAATACATTTTGAAGATATCAATAACTTTTAGGCTGTTTTACTTTAGTTTCAGGCTAACCTTATTAGACTAAATTTAATTCTAGAGTAGAAAATGAATGGTTTGCTATTAACAAACAGAGACATCCAATGCATTGCCAAGTGTCAGGCAGCCCATGGCCATTTGGCAAATACCAGTCTTGGACATATTTCTTATATTTTATTAGGTATCATTTCCATGGAGATCATCAGCTTCTGTTTTTTTCCTTTCAGCAATAATGTTAAAGATTTCAATGGGCAATCTTTAAGACACACTGCTCCTTTTCCTGTGCTTATAGAACTATGAAGAATGGAAGGAGCTGACTGCTTACCTTAAAAATAAACATCCATTGGAAGATGAATACTTGTGACCTAGTCATGACATATGTCCACTCAAATGCCAGGTTTCAGAGCCCACATGTAACTCCCAAAACTGGTTTGTAAGAAGTCCCTCTGATGAGGCAGATATAGTAGAGGGATGGAAGGAAGCCTCTCCTTTCCAAGTTAGTCTTTAGGCAATTTCTTTTCACCAGACTATACAAAAGAAAACTTTTAGTCTGTGTATGTCTAAATATTGCTTGGTGTTCTAAGCAGCATAATGGCAAGGACCACCTCTTTTATAAACTTCTCCACATTAAATACATTGCTCTGAGGAGTCCTCTGGATCTATGATTGAGCCTGTAATACCAGATCTTATCTGGCTGACCCCCAACCCCTAAAACATAAAATTCCATCAGAAGACGAATTATTCAAGGAGGATTTATTTGCTAGCACACAAACATTGAGATAAACTCAGAGTTTAGTGAAACCAACTAAAGTCATCAAAAATGGTTTTTGTAAACAAAGAATATATTTCTTCATAGGAGACCAAGAGATATAGACATGTTCCAGCAAAGAGGAAGAAACCATTGGGTACCTATTCTTGGCCCTAACAGGCCTCTCATAGAGACAACAAAGAAGATCCAAAGAGAGAAAGAGGAGAAATGTGGCATCTTACTCTGCCCACCAGAAAGGGGGTGAAGAGGGAGAAAAGGGACATGAATAGACTTTTATAGGGGTTGGGCTGCTCTAAAGTTCCACTTGATGCTTCCAATCTAGCTTCCTCATATGTCATTATCATGCTCTTTGTTATTTTTTTAATGAAATTAATTTTTTTTGTTACATTTTACGTTCTGAGCTGTTTCCTTCCCTTCCTCCCTACTCTGTTTTAGAGAAGGCCATAATTTCACTCACATACACATATGTAAAACCATGCTATGCATACTTCTATTATTAGTTTTCTCTCTGGAGGTGGATGGCATATTCAAAGTTATAATTACTAATTTGTGTATTTCCCTTCATCCAAGTTTTACTCACTGTTCACTTCTTTCTCTTTTTGCCCTATCCTTCACCAGAACTCGAATTTACTTCTGACTACTGACTCCCTAATCAGCACACTCTTCTGAGAGTCTCCCTTTTATCCTATCCCCTTGCCCTCCTAGTTTTGTCAGTTTAGATTTTTGAACCCTGCTGTATATATTATTCCTCTTTATCGCAGTTCTGAAAAGAATAGGATTCCCTCCACACTCCCTCCCTCCAATCCTTCCTCTCCTTCACTGTTAATAATTCTTCCATATTTTGTATGAGATGATTGCTCCACTTTATCTCTCCCTACCCACTTTTATTTTGGATCATCCCATCATAATCCACTCAGCCCCAAGCCTTCTATCTATATATGCTCTTTCAAACTGCCCTAGTAATTATAATATTATTAAGATAGTATAATATTATATATATTATTATATATAATTATAATATAATTATTAAGATAGTATAATAATATAATATTATTAAGATATTAATATAGATAAGTTTCCCCAAATAAGGACAAAGTTTGACCTCATTAAATCCTGTATAGGTGATCTTTCATGTTTACCTTCCCAAGTTTCTCTTGATGCTTGTAGGCCAAATTTTCTGTTCAGTTCTGTTCTTTTTCCTCAAGAATTCCTGAATGTCTTTAACTCAATTCATTCAGTATCCATTTTTTCCCTTGCAGATTTACATTCATTTTTGCTCTTTAGGATATTGGTTGCAAACCCATCTCCTTTGCTCTCAGGAATATTCTATTTCATGTCCTTTGGATTTTTAATGTAGAAGATGCTAAATTTTGTGTTATCCTGACTGTAGCTCATAATTCATTTCTTTCTAGTGGCATGTAATATTTTCTCCTGGGCCTTTCCCAATTTTTTTTCATCTTCTCTTATTTGATTTTTAGTCTTTTTAAAGTTCTTTCAAGAACTCTTTTGGGCTTGTGGCCATTTTTCATTTTCTTTGAAACTTTATAAATTGCTGTGTTTGACTTCATTCTCTTCTTCTGATTGTGAACCCTGATCTTCTCTATCACCTTACTCATTTTTAACAGTCTCTTTCTTGGCTGATAACCTTATGTTTGGGTCGGACTCAGGGATGTGGGGGATGGTGCCTCTGGCTTTAGGTTTTTTCTTGCGGTTATTTTTGCAGCTCAGTCTTCAGGCCTCGTAGCTCTCCGTTCTATAACCCTAGGCCAGGTGTGGTGTCTGAATTGCCCACAGGTGTTCCCTTCAGCCCTCCAGTCGTGACCAGGAATGTGTCACCACAGATGCGGAGACTTAAGTTGTGGCTCCCCAAATTCCCGCCGGGAGCCACACGTGTCAGCCATGGACCTTTGCTATGGGGGAGGGACCAGAGCCTCGAGGACCTCAAGCAGTGTGCATACTCCACGCCCTTACAACCACGGACTGGGGGCGTGGCTATTCAGTGCGCCTGCACCTGCGTCCCGGCTCCCTCCTCATAATCTTCCCCTGATTTTCAGCCTTACCCAACGGAGTCTGTGGAACAAAGGTTCCGTCGAACTCAACTGTCCCGGGGCTGTGAGGATATCTACCCTTCAGAGGACTTGTGCTCTTCAATCAGACCAGAGCTCCACCCCAAAGGTGAAGGCTTTCTCTTCAAGCTGTCTTAGGCAGGAAGACGGCTTTATGCCGACTTAAAATTATTTCTACCCCTTTAAAGTTCACTTTGAGGCATTATTTTAAATATTTTTGTGTGAGGGAATCTGAGAGAGGTAATTTCTTGTCTTACTTCACTGTCTTCCCACAATTCCCTCTCATCGTTAAAGTCTAGAGAAAATACTGCCCCGAGGGCTGGTCAGTCTATCTATCATACCTGAGGCTGTTCAAATACTCTGCCAGATCCCAGTAGAGATACTAGATACCCCTTTCCTTTTCTATTTCATTTTTTACATGTCAATACTGTTTTTAATAATTATTGTCTGACATTTTGTGATTTATCTTCTCCCCCTTCCCTTTACTATTTAAAAGGAAATCAGTATAGGATGAAAGAGTATGATCCCTGTTAACAGCAGAAAGCAATCCCCTCAATTTAAATTTGGTCATAGGAAGCGTTTCTGTCCACTTTGGGGGGGGGGGTTGACATTTAGGCTGGAACTGTGCCAGAGAGGAGCTTGCATTGAGTTGGCACAAGTGAGATTTTACTAAGGAATTATGTTAACATCCACATCACTTGGCTAATAGTTAACATTGTTCAGGACCTAGTCAGCTTTTTTCTCTTATATGATGTCAACATTATTCACCTTCTGTTAGGACCTGCTGGCCATAAGCTTCTGCTTTTTGGACAATGCCTCATTCTACCTTAGCTTAAGACAAGTGGTCCTAATGTAACCAATTGTCCTATGAAGAAGGTCCAGGGCTATCTGTTGGAAACTAGCTAATAGAATGAAACTCTTACAAAAGTCTTGGTCTGCCTTGTTATTGTGAAGATTACTGTTGACTGATTAATCACCCTCCAACACCAAACTGTCTTTTCTCCCATTATTTCTCACTGATATTCAGCTCTTGGCTGTTTCCTGCATCATTCTGTACTCTGATATTCATGTCAGCCTGGACCTTGTCTTTCTGCCTTGTGGATAGAGTCTTGGGTCTATAGTCAGGAAAATGTGAGTTCAAATTCTGCCTCAGACACTTAATAGTTGGTTGATATTCAGCAAGTCTTAACTAATGTTTGTGTCAATTACCTCACCTATTTTCTAGAGTTGTGAGGATCAAATGAGATATTTGTAGTACACCTAACACAATACCTGACACATAGTAGGTGCTTGAGAAAGCCTCCTATGCCCTCCAGCAATTTTAGATACCTTGGCTGCTTCTAGGCCTCTGGCTTCACTTTGGCTGGTCGCTTTTCGACTAGGTTTCTGCTACCTTGCTAATATCTATCCTGGACATAGTCTTGTTCCATCTCTCCAAGGTCTATCCCCTTGTCTCTACCATTTGTGACCTACTGCCAGTTCTAGATCATAACTGCTAAGTTACTAGCTAGCTTCAACAATCTACTAGTACTTAGAAAATCCACTTTCCTCATTTTTTATTTGATAAAAATCTTTTTAGGATTACAGAGGTCTCAGTTGAATTTGTGGTACCTTGAACTCCTACTCCCCATCAGCAACTGTGAAGAACAGGTCTATCGATATGGTGGACTCCTCTCATAGTCCTGCATAATGGAGTGAAAAGAAAAGAAAAAAAATTGAGTTGTTTCATGTTCCCAGCTGAAGCTCCTTTTCCCCACATCCATGTTAGCAGGACATGACAGGAACACATGATAGGTTAGTCCTTAAAGAGGCTAAATGGGTGAAGTTGCTTTACTTTGTTTGCTTGGTTAAAACGCATGTGAATGATTGGGGTTGCAAATTGTGTTCTGATCAACTGGCTTTGGTGACTAGATTATAACTCTCTAGTAAGCAGCCAATAGTGAATGAAGGGGAGGGACTGATTCGTGTTAGACTAGGATAAAAGGGAACCTGCATGCTCCCATTTCTTGTGCTTGCTGGCTGGCTATAACATTTGTAGCACTGGCTCATCAGTACCCATTTCATCAAAGATGAAAAAAGATGAAAGAGTCTTTGTGGCATTAATATGAAATTCAAGATTCCTTTGAGTAGGTGGTCATTCCTCTCAACAGTTCTCCCCAATATACTGGGTAGTGTTAAAGTGAGTGTCAAAATTCCTTTGAAATCCCACAAAATCTGCTAAAGCTTGGTAAGGATTCTTAGAAACCGTGAAACAAGCTGTAGGAAGAACCCTAACCTGAGCCCAAGGCAGCATTTGGCTGTGTTCCTGCTGAGATTTCTTGTGAAGATGGGCCATCCTTTTTTGGTGATCTAAAAATGTCCAGGATGAAAAGAGAGGGATTTGTGGATCTATTTTTAATTAGGCTTTTCTATTCCTTTTTTTCTTTCTTTTTTAAATAGGCTTTTTCTATACTCTGCTGTCCATTCCTCCTGAGAGTATCATTTGTTTGTCACAAAGATCTCTGAAGAACTAGGTTCCTGTATCAACCAGAACTTGGGCCGTATGAATAGCATTTCTAAAGTCACAAAAAATTCCTGCATTTTTGTTTCAGAAAAGGCTTTTAAGAATAGCAAAGAAGAGTCGTTTCTTACCTCCCTTTTTTTGATGGTGTTTCTTCAGGTGAGAAGTGTTATTATTAAGGGAATGGGGCCATCAAAAGAGCCAGATTATTTGGTGATTTGAGACTTAGAATTATGTTACTAGTTCTCTGAAACTAGAGGGCCTTGGAAATGAGAGCAGAAAAGGACAATATAGTTCCTCCACTTAAGGGAAAAGAGTAGAGGAAGAAAAAGAAATTTCTCTTTGAATAGAAACCCTCTTCCAGAAAAGAAGTACCAAATAGTGTTTCTTAAGAACAAGAATGGAATCTTCATACAGAATTTCTAATCAGATTCTCTTTCACCTTCTTAATGTCATGTTATCAGGTTGGCTCCAGAATTTCTTCTCATTCCCATCCCAAGCCCAGATATTTATATTTGCCTGCCAGCATGATGGTCAAAGAGACCTGAGCAACATGAAAATTCACTTGGAGGGGAGAGAAACCCCTATCCTTCCTTGATGTGACCACAGCATATTATCCTAGACTTAGGGGGAAGAATAGTGTGAATGAGGAAATGAGACAGACTCCTCTCTCTGTGGTTCCAAAATGAAGTATATCTTTTGGAGGTAGAGGAAATTGATGGGACTGTTCAGTAATTGTCCTTTTGTTTACCTCTAGAGAAGTCATTTGTGCATGGAACTTGGCTGTAGAACAAAGGAAGTTCTAAGGTTTGGCCTTGATCAGACTCTTATTGTTCTTTATTTTGGTTGTTAGGGGGGACAACAGAGTTGTAGGTTCAAGATATTAGATGTAAATTCTAAAATAAACAAAAATGAAGGAACTGTGATTCTAATTCAGGTTAGGCTTTACAGTTTGGTCTGGGTTGGATATGGATCTGGGAGAAATTAAAAGATGGTATTCTAGATCTCTGCCATCCTATTAAGAACCCAAGGAAGCACAAAATAAGAGTGGGAGTTTGGGGAATTACAAAAAGAATCCCAAGTTTTGAGAAGAAAAAAACAAAATCTGAAAACTAGCTTTATATGAGACAGTAGAGTAAGGGGATTAAGGAACTGTCCTTTTAAAACAAAGTCTGAGTTCCTGGGGCCATTGTTTTGAGTTCTAGACTTATAATTGCCCAGAAGCACTGAAATGTCTTTTTAAAAGTGTTCTCTTATAAGTCATAGAATGCAATTCCAAATTACCAAAGGGGAAAGGAACCCCCGGGGAATAGTTTATAGATCTAATCATTTATCTATGGCTTTCTAAAGGAAGAGACCAGTCCTTTTCCTGTGTGTGGCATAGGAAGAGGAAGAGCTAAAGCAGCTTTATGATCTTGATATAAAAATGGTCATACATCTCATTCTTTTTTCTTTTAGATGAAATGTGTGACCTGTCCTCCTAAATCATCCCCTTCCCCTCCCTCCCTGCTTTTCTCTTCACTTCTAATCTCTGCTTCAGGATCCTTTTTAAATAGAATCTAGACCTGACCATCAAATGCTAGTTCCCTCATTTTAGGAGACTGAAACTGTTCTTGTGATTAATTAGCAGCACATGGTAAGTTTGCAAACATGAAGACTTTGTCATATACAAATTAATGAGGTGGTTTTGTGTGTGTATGGTAGGACATATATACTGTAAGAAGCAGTATAGCTAAAGGGCCAGGGGATCAATGGACATAGTTAACCTCATAATTCCCATCACTAGGAGCTTCAGGAGAAGGTGGAGTAATACCACAATGCTTTTAATTCAAGATAAGCAGAGATGCTATTCAGGTTTAGGGACATTGAAGGAGAAGTCATAAGGACTTAGGGAGCCAAATTTTGGACCATGGATAACCTAATCACTAAGTCTGTAGGAGAGAAAGCTTCAGATGAGTCAATAGCCTTGGTGTTACAAGAACAGATTTTTTTCCCTATATAAAACCCAAGTCCTTCCCCTCTATGCCATGTTTCATTTTAAAAATATGTCAACGTGGAATCTAGAAGCCCCCAAACTTGCAGCCTAGTAAGATTTGATGACCCCCAGTTTAATTAGCTTAAAGGTGAAAAGCCCCTAGTTTGACCCAGTCACATGAGAGTTTCTCCCTGAGGGAAAAGTCTAACCTCAGTCTTAGACTTAAAGTAGTTTAGGTGGGAATGGCTAATTATGTGTTAAGTATCTCTTTTGTACCAAAGGTTTCTCCCCTTAAGATGGCCCAACCCTTGGCTGGATCTGTCCCTTTTGGATCCATTGTAAAGAATAGGCCCCCTCACTGTTATTCCTGTCTGGGACTCCCCATTTTCCTTTGTTACCATTGTGAAGTCAATCAACTGTCCCTCTCATCCTCAGCCTCCATGTTTCACCTAGACAGGTATTTAAGCTTCCCCACTTTAATGGCTCCTTGGAGTTGTCATTCTAGTGCCTCTGGCTCTCCCAGGTGTCAGCGACCAGAGCAACCAGAGTCTCTGGGCTCTGCATGGCTGTGTTGTGTGCACCTCTGTGTGGAGGCCTTGAGAAAAGCACTGAACCCCTTTCCTTAATTAAAGAGTGGTTTTTTCTGACTAATAGTTCTGTGTCTTTTTCTAGTTAACAAACCCTATGGTAATCCTCTCAATGCTTCTTCAGTTTCTCTTGGTCTGGCCTTATTTACCCATATCTATCCACTTCCCTGTTCATATATGGCTAAGGCTCATTGTAGTAAGCTAGTTTTTACTTTTTAGTAATTTGGTGTGGAAAATGGATGGGATTTATGGCAGTTAGATCGCTCAGTTGATTGAGAACCAGGCCTAGAGATGGGAGGTCCTAGGTTCAAATCTGGCCTCAGACACTTCCCAGCTGTGTGACCCTGAGCAAGTCACTTGACCCTCATTGCCTAGCCCTTACTTCTCTTCTGCCTTGGAACCAATTCATACTATTGATTCTAAGATGGAAGGTAAAGGTTTGAAAAAAAGGAAAATGAATGGGATTTAAAAGTCAGATTCTCTATGGTTCTATTCTGATTATTTGTTTTCAGGAAAAATAGCCTGGCTTAGGGAAGACACTAGACTTAAGACTTAGACCTGAAGTGGAATAGAGACTTTAAAATACAGTTTAGCTATATGCCTATTAGCATGTGTCACTTTCCCTGAACCTGTATGTCCTTGATTTAGAGCAGTGATACTTAAGTGGAGTCCATGGCCTTGTTTTTTAAAAAAGATGTTTTGATAACTGTATTTAAATATAATTGATTTCCTTTATAACCCTACATATTTAATTGTTTGCATTTAAACACATTATTCTGAGTAGTTTCACCAGGCTCCAGGGCGTCCAGGACACACACAAAAAATGCAGAACTCTTACATTAGTAGATTGCTAAGTAACAGTATTGTGGTAAGGATCAAATGACCCCTGTAAATTGTAATGTCACATAAATGTGAGTTACTATTGTTACTAGAAACAGTAATCTTCCATGTTTTTAAATGTTTGTCTATTGTAATGAACCTATTGAAGTCTTTAGTTGTATATATTTCACAGAATCAGAACATCTAATGTAGAAGAGACTTCAGAAATCTTCTAGGATAACTTCTCATTGTATAGAGGAAGAAACTGAGGCCTAATGACTTGCCAAAGATCACACAAATTAAACTCAAACCCATGTTGCTTGATTTCTGGATATTCTGGGTGGTTAATGAACCTCAGTATCATGTTCTTTATGCTGAAATTATATTTGATGCAAATAGTCACTTTATAAAATGCCTTCAAGTATGCCAAAATTGCTTATCCCAGCACTAAATTGGTTCTTGAGTTTTTCTTCCTTAAGTCTACCCTTCATCCAATCAGATCTGTATATAGGAATATAAATTAAGGAGAAATTTTTAAAAATAGTTCTATACAGCATAGCTCAGTAAAATAGAGCAATTGGTATATACCATCCTATAAATCAATGCTCCCTAAATTGAGCTGCAAATGATCCTACAATATATGTATTCTAAAAAGGAAATTAAAATAAACCAATGGAATGAGATCTCAGTAATTAGGTATATTGGTTTGAAATAGATTTAAAATAACATTTCAGAAAAAAATCATGTTGTGGAGCAATTTAAGCACTAAATCTACATGAAGCTACTAGATTCTCAAAACTTGATAGATTGGGGTTTTTTGAGAGTGATGAGGGGAAGAAAGGGCAAGTGGGAAGACTCTGAATCTGATTGGCTATGGAGAAAGCTGACATATAAGCAGGGTGTATACAGCTTAGGGAGCACCTGTCACATTTGATCCTTACAATAACCCTGGGAGGTAGGTGGTATTATTGTCCTCATTTTACAGATGAGTAAACTGAGGCAAACAGACATGATTAGCCTGCACAGCTAGTAAGTATCTGAAGCCAGATTTAAAATCAAGTCTTACTAACTACAGGTCCCACACTCTACTCATGAAAAGATCTAGCTGCCCCTATGATTGTGATAGGACCAGGGTGGAGTACAAGGGAACTATCATCAGTGCCTTGGAATACTGTTTCTTCACAAAGATGATTCTTCTTGACTTTTTTGCAGTATTTGACACAGTCTCCCTTGCCCCCCTTCTCTATCACCTCCCACCATCACATACATTCTTTATTTCCTGAGTGTGACACTCTTATCTTCAGCCATCTTTGCTGGATCATTATCTAGGTTCAGCCTCCTAATTGTAAGTGTCTCCTAAGGCTATGCCCCAGGCCCTCTTATTCTCTCTGATTTCATCAAGTCTCTTGGGTTTTCCTTGTCATCTCATTGCAGATAATGCCTAGATCTACATAGCTAGCCCTCCATTCTCTGCTGAGCTCCAATCCCACTTTTCTACTTGGAGGTCCCATAGGCATCTCAAATTCACCACATACTGAACAGAGCTCATTATCTAATCTCTCTGCCAAACCAAGCTTTTGTATAAGCTTTTCTATGTCTGTCAGAGACACTATCATTCTTCTAAGCATTCAGTTTCACAACCTTGAAATTACCATAAACTCAAGCCCTCTTACTCATTTTTTCAATGCTTGTTATTGTTTAGTCTTTTTAGTTCTGTCATGCTTTTTGTGATCCCATTTGAGGTTTTCTTGGCAAAGACCCTAGAGTGGTTTGCCATTTCCTTCTCCAGATTATTTTATAGATGAGGAAACTGAGGTGAAGTGACTTGCTTAGGGTCACACAGTTGGTAAGTGTCTGAGGCCAGATTTCACCTTGGGAAGATAAGAATTCCTGACGCTAGGCCCAGAATTTTATCCACTCTGCCAGTGAATAACTGCCCACTTCATCACTCATATGGCCAATACCTTAGTGGACCCTGTAATTTTTGTAAAACACTTAATACATAGTCCACAACACATAGTAGATACTTAATAAATGCTTGTACCTCCTCATCTCTTCCATTACATCTCACTTTACATTTATTTTTTTAAATTTTATTTAATCAATTTAGAACATTATTCCTTGGTTACAAGAATCATATTATTTTACTTCCTCTCCTCCCCCCATCCTTCCTGTAGCTGATATACAATTCCACTGAGTTTTACATGTCACCTTGATCTGAACCTATTTCTGTGTTGTTGATGTTTGCACTAGAGTGATCATTTAGAGTCTATACCCCTAATCATATCCCCTCCACCCATGTTATCAAGTAGTTGTTTTTCTTCTGTGTTTTCTGCTCCCACGCTTTTTCCAATGAATGTGGATATTGTTCTTTCTCGTAGATCCCTCCAAGTTATTCAGGATCACTGCATTGCCACTAATAGAGAAGTCCATTACATTCAATTGTACCACAGTGTATCAGTCTCTGGGTACAATGTTCTCCTGGTTCTGCTCCTTTCACTCTGCATCAGTTCCTGGAGGTCATTCCAGATCCCATGGAATTCCTCCGGGTCATTATTCCTTTGAGCACAATAGTATTCCATCACCAGCAGATACCACAAATTGTTCAGCCATTCCCCAATTGAAGGGCATCCCCTCATTTTCCAATTTTTTGCCACCACAAAGAGCACAGCTATGAATATTCTTGTACAAGTCTTTTTCCTTATTATCTCTTTGGGGTACAAACCCAGCAGTGCTATGGCTGGATCAAAGGGCAGACAGTCTTTCATAGTTTCAAATTGCCCTCCAGAATGTTTGGATCAATTCACAATCCCACCAGCAATGCATTAATGTCCCGATTTTGCCACATCCCCTCCAGCATTCATTACTTTCCTTTGCTGTCATGTTAGCTAATCTGCTAGGTATGAGGTGATACCTCAGAGTTGTTTTGATTTGCATTTCTCTGATTATAAGAGATTTAGAACACTTTTTCATGTGCTTATTAATAGTCTGATTTCTTTAACTGAAAATTGCCTATTCATGTCCCATGCCCATTTATCACTTGGAGAATGGCTTGATTTTTTTGTACAATTGGTTTAGCTCTTTATAAATTTGAGTAATTAGACCTTTGTCAGAGGTTTTTGTAATGAAGATCGTTTCCCAATTTGTTGCTTCCCTTCTAATTTTGGATGCATTAGTTTTGTTTGTACAAAACCTTTTTAATTTGATGTAATCAAAATTATTTATTTTAAATTTTGTGATTTTTTTTCTAACTCTTGCTTGGTTTTAAAATCTTTCCTTTCCCACAGGTCTGACATGTATACTATTCTGTGTTCACCTAATTTACTTATAGTTTCCTTCTTTATATTCAAGTCATTCACCCATTCTGAGTTTATCTTGGTGTAGGGTGTGAGATGTTGATCCAAACCTAATCTTTCCCATGCTTTCATCCAATTTTCCCAGCAGTTTTTATCAAATAGTGGATTTTTGTCCCAAAAGCTGGGATCTTTGGGCTTATCATAGACTGTCTTGCTGAGGTCACTTACCCCAAGTCTATTCCACTGATCCTCCTTTCTGTCTCTTAGTCAGTACCACATTGTTTTGATGACCAACTGCTTTATAGTATCGTTTGAGATCTGGGACTGCAAGGCCACCTTCCTTTTCATTTTTTCCATGATTTCCCTGGATATCTTGTAAACCTCAAAATTTCTTAGACTTATAAATGTTGGAAATTTCACCATTGGGAAATTTCATACTTGAAAAATTTCCTATTGATAGTGGGTCTTGACTATTGGAATGTGAATCCCATTGGCATGGGAGGTTCCTTCTCCTTCCCTTCTTAAGATTACTTTAGGACAGAAACCCTTTGCTGAACAATGGAAAGGACTTTGACCTATGCTTAAGCATAGAACAGGAATTTCTTTGAGTCATGATTGATTTTAGAATTGATACAATGGAGATACTTGGAATCAATCTCCACCCTATTCAGTCCTAACAGGATTGAGTAAGGGCTGCAGCCTAGGTCAAAATTTAATTTTTCCAATCTCTACCCTACTCAGGTTAACAGGATTTAGAAAGGGCTGTAGCAAAGGAGCAAAGATTTAATCATTTGAAAATATGACCTTCAACAGACATGTGCAAAGCCTCTGGGCGGTCCTGGGTTAAGCTAGAGCCTCCATTGGCACAGGGAAATTGATGGACAGTGATTGGTAGATGTGAGAACTGAGGGGAGGCAACTTGGATGGTTTCCTTAAAGATCAGGGGGGTCTGATGACTCGGTGGGGGGTTGAGGAGTTGGCTGGAGTGGTTGCGGTGTGCTCTGAGAAGCTTGCTCTGAAGGAAGCTGAAGGTGGGGGCCTCTGAGACTGTTTCTCCATTTTGGTCACGTGAGTAATAGGGACTGATCTCTTTTCTTTGCCCCAGGTATCTAAGGGCTTGGGCCTTTTGGCCCAGTCTAAACAGAAGGAGTATTTAAGCCCTATTCCCTTCTCTCCCTTTTTCTCTCTCTCTATCTCTAATTCCTTTCTTACTCCTATTGTAATTAAACTCCATAAAAGATTTACTGCTGACTTGAGTTTTCATTTAGGAATTACATAGCTGAATTCCTTGACGACCTTAAATTAATATATATCAGTCTTTAAAGTGATTCCTTTGTAACAATCTTTGATCTTTTCTTCTTCCAAATATACTTTGTTATGTTTTTTTCTAATTCAGTAAAAAAGTTTTTTGGTAGTTCAATGGGTATGGCAATAAATAGGTAAATTAATTTGGGTATTTGTCAATTTTGGGGGTAAATTGTCATTTTTATTATGTTAGCTCATCCTACCCATGAGTAATTGATGTTTTTCCAATTGTTTCAATCTAGTTTTAATTGTGTGGAGAGTGTTTTGTAGTTGTGTTCATAAAGTTCCTGTGTTTGTCTCAGCAGATAGATTCCTAGGTATTTTATACTGTCTAGGGTGATTTTAAATGGATATACTTTCTAGTGTTTTCAATAGGAATGAGTGTTGTATTTTGTCAAAAGCCTATTCAGCATCTATTGAGATAATCAT
Source organism: Monodelphis domestica (assembly GCF_027887165.1). Taxonomy (NCBI): domain Eukaryota; kingdom Metazoa; phylum Chordata; class Mammalia; order Didelphimorphia; family Didelphidae; genus Monodelphis; species Monodelphis domestica. Next base: position 39,843,130 of record NC_077235.1, on the reverse strand, counting down.
GTGATTTTTTTTGTTTATATGATCAATTCTGTGGTTGATTTTTCCAATATTGAACCATCCTTGCATTCCTGGTATAAATCCTACCTGGTCATAATGCATAACCCTAATGATCACTTGCTGGAGTTTTTTTGATAGTATTCTATTTAAGATTTTTGCATCTATGTTCATTAAGGAGATTGGTCTGTAGTTTTCTTTCTCTGTTTTTGATCTGCCTTACTTTGGAATCAGTACCATATTTGTGTCATAAAATCAATTTGGTAAAACTACTTCTTAGCTTATTATGTGAAATAGTTTATATAATATTGGGGTTAGTTGTTCTTTGAATATTTGATAGAATTCATTTGTAAATCCATCTGGACCTGGGGATTTTTTCTTAGGGAGTTCTTTGAAGACTTTGATGGCTGATATGGGGTTGTTTAGGTATTCTATTTCTTCCTCTGTTAGTCTAGGCAATTTATATTTTTCTAAGTATTCATCCATATCACCTAGATTGCCATATTTTTGCCATATAATTGGACTTAATAATCTTTAATGATTATCTCAATTTCCTCTTCATTAGAGGTGAGGTCTCTCATTTCATGTTGGATACTGTCAATGTCGTTTTCTTCTTTCATTTTTTAAATTAGATTGATCAGGACTTTATCTATTTTATTTGTTTTTTTTTTCAAAGTACCAGCTTCTAGTCTTATTTATTAAATCAATAGTTCTTTGACGTTCAATTTCATTAATTTTTCCTTTGATTTTTAGGATCTCTAATTTAGTCTTCATCTCAGGATCTTTAATTTGTTCACTTTCTAGTTTATTTGTTCATTTTTACAATATAACCCTTACCTTCCATCTTGGAGTAAAATACTGTGTATTGGTTCCAAGGCAGAAGAGTGGTAAGGCCTAGGCAATGGGGGTTAAGTGACTTGCCCAGGGTCACACACCTGGGAAGTGTCTGAGGCCAGATTTGAACCTAGGACCTCCCATCTCTAGGCCTGGTTCTCAATCCACTGAATTACCCAGCTGCCCCCACTTTCTCCTTTTTAAATTTTCATTCCCAATTCATTGACCTCTGCCCCCCTGAATTTGTTAATATATGAACTCACATATATAAATTTCCCCTGAGTACTGATTTGGCTGAATCCCATAAGTTTTGAAAGGATATCTCATCATTGTCATTTTCTTCAATGAAATTATTAATTGTTTCTATGATTTGTTCTTTAACCTATTTTGGAGAATTGTATTGTTTAATTTCCAATTAATTTTTGATTTGCCTCTCCATGTACCCTTACTAATTATTATTTTCATTGCATTTTTGGTCTGAAAAGGTTGCATTTATTATCTCTGCTCTTTTGTACTTGTTTGCAATATTTTTATGCCCTAATAAATGGTCAGTCTTTCTGAATATACCATGTGCTGCTAAAAATAAGGTGTACTCCTTTTTGTCCCTATTTATTTTTCTCCACATGTCTACTAACTCTAATTTTTCTAAGATTTCATTCACTTCTCTTACCTCTTTCTTATTTATATTTTCATTTAATTTGTTTAGTTCTGATAGAGGAAGGTTCAGGTCTCCCACTAGTAAAGTTTTTCTATCTATTTCATCCTTGAACTCCACTAGTTTCTCCTTTAGAAATTTGGATTCTATGCCATTTGGTGCATACATGTTGAGTATTGATATTTCGTCATTGTCTATACTGCCTTTTATCAGGATGTAATTACCTTCCCTGTCTCTTTTGAGTAGATCTATTTTTACTTTGGCTTTGTCTGATGTCCTGATTGTGACTACTGCCTTCTTTTTATCAGTTGATGTCCAATAGATTTGGCTCCATCCTCTTACTTTTATCCTATGTGTGTATACCTTCCTCATGTGTTTTTCTTGTAGACAGCTTATGGTAGGGTTTTGGATTCTAATCCACTCTGATATTTGCTTGTATTTTATGGGTGAGTTCATTCCATTCACATTCAGAATTATGATTACCAGCTGTGTATTTCCCAGCATTTTGATTTCTATTCCTAGTCCTGCCTTTTCTTCTTTCACTATTTCCTTCTATACCAGTGTTTTGTTTTTATTCAGTCCCCCTAATCTCACCCTAGTTTTACTTCCCTTTCTACCTCCCCTCCCTTCTTATTCCCCTTTTATTTTCTTTACAGTCTTTTTGAATTACCCTCACCCTCTCCCTGCCTTGTATTGCTTCCCTCCCCACCAGTCCTTTTGTTACCCTTCTATTTCCCGATAGGGCACAAATCAATTCTCTGCCCCAATGTATTTGATTGTTCTTCCCTCTTTGAGTCAATTTCAATGCACGTAAGAATTGAGTATTTCCTATCTCCAATGTCTTTACCCTTCCAGTGTATTGATGTTCTCCCCCTCCCACCATGAGCTTCTTTGTCACATAAATTTACCACATTTTGTTCCTTTTCCCATTTCTTTTAGTTTTAACCTCTTTTTAAACTCTATTTGTATATGTATATATATTTATTATATATATATATATATATATTTATGCATACATGTATCTATACACCTATTTATGTCTTGGCATTTCATCCTATACAGTTTGTCACTGTTCTCTATAAGTAGAATTCTTCTAGCTACACAGATGATAATAACAATTTTTCAGAGTTACCAATATCCTCTTCTCTTGTAGAGATACATATCATTTTAACTTATTGGATCCCTTAAGAAAAGTTTCTTTTTGTTTTGTTTTTTCCCCCTTTCTTAATTACCTGTTGATGATTGTCTTGAGTTCTGTGTTTGGGCATCAAATTTTCTGTTCAAGTCTGGTATTTTCTTTATAAATGCTTGAAATTCTTCTATTTTATTAAATAACCATGCTTTCCCCTATAAGAATAGAGTCAGTTTTTTCTGGGTAGTTGATTCTTGGTTGTAGACCTAGTTGACTTGCTTTCCGGAATATCATATTCCATGCCTTTTGGTCCTTCAGTGCAGATGCAGCCAGATCCTGTGTTATCATCACTGTAGTCCCATGGTATCTGAATGACTTCTTAGCAGCTTGTAATATTTTTCCTTGGTCTGGTAGTTCTTGAATTTGGCTATAACATTCCTGAGTGTTGTCAGTTGGGGATTAAGTATAGGAGGTGATCTGTGGATTCTTTCAATCTCTACTTTTTCTTCTTGTTCTAGAATGTTGGGGCAGTTTTCTTGAAAAATTTCCTGTAGGATGATGTCCAGGCTTTTTCTTTTGTCATGGTCTTCTAGTAGACCAATGATTCTTAATTTGTCTCTCCTGGAATGGTTTTCTAAATCTTCTGTTTTGTGAATGAGTTGTTTCATATTTTCCTCAATTTTTTCATTCTTTTGATTTTGTTTCATAGTGTCCTGCTGCCTTGTGAAGTTTCTTGTTTCTAATTGTTGTATTCTGGTTTTTAAATACTGAATTTCATCCCTGGCTTTTTGGTCATCCTTCTCCTTCTGGTCTGATTTTCTTTGGAGGTCATCTTTCATCTTCTTTGCCTCATCTTTCATCTCCTTTGCCTCATTTTAAAGCTGATTAATTTTGGCTTTCAAGACAGTATTTTCTCGTTTTAGTTCAAGTGCCTCTGTTTACAAATGACTTATCTTGCTTTTTAAGTTCTTTTCCCAGTTGTCTTCAGCTTCTCTTAATTGTGTTTTGAGTTGTATTTTGAATTCTTCCAAATTCTCTGTTTCCAATTCTCTGGAGTTGCTGTGTTTTTGCTTGGTCATCCTTGGTCCTCCTCTGTTATGTTTTCTCATTGTTCATTGCCTGGATAGAAACTGTCGATTGTAATTTCTTTTTTCTTTTTCTGTTGTTTGATCATATTTGTCCCTTTCCCTCCCCCCCTGTAGTTGCGTGCACTCTTGCTCTTCTCATTGTGTGCTGTATCTGTGGGTTTGGGCTTTTCTGTCATCCTTCACCCTTGGAATTTAGCAAGGCTCTCAGAGCAGTCTGTGGGGGAGGGGTGTTAGAACTTGAGCTTCACTGCTCTCTGATGGCTTGATGAGATTAAGCCCAGTGGAGTTGAACTTGCAGAGCTGAATGTGCCCTGCAGCCAATACCTCAGGGAAGGGGGGATAAATATGGAGTGTCTCTGCAGCTGCAACTAGGCTGCCTCTTCTGTGCTTCTCCTCAAGCTGCCTCCCAGCCACCTGCATCAGAGCCCTGAGCCTGGCACAGCTTTGCTTGCAAGATACACCCTCCAGGATAGTGCCCTTTCCTACCCAGAGATTCCAGCCACTGCTGGAGGCTCAGTACTGTGGGTGGGGCAGGGGTCCTGGGACCTTCCTTCTTTCTTCCCCTTAAATCCAAGTGTTCTAGAATTCAGGCTTTTGGGGGGCATATCTTTTAAGTTGAGTCCAACTTGAGGGTTCCTCAGCTCTGTACTCTTATTTGGTTTGGTTTTCAGTTCCCTAGGAGCATTTGTTTTTTAATCGGTGAGAAAGGGTATTCAGAGGTCTGAACTTTCACTGCCTCTATGCTGCCATCTTGACTCTGCCTCCTCATTTTACATTTCTTCAATAACTTCCTAATTATTCTCTTGCCTCCACCCAAGTGTCCAAGATCATCCAGAGACATATTAAACTATTTTCTAGCTCTGTTTCCATCATCCTTTACTTGTGAAGGTGATTTTTTTAACCCAAGTACAGAATGACTTTAACACCTCTTAAATTTAACTGTACTAGTCTGTGCCTAAGTTTGTAGCCGGTAGAAATGTTCTTGGACTCTGACTGCCATTCACTGTGTTGGCTATCTTTCTTGACATTGTCATCTTCAGATTTAGCAAACATGATGCCAATGGCTTGGTCAAAGTCATTAACAAAACTGTTAAATAGTGCAGGACTAAGGAGAGATTCCTAGGGAGCAACTAGGTGGCTAAGTGGATAGAATGTGGACTTGGAGTCAGAAAGTCCTGAATTCCAATTCCACCTCAGACATGTAACCGAAGTAGATATTTACCAAGTTGATATCTATAATGGATGAGGGCTCTTTGGGTTGAATCATTGAACCATTCCCCAAATGCATGGCATTTTAACACCTGGTTCACATCTCAGCCTTGATTAAAAGGGCAGCATGGGAATTTGTTAACTAATTTTGTGAAAGAAATATATAAAATATGTATAGCATTTGCTTTAACTGTCAATATAGTTAACTTATTCCAAGGAAATGGATTAATCTGACATAATGTATTCTTGATCAAGCCATGCTTATTCTTGTTGATCATTTTCTCCTCCCTCCTCCATTTTCAAGTTAACAGATCCATTAAAAGATTTCCAAATTGAAGAATATGTTTTTATTTGATCTTGAAGTGTATTCCACCTGCTTCATTTTTAGCAAAGCTTTTTAGTTTTCTTTTGAAAAATATTCACAGATCATTTCTTTAAAAAATATATTATTGAATATGGCTCAGAGTAGGAGTCAAGCTTTTTGGCCCATAGTTTACAGAATATACCTTCTGTCAAAAGTCAGGGTAACACCTGCTCTTCTCTAGCCTCATATTGCCTTTAATTCGCAGTCATCTTTCAGATATGACAGGAGTTCAGTAATCATCTGTCAGAACTTCAAGAATCCTAGAAATAGCTTTTGGACTTGGTGACTCTAGCTCTCTGAAGAGAGCTGGGTCATCTCTTATTACCTCATTTATCTTCCATGTCAAGTCCAGATATCTTTCTCTTTTGGAAGGGAGGGGGAGACAAAAGAAAAATAAAAACTTTAGCCTTCTCACTTTCATGATATATCTACAACTCCTTAAATCATAACCTTCTCTCTTCCACACTCTCTTTGATTTAATCTAGCTAGAAAGTCTTTTTTTCTGTTCATAGTCCTCAGTATTTCCTGATGGCCTATGTTCTTTCAGATTCCTAAGAATATTCTAATAGAACTATACTATATTTTTGTACCTTTAGTTATCTGTTCCTATTTCTACCTTTCTAAGCAGGTATTTCTATAGTCTGTCCTAAACAATTATTCTCATTTGGTCACATTAGTCTCTTTAGGTGAGTCTTATTGCTCCAACCTACCCTCCTCTTAACAGTTCTAATGGACTTGAAAATTTCTGAAGGGCTTCCCATTCCTCTGGAGCCAACTCATTGTGTAGATTATTGGACTGTTCGTCCTATTTCTCCATTCTCTGAACTCTGCAGTTTGCTATCTCCAAATCTAAGATGGCACATTCTACTTGACTTTCCTCTTCTCTACCACAAGTTCCAAGATGAATTGTTCGCTAGCCTCCAGGGTTCTTGTCACTCTGTTTTTGGCCATCAGAATGTTCTCATTGGTCAGAATAAATTGAAAGTAGAAATGACTATTGTGATATATAAAATGACTATTGTGACTTATAAGGTTGAAAACATCTAAGTCACATCATAAAAATCCAATGTCTTGCTTGTTTTTTCTTTGGGCATCTCTAAATTGACTAAGACTAAAATATAACATTTGTGCCAGTCATTCCTCCCTTGTTTGTCTAATTCATCCTTGTTTCCAGACCCTTTGTAGTTTTCTGTGATAACATTCTTTGGTTTATTCCATTAATCTTGATGCAAATTCTTACTGTGTTTCTTCAAACTGCTTATATGATGATATCGGAATATATTATACTACTCCATTTTGGGCTGTTATTTACTTGTTTCCTTTTGAATAAAGTATAGCTTTCTCAAGCCATAGCTTTCATTAGAAGTTTCATCATACTAAAATGATATACTAAGTGGTAGCCATAAGGTTCTTTTTTCCCCTTTTATCAGAAGCTCTAGCTCTCCCAGTTACTTTTTGTATATTTGTATAATTATCCAAGGCCATGCATGGGGTTTTTGTTGGGGATTATATTTTTTTAAATTAATAGCTCTGTTCTTCGAATATTGTCTTAAAGGAAGTCTTCATTGTTTTGTTCCATATTTCCTGCTGCTCCGAGGGATACAGCTTGAGATTTTTCTTCCTTCTCTGTTTTCAACTTAATATATTCATGATCAGATTCACAGACTGAGGAATATGTTTTTGTTGGGTCTTGAAATATAGTCCATTTCCTTAACTCTTAGCAAAGCTTTCTATGTTTCTTCTGGTGATAGTATGTGTTCCTGTCTCTGTCAGCAGAAATATGTGGTTTACAGATTTCAAGAGGCTCTCAATTCAGATCTTGTCTGTATGGTTGATAGAAGGCAGTAAACCATATTTGTTAATATCTAGTCAAACGTTAATCTTCTTGATATGGAAATTCCAATCACTATTGTATTTTTCCTATAATTATAACAATATCTAGCATTGATATCATACTTTAAGTTTGTCCTCTCAACAATCCTGGGAGGCAAGTGGTATTATTATTCCCACTTTGTAGTTGAGAAAACTGAGGTATGGAAAAGTTAAATTACTTGCCTAGGGTCACATTTAGAGTAAGTGTTAGTTGCAGGATTGACCCTAAAATTTTCCTGACTAAAGTTCAGCTCTCTATCCTTTTCCCTCACCTAAATAACCAGGTACCTGTAGAAGACATAATTCCTTATATTACAAGAAACTTTTTTTCCTCTGAAGAGTGAGCTCCCCATCCTCTCTAGAATAAGCATCAGACCTCTTTCTTAGTTCCAAGTCTTATGTGTCTTTTGTTTTTGTATCCCATTTTTCTTCCTTTCAGCCTTTGATTAGTTTAGAATTTCACTCTGCCTCTTCATTGTCTTTTTTTTGGGGGAGGGGGGGGCAGGAGTGTTTCCTCCTTGCAACAAATGTGTGCTTTCAGAGAATGCTGTGTTCAGCATATTGAGTTAAAAGTACAAGTGATTTTTTCCAGCCTTTCTGCTCTCCTAAGGTAAAGATGAACTTAAAATAGTGGTAAATATAAAAGCAACATGAAGAGTATGGTGTAGAGCAGAAGTATCAAACATGACCCTTGGGCCACATGGGGTCTGTGACATTCCTCAGTCTGTCCCAAAATGAATATGTATTAATAAATATTAATATGTAACAAAGTCAATGAAAAAATTTTGTAAAACATGTAAATGTTAGTGGTTTTCAAAGTCAATATCCAGCTCACAGGGATCCTTATATACAGTTTAGTTGCCCCTGTTCAACTCTCCTGATTTAGAGGATCCTTCTCTATTCCAGCCCCTTTTCCCTCCTATAGAAGTCTCTGCTGTGATAGGAAGAAGAAGGTAAGGAAATAAGCATATATTAAGTACCTGCTATGTGTGACAGAATGCACAAAATGCCTCATATTTATTGTATCTTTATTTTTTTAAGTTTATTTAATTAATTTAGAATATTTTTCATGGTTACATGAGTCACGTTCTTTCCCTTCCCTCCCCGCCCCCCATAGCCCATGTGCAATTTCACTGGGTTTTCCATGTGTCATTGATCAAGACCTATTTCCATTTTATTGATGTTTGCACTAGGGTGATCGTTTAGCTACATCCCCAGTCATATCCCCATTGAACCATGTGATCAAGCAGTTGTTTTTCTTCTGTGTTTCTTCTCCCACTGTTATTTATCTGAATGTGGATACATTCTTTCTCTTAAGTCTCTCAGAATTGTTCTGGATCATTGCATTGTTGCTAGTAGAGAAGTACATTATGTTCGATTGTATCACAGTGTATCAGTCTCTGTGTACAATGTTCTCCTGGTTCTGCTCCTCTCACTCTGCATCAATTCTTGGAGGATATTCCAGTTTATTGTATCTTTAGATAAGAAACTATGTTTTTTGTTCTTAGGTCTTTGAAGGGAAGAAGATAGGAGAAGCCCTGGGCCGACTTACCCACTGTGATTTGTATACAGCAGAGCAAAACTTGAAAGGAAATATAAAAACCTCTGAGTCTAGCATTTTCAGTGAGAGATACTAAAAAGTAGCTTATAGAGCAGTAGGAAAAGTTCAGATAAGGTTTGGGTATTTGGGCCTAGATCTTTGACTCTCAGAGAGGAGTAAACCCGTGTTCTGTGATCCAGCTGGTAATAGTCCTTGGACAAAAGCAGAATGCAGTAACAGAAAGGAGATAGATCATGATACCTGCTAGAACTAGATGTTAAAATCGAACAATAGAAGACCAGTTGAGAGAGCTGGTAAGACAAAAACTGTTACAGCTCAGTGGTATCTGTCATTGTGTAGGCAGTTAAGAGATTTCTTATGATGTATGGGTGCCTAGTATTTTTTATGTTGTGGATCCCTTTGCCAGTTTTGATGAAGGCTATGGACTCCTACTCAGATTTATGCTGTCAAATACATGAAATAAAGTACATAGGATTATGAAGAAAACTAATTATATTAAAATATAACATTCTAAATATTTTTTCTAAATGTTTGGGGTCTCCAGCTTAAGAACTCTTGCTATAAAGCAAACTTGGACTTCCATTTACAGAAGAAGGTATAAGGATATCTTTTGTGCTATTCTTCCATGGCTAGCAGAATACCAGACCAAACATCCCTCATTCTCCAGGTTCAGCCTTTTACTTCAACTGCCTCCTGATTCTGCTCCTGTGGGCCCCTTGGTGAGTTCTTCTTGGAACTCTATTATGGGAAAGGTCCTAGAGCAGCTGCGTCTCATTTTCCATGCTTTGCCACCATGGCTTTGCCTAGCAAGGTAATTTTCTTCCCACTGCTTTTTGTCAGTTCTGTAAAAGTTAAAATTAAATCTCAATAATAAAAATACTCTATTTTAAGAGATTTATTAATGAGCATTAGAAATCAAAGAATATAGACTATCTGCCCTTTGATCCAGCCATAGCACTGCTGGGTTTGTACCCCAAGGAAATAATAAGGAAAAATACGTGTACAAGAATATTCATAGCTACTCTTTGTGTTGGCAAAAAATTGGAAAATAAGGGGACGCCCTTCAATTGGGGAGTGGCTGAACAAATTGTGGTATATGTTGGTGATGGAATACTACTGTGCTCAAAGGAATAATAAAGTGGAGGAATTCCATGTGAACTGGAACGACCTCCAGGAATTGATGCAGAGTGAAAGGAGCAGAACCAGGAGAACATTGTACACAGAGACTGATACACTGTGGTACAATCAAATGTAATGGACTTCTCCATTAGTTGGCAATTCAGTGATCCTGAACAACCTGGATGGATATATGAGAAAGAACACTATCCACATTCAGAGGAAAAATTGTGAGAGTAAAAACACCAAAGAAAAACAATTGCTTGAATACATGGGTCGAGGGGGATTTGGCTGGGGATGCAGACTCCGAATGAACATTCTAGTGCAAATACCAACAATATGGAAATGAATTCTGATCAAAGACACATGTAATACCCAGTGGAATTGTGCCTTGGCTACGGAAGGGGAGGGGAGAGGGGAGAGGAGGGAGGAATAGAAAATGATTTTTGTAACCAGGGAATAATGTTCGAAATTGACCAAATTAATAAAAAAAAAAGAAATCAAGGAATAAAGAAGATAGAAAATAAAGACCACGTGCCCATGGCTGATCAGCCAGTTCACACAACTGCCTTAGCCTTACCACCACCAAGCTTGGGACCGGAAGTAAAGAGGTGGGACCCTTTATGTCCTTGCCTAATATCCCCTGAATAGGTAAGGACAGGAAGTTGGTAGGCTTCTGAGAAATGTAGTTTTTTTGGGGAACAGATTTTCAATTATACAGTTCCCTTTTATGTGTTTTCTTCCCCCTACCCTTAGAATGTAAACTCCTTGAAGGCAGGGGCTGTCTTTCTTTTTGCTTGTATTTATATCCCCAGCACTTCTGATCCTTAGTACAGTAGTCTGTCACTATATTACGGTTCACTTATTGTGGCTTCACTGTATTGGGAGTTTAAAAAAATTAATTCTGTATTGAGGAGTTACACTTTTTGGGACACACTATTGGCTGATGGAATGAAAGGTGCTGTGTTCTGTATCCTGGGTGCTGATTGGCTTAGTGACTGTAGGTTAATAAGCATGTGGAAAAGGTTTATAGGAGAGTGGGAAGGGTTTATAAAGCATTAAAATAGATATAAATAATAAAATAAATATAATGTTACTACTTTGCAGATTTTCACCTATTGTGGGGGTTTCTGGAATGTAACTCCCAGGATAGATGAGGGATCACTGTATATATTAAGTGATTAACTACTGTTTGCTGACAGTATCTGTGGATACTAGAGAAGGAGATCAGCATACTACCTATAAATATATGTTAAAATATTTTAGTTCGTTGCTTAATTGTTGTTCTCAATCTTTTTTTGTCCCATCATAATTAACCTTTAGTTAATTGCTTCTTTCCTTCCTTTCCTAAGGTCTTTTTGATTGTTTTCTGTTGAGTGTTCCTTTACTACCCAGTAGATACAATTTCTATCCCAACAGTCACCGGAGTTAAAAATACCTATTCATGCTAGAAATTAATGACTCAAAACACTACAGGTTACTTTGTGAAGGAAAATGGTGGCTTGGTTTCACTTGTCCTGAGCCACCCTTTTACCTGAAATATAATTTTTCATTTGTTATCATCAGGGTCCTCTGACATATAGCCACAAATAATGTTATATCATGATCTCTGAGAAATAACATGAGGAGGCAGCTTGGTGGTGCAGTGGATAAAGCACTAGGTCTGGATTAAGGAAAAACCTTAGTTTAAATTGTGCATCACATATTTACTAACTATGTGACCCTAGGCAACCTCTCTATTTGCCTCAGTTTTCTCAGCTGTATAAAGGACAAAATAATAGTAACTTTTTCTCAGAGTTGCTGTGAGGATCAAATGAAATAATATTTAATATTTGTAAAGTACTTATCTCAGTGCCCTGCATATAAAAAGGACTATATAATTATTTTATTGCATTATTGTTATCTATATATTAGAGATATATGTGATGGAGAGAGATGATATAAGTGTGATGAGGTTGTTTTGGGCTATCATTGATAGCTGGTACAATATTTGATGGCAAGTAATGAGTTGGTGAGATGATTTAAGTAGCTTAAAAGATATTCAAAAACTCTATGATAAGAAATGAGGTAGGTAACTTATGTTGAAGGAGTGAGGGATAACCAGTCATGTGCTCCACGTAATGGATAACATCTTCAGAGACCTATGGGAAGGTCACCAACACCCTTTGTAGAGGGTATGTGAAGGACTTCTTGTAGACCAGGGAGGATAATCCAGCATGTTAATGGGCAAGTAGAGGTTGGATGGGTTGAGCCATGGACCAAGTGCCTTGTCTGTAAATGAGATTCAGAGTCTCTCCAAGTCAGTATCGCCCAGAGTACTCTTGGGAAAGCAGAGAATCCTACAGAACCAGTGTCATTGTAGCACAGATGCTTTGTTCCATAGAGATTAGGAGGAATTAACTAATTATAGCCTTTTGGAATGAATAAAGGCCAAAGTTATGAATGTTTTGTCTTGTATTGAAATTTACTCATTTGCTTTCATTAGCATGAGTTCTATTTTCTCCTTCACTGGTAGTTGTGAAAATTAAAACATTAATTAAAACACAAAAAGCTGTTTTTTTAAAAACTCATTTTGTTTGTTTTTCAAAGGGTTTTTTAGGCACCACTTCTCCTACTGAGCTGCAAGCACAGAGTTTGAAATTCTTTCCAAATTCCCTTTGCCTATAGTTTCATCTCAAGAATTAATAGCATGAAATGGTAGTGGAAGTTTTATCATTTTAGGATTTGGCTTAATAAGTTTCTTAATCAAACATCCATTTAATGACTGTTTGCTTATGTAGGCACTCTGTACCAAGGATGAGGGGAAGAATGGGGTGGAGTTAGATGGCTGGCCTTTGGGTCAGAAAGAAATGGTTTCAACTCTGGTTTCAGATATGTATTGACAGTGTGATTTTGGACAAATCACTTGGCGTTTTCGTACACCAGACAACTCTGAGGCTAGGTTAAAAATGAGATGAGTTGTGGCTAGATGTGACTCATAGGAGTTTTTCCCCCTTGCAACGAATTTCCATTTTAGATGAACTGAAATGCCACCAGCTATCCATCTCTGTGTACACAACTGAACAATTGTAGGCAATTTTTGCTTTTAAAGTAAATATTAGATTTTAATGAAAGGCAGCCTTATCTAAAGGAAAGAGAGCTGCCCTTGGAATATGGAAGAACTGAACCTAATTCTCACCTGTGCCACATACTGGCCAGTGTTCCCAGGCAGTTCTCTAAGCCTTAGGTGCATAAAAGAAGATATGCATGGATGGAAGATGTTATCACCAAAATTTCCCTTCACTGATGAAATTAGATGTCCAGTTTCTCCCAATCCAATTAAATATAACATGATATTAATAAAACTTCCCACCTCTCTACCTCCCCTGGGAAGGAAGTTTTTGAACAGGGAAAATCCCAGATCTGGACCACTATAAAAATTACAATACAGAGATTTTTGGGGGTTATAGCCCTTGATGTTATGGATATAACATCTTAGTAGGAGAGATGAGGTGGGGCACAAATGATGAACATAAGGCAGAGTATGACTGAGTGGATAAAAAATATTCAATTTTCTTTGGTCTCTGAGCAATACAGGGTTCTGACTGGGGCATTTTCAAGCCTCATAATAATAGCATCAGAGCTGTCCATCTAGTCCAACTCCAGTGTAGACCAGAGGAAATTGAAGCTCATATATGGAAAATGACTTGCTTAAGGTTACTCAGTTAAGTAGATAGTAGAACTCAGACTGAAACCCATGTCTTCTGTTTTCAAGTCAGTATTCCTGCTACTTTGCAATGCTTGGAGAGGTAGCATTGGAGCTGATTAAATCCTGAAACAATTATCTAAACTGTTCTATGTAAATTGGTACATGTTTACCTTTTTGGAAAAAAAATTCTTTGTAAATAGCAATTGGAATCCATAGATTTAAAAACCAAGTTTTCCCATTTTCTCTGACCTGGTAAAAACTATCACATCTACCTAGACATTTCTCAGTACTAACTTTTAAAAAAAGTAATTTAATTTATACTCAATGTTCATATCAATGCATCAGCATGGTCACAGTGGCAACTGGATTATTTAATTCCAAAGGGGAATTTGGGAAGTCAGATTCCTTTCTTCATACTAATATGGATTCTCATGTTTTCTAGTGCTTAGTTAACTCTTTTAAGGACAACATAGTGGATAGAGTGAGTTGGCATCTTTTTCAGTGCTTCGAAATGTGGCCAGACAGGAGCACAAACAGCCCCTTACGAGATATCATCATCTGTCTGCTCCTAGGCCACACTGCCCTCATAACAGTTTTATTGGTTAAGCAATCTCTCTCAATTGGTGCCAATGACTCTGATTTAAACCCTAATTAGATTATGATGATTAGAGATATGATGACGACCTTTACTGCCACTCTAACTAGCCTGGGCTCTATCTACTTTCCTTTCAGCCTGGCATTTACTTCAATAGTACAGAGATACATGGATGAGTCGGCATGGGTGCTCCTTTTACTAGGAGATATGACAACCTCTTTATATCTTAGTAGATAGTATTTGTGAGTTGTAATGGCTGAAACTTTATCAGTTTGTGTCCATTCTGTTGATAGGCCTGACCTGTATGAACTCATTTGGTAAAACTTAGTTTATGGGAAATAGGGCAACTTCAGACGATTTTTGGAAACCTGGAGATCAACATCTCTTGCTCAGTGAAGAGTACCCAGAACTCATAAAGCTGATGGCTATTGATAACTTGTGGTAGGAGGTGTAGACAAAGGACTCAGGTCGTAAGAGAGTTGTAATTTTAGGATGGGCCAGCCTTCTATTTTGGATGTGAGTTGCTGAAGTTTTTGTCTCATTCCTACAGCTCTATCCCCCTTTCCAATCTACTCCCCACAACACACATACCTTAGATCAGAGAAATGTCTGTCCTCCAAATAAGGCTCAGAGGAATGTTTCAGATATATCTGCATTATTACTCTGGAATTACAAGGAGTCCAAGGCCATTGGAGAGGAGAAGTTATTAGTATTCATGAGAGTCGAGTTAGGAAAAAAAGAAATATAACATCCTTTCAACCTCAATGTGTGTGTGGTGACTAGGGCTGTTTATTGTTTAATTTTGGGTAACTTTATATGTACCTTAGGAGTGCTCTTCAGCAACATCCAGAACTTATTTGACAAGTTTCAAGAACAGCTGAAGAAGAAACATTAGGAGGGATATTCTAGGGGAGTAAGAGCTGAAATTTAAGGGAGAACGAGGAATTAAAAAAAATTCTAGACTGCAGAAAAGCAACTTGGTGCTGAGAAAGAACCACTGAAGAAGAAATTGGAGCTGAGTATCTGACCAACCAGTAGTGTAAAGAACAAGAGAAAAAGGAAGCCAATAATCAGTAGAAACAAGATGAGGAATGGTGGAAGAATAAGAGAGTTAAGGAAGAAGGCATACCTGGGATGTGGGAAAACTCATACCCATCCAGAAGCTTTATTTGAGTCTTTCAGAACTATTTTGGAGCCCTTGTCCTGCATTTACCCCCACATTCTGGAAAGAGAAGCAAGGGAAAAGGGAGCATATTGATAGTCAGAAGGGAGAATGTTTTTCATTATATCATTCATTGAATAATCATTATTCCTACAAAACTAATTGCCCCTTGTAATGTTATTTCAACTGACTTTTTTTTAACACAGCTAATTGATGTTTAGAGGTATATCCTATGGAGCTTGGTAGACCAAAAAAGGATGGTGATTTTTTATCTTGTGGTATGTGTCAATATTCAGTCCCCTGAGTATTTGAATTTTAGGGTCAAAGGAATTGGGTGAAAAATGATACTCTAACAGCAGCTCTATTCCCATGGGAATGTTTCTGATTGGATGTCTTTGTCTCTGTCCATAAAGGTAGCTGTCAGTGCTTTCCATGAAATATTAAATGGTTCCTGGATTTCCATTGCTATTGTTTCTATGTTGTTTAAATAGGCCTATATTGGGGAAACAGAACTATTTTTCTGTTTCTAAAAATGGCTTGGAAAAATGCTCCATCCCTTCCCCGACTTGTTCTTAGTACTTCCAAACAAAGATTAAGTATATTCATTGTTCATGATAAGATGAGTCATGTCATCTTTCCTAACTAAGTTAATATGCTTTATTGTTCTAGGATGCTCTGTTGATGAAAACAGAAGTATAAAGGCTGTATCAAGGGATCTGAAATGCAGCATTGGTAAGTCTCTGAAATTGCTTAGAAAATCTTCTCTATCAAAGAGGGTTAAACTGTTCTTTACCTTACTGCAAAAGAAACACAACTTTCCCTTTTTAAAGTAATAATGCCAATTAGGAATCTGAAGACCTAAATTCTAATGCCATTTCTGTCACTAGACTGTTAATTAAGCAAGTAAATTAATCTCATTGGGCCCCAGGTTCCTTATCTCTAAAGTCAGTACCTGTTAAACAGCTATAAAGTGTTGCTGTTCATTTAATAAGTGTTTGACAAGACAGGTTTTTGAGGGATGGGGAGTCTGTTTAATTTGCTAGTTTTAGCTCCAACTTAAGGCCATCCTTTTATATTCGCTCACTATAAATATCTGTGTATGGTTATCCCACTTGCTTATTATTCCAAACCAATGAGATTATTGTCAAATACTATGGCCAGAGACACCATCTAGCAGCTCAGCTAGCTGTCTTATTGACATGTGCTATTATTCATGAGAGGAGAGACAGTGTGGGTGGATGAGACATCTCACTATTAGAAAAACATATCAAAGAGAATGTCAGACTGATTACAAGTCACACACGGGAATGTTGCTAATCTGCACTAAAAGCATGGCAAATGTGTTGTTTGGACAGGAAACTTTGTATGATTCAAAGGTTATTGGTTTTGCAATCAGAGGACCTGGATTCAAATATTGACTCTATAACTTGGTAATCTTGGACAAGTCACTAAAGCATTCTAGGCCTTAGTTTCCTTATCTATAAAATAAGAGTTGGGTTAAAATAACATGATAGGATCATAGGTTTAATGCTCAAAGTGAACTTTAATTTCTCATGTTCCTTTCATTTCTAATTTATGTTCATAATGTTCCTATGGTAACTAGTGTGAACTGATTTATTCAGTTTTACTTAAACTTTAGTGGTAAAACCGGGCTAAGAGGAGTAAGAACTAAAAAATAGAAATGAAGCCATACAGAATCATGGGTTTCTTCTATTAGAAATAGACTATCAGAGGCAGCTAGGTGGCTCAGTAGATAAAGATCCAGGCCAGGAGTAGGGAAGACTTGGGTTCAAATCTGATCTCAGATACTTCCTAGCTCTGGGACCTTGGGCAAATTAAATAACCCCATTTGCCTAGCTCTTGCCCTTTTGTCTTAGAGTTGTTATTCAGACAGAAAGTGAGGGTTAAGAAAAGAAATAGAAATAGACTGCTATAGAATGTTAGCCATACCCTGGTGGTCAGCCTACAAAGTAAGTGACTTTACCTTTCTTTCAGAGAAACAAAATAGGACCCTGGATAGAACCCTGGACTTGGAGTGAGGAAGGCTAGAATTAAAACTTTGTTGTAGTTACTTAGTAGTTAGGTTAACCTAAATAATTAAGTTAATCCCTCATCCTGTTCTCCTTATTGGTAACATAGATATTATAATGGCTATAGTGCCTTACCTCACAGAGTTGTTTTGAAACTCAAATGAGATAATACATGTACAGAGTTTTGTAAATTTAAAAAACCTAGAGAAATGTTTATTTATCCTTCCTCCAGAGTGGCATACTGTAAAGGGCACTGGACTTAGAGTCTTTGGCTTTGAATCTTGCCTCTACTGCTTACTAGCTGTGGGACCTTTCTACTAAATTTCTCAGTGCTTATACTTCATAAACCATAAAATGCTATATAAATATCAACCAGTCATATGGATTGGTCGACATATTTATTTGAGTTCCTACTATGTATGAGGCTTATGTGTCTAATAATATCTGCAAGAGCAATAATGTTCGGTACTATTATCTCTATGATCCTTAATGACAATTTGCTATAAATACATTTTCCTTGTTTACCTCATGTTTTCAGTGAGGGCATTGTGTTCTTGGGCCCATCACAATACCCAGCCTGTGTAGAATTATTGCTTACTAGAAAAGCACTTAGCAGGAGAATAGAAAGAAGCTTATTCTAAAGCTCAGAATGGTGGGTCAATGACTGGATAACAAACATCCAACCCAATTTATGTAAAAACAGTATCAAACTGAGCAAGGAAAAAAATAATTGACTAAAATGATATGCCATGTTCAAATAGGAATGCTTCCAATGATTCCATCCCTTTTTTTCCCCCAATTTCCATTTTGGACAAAAAAATCTTCCACCGATGACCAAGACCATTAGCCTACTTGAAGCAAATTATTCACATTACCTTAGAGTCCAAATGGAAAGAGCCCTCCAGTCCAACCCCATAGCTAAACAAGAATACCCTTCTGCAGGTTTTGCTTAAAGGTTTCTAGCCAGAAAAGGAATGTACTACCTGCTGAGGCGGCCCAATTCATTTGGGGATAGTTCTAATTGTTAAGAGTATGTTGCTTTTTGTGAAACCTAAATCATTTCTGTAACTTCTGCTCTTTGTTCATAGCTCTTTCTTCTACTGTAAGTAGTATGAGTCAAATCTCTCCTCTCTAGGATAGTATATCACATACTTTAAGATAGCTCTCATTACCCCAACCTCCATTTCTCTCTTTCAGGTGAAAATGCATTTTGGTTTCTTCAACTGAACCTTATGTGGCAGGAACATAAGGCTTTTAGATACAACAGTCTTTGTTTGAATGCTGTATGGCTTATCAATATCCCTCCTATAATATATATGATATATAATATGATGTGCAGAAGCAAATATACTACTATAAATGTAGTCTAACAAGGGCAAAAAGTAGCAGACCTGTTACTTCTCTGGTCTAGGATACTTATATAGGAAATGATTTTAGTCTGGTATAACCTATTCTTTTAAAATTTACTTTGTGAAGTTTTTAATGCTCTATTACATTGTTAATTTGGATAAAGGTGCCACACAAAGCCAAGAAATTCTCATATTTACTTAATTCCCATGCATTAATTGGCAAATATCTATTATATCTCACTAAATAAAATCTTATTCAGGTTTTTAACTTCTTTCCTATTTATCTTTTCTTTAGATAACAATTATGAGCCATTAAGGTAGAAAATTTTTTCTTCTTTTTAAATCCCCAATTAAAAAAATAAGATAAGCATTTCCATATACAGAGAAAAAGAAGATTATATATAAATGAAATCATAAATCTCTTATATGTTTAGCTTACTTATCTTCATATCTACATAATAAATCCTATCCACAAGTGTCATAGTCCCTCCCCACCCTCCCTTCATCACAGAAAGTATCGTCTAGGAGATTGACATGTTCATACAAATTAAGTCTTTCATGTTTTCACCTTTCAGTTCACTCTGGGGGTAACATTTACAATTTATTCTTCTAGTATTAATTCTGTAGCTATATATAAAATGTTCTCTTTGTTCTACTCATTTCACTGTTCATTATCCCATGTAGTTCTTTCAAAGTTTTAAAAAAATTAGCCTGCTCATTGCTTATTACGGTGTAAGTATATTCCATCAAAATTCCATACCATAATTTGTTTAGCTATTATCCAATTGCTGGCATCTCCTCAGTTTCCAATTCGTTGCCACCACAAAGAGAACTTCTACAAATATTTTGGAACATATGTGTTCTTTTTCTCTTCCCCCAATTTCCTTGGGAACCAGACCCAGCAATACTAGGTATGCACAGTTTTTATAACTCTAGGTACAATTCCATATTGCTCTCCAAAATGGTTGGATCAATTCACAGATACACCAACAGTGTATTAGCGTCTCCATTTTTCCACATTCCCTCCCAACATTTGTCATTTTGCCGTCTTGTTATTTTAGCCAGTCTGATCATTGTGAGATGTCTCAAAATTGTTTGGTTTGTGTTTCTCTAATCTGTAGCAATTTGGAACATTTTTTTCTTTTTAGAAATTTAAAAAATTTGAAAAATATTTTCCATGTTTCCATGATACATGTTAATTCCCTCCCCTCTTCCCTTCCAACTCCCAGAGCCAACAAGCAATTCCACTGGGTTATACAAGTGTTTTCACTTGATACCTGTTTCCATATTATTTATTTTTTCAATAGAGCAGTCTTTTGAAAACAAAAACCCAAATCGTGTACCCATATAAACAAGTGATAAATCATATATTTTCTTCTGTATTTCTACAACCACAATTCTTTCCCTCAATGTGGATAGCCTTCTTTTAGAGAATTTTTTCTTATACCTATGTATGACTTTGATTTCTTCATTTGAAAACTGACTGTTCACATCCTTTTCCCATTTATCAATTGGGGCATGACTCATTATTATAAATTTGACAAACTTCTCTCTATATTTTAGATATGAAATCTCTATTTGAAAGGCATTCTCTAAATCCCCCCCCCAGTTTTCTGTTTTCCTCTAGTCATTTATTTTATTTCTACAAAACTTCTCAATTTAGTGTACTGAGAATTATCCATTTTACATTTCACGATGTTCTTCATCTCTTCTTGACTCACAAATTCCTCTCCTGTCCATAAGTCTGATAGGTAATATGTCCCCTGTTTTTCTAATTTACTGTTATGATAGAAATTAAAGTAAACTGAGGCACAAAAGTATGAGCCCAGTCAATGTATTACTTAGGCTAGTAATTAGCAATAAATTTTGTCAGTGACCTCTCTTGATGATCTAAGAACTTGAGTGAGGGTTAACAGGATCTTTTATAACAATTAGCAGGGTGACAGACCAACATCTTGAGCGACATAGATTTATTTACTTCTGATTGACCATTGATGACATAGTCAGAATTAAGACTACATCATTTGACATGTGATTCCAACCATAAGACAAAAGTTCTCAGATGATGGTAGTTGTCTTTAGGTCTTGGATTAGGATGGAATAGACTTCAGGAGTGGAACTTGCTACAGTTGTTTAATGAGATGAGATTTTACCTTTTAGTTTAGTCAAGTTTCTCTGTTAAGTCAGGGTGGTGGGTAAGAATGTGGAAATAATTGCAAAACAAAAGCTTTCAATTTTATAGTTCATGACAATGATAATTACAATAGTTAGCATTTTACGGCTCTTTAAGATTTGCAAAACACTTTATAAGCATCTCACTTTATCCTCACAAGGATTCCAGAAGGTACTTGCTTGTATTATCCTTATTAAAGAGATGAAGAAACTGAGGTAGGCAGAGGTTTAGTGACTTGCAGAGGGTTACACAGATGCTGAGTGTCTGAGGCTGGACTCAAATTCAGGTCCTCTTGACTCCAAACCTAGTGCTCTATCCACCATACTGACAAAGGAACTTTGAAGTTCCTATTACAGTTTTACTATATATTTCTCCCTGCACTTCGATTAACTTTTCCTTTAACTACTTAGATCTTATGTCATTTGGTGCATGTATATGTATTAAATATTGATATTATTTTATCAGTGCTGACTTTAAGCATAATCTTATGTCTGTGCTTATCTCTTTGGCCCAGTCCATTTTTACTTTTGCCTTATCTGAGATCACAGTTGCTACTCCTGCTTTTTGTTGAGGTCACTTGAGGCATTACAAATTATGTTCTAGTTCTTCATTTTAACTCTCTGTGAATCTTAGTGTTTTAAGAGTGTTTCTTATGAAGAATATATAGTTGGGTTCTCCTTTTTCAGCTGTTATACTGCCCTCTTTTGTTTAATAGGTGAGTTCATCCTATTATCTTTTCACAGTTAAGACTTAATTTTGTATTTCCTCATACTGTTTCCCCTTTTTGTATCTCCATGCTCCCCTCTTTACAGAAGATGAAGAGGTAGTGCTATAGAGGATATATAATAAACACTAATAACCTATGATTTTAAATTAAATTTTCTTTCTTCTAATTAACAAACATTTATTTTCTTTCTTCCTCTCTCTATCCTGCCCCTAAATTGGAAAAAAGAAAAGATAGAAAGCTCTGAAACAATATGTGTGTGTGTGTGAAGCAAAATCAGTTCCTCCATTGACAATGTCCAAAAAACTCTCATTCTGTGTAAAGCTCTGTCACTCTTCATCAGCCCTGTGGAATCATGCTTGGTAATTGTTTTGATCAGAGATTTTTCATTTCTTTATTTAAAAAAATTTGTTTTTAATTTTATTTGGTCATTTTCAAACATTATTCATTGGAAACAAAGATCATTTTCTTTTCCTCCCCCCCTCCCACCACCCCTCCCCTAGCTGACACACGATTCCACTGGGTATCTCATGTGTTTTTGATTCAAATCCATTTCCATGTTGTTGGTATTTGCATCAGGGTGTTCATTTAGAGTCTCTCCTCAATCATGTTCCTTCAACCCCTGTAGTCAAGCAGTTGCTTTTCCTCATTGTTTTTACTCCCACAGTTTGTCCTCTGCTTGTGGATAGTGTTTTCTCTCCTAGATCCCTGCAGAATGTTTAGGGACATTGCATTGACATTAATGGAGAAGTCCATTGCGTTTGATTATACCACAGCGCATCAGTCTCTGTGTACAATGTTTCCCTGGTTCTGCTTCTTTCACTCTGCATCACGTCCTGGAGGTTGTTCCAGTCTCCATGGAATTCCTCCAGTTTATTATTCCTTTGAGCACAATAGTATTCCATCACCAACATATACCACAATTTGTTCAGCCATTTCCCAATTGAAGGACATCCTCTCATTTTCCAATTTTTGGTCACTACAAAGAGCACAGCTATGAATATTCTTTGACATGTCTTTTTACTTATTGTCTCTTTGGGGTACAAACCCAGCAGTGCTATGGATGGATCAAAGGGCAGACAGACTTTTAGGGCCCTTTGGGCATAGTTCCAGATTGCCCTCCAGAATGGTTGGATCAATTCACAACTCCACCAGCAATGAATTAATGTCCCAATTTTGCCACCTCCCCTCCAGCATTCATTACTTTCCTTTGCTGTCATGTTAGCCAATCTGCTAGGTGTGAGGTGATACCTTAGAGTTCTTTAGATTTGCATCTCTCTGATTATAAGAGATGTAGAGTACTTTTTCATGTACTTACTAATAGTTTTGATTTCTTTATCTGAAAACTTCCTGTTCATGTCCCTTACCCATTTATCAATTGGAGAATGGCTTGATTTTTTGTACAATTGATTTAGCTCTTTGTAAATTTGAGTAATTAGACCTTGGTCAGAGGTTTTTGTTATGAAGATTGTTTCCCAGTTTGTTGCTTCCCTTCTGATTTTGGTTACATTGGTTTTGTTTATACAACAACTTTTTAATTTCATGTAATCAAAATTATTTATTTTACATTTTGTGATTTTTTTTCTAACTCTTGTTTGGTTTTAAAATCTTTCCTTTCCCACAGGTCTGACATGTATACTATTCTGTGTTCACCTAATTTACTTATAGTTTCCTTCTTTATATTCAAGTCATTCACCCATTCTGAGTTTATCTTGGTGTAGGGTGTGAGGTGTTGATCCAAACCTAATCTCTCCCATACTGTTTCCAGTTTCCCCAGCAGTTTTTGTCAAACAGTGGGTTTTTGTCCCCAAAACTGGGGTCTTTGGGTTTGTCATAGACTGTCTTGCTGAGGTAACTTACCCCAAGTCTATTCCACTGATCCTCCTTTCTGTCTCTTAGCCAGTACCAGATTGTTTTGATGACCGCTGCTTTGTAATATAGTTTGAGATCTGGGACTGCAAGGCCACGTTCCTTTGTATTTTTTCCATTATTTCCCTGGATATCCTTGATCCTTTGTTCCTCCAAATGAACGTTGTTATGGTTTTTTCTAAAACTGTAAAAAAAATTTTTGGAAGTCTCATGGGTATAGCACTAAATAGATAAATAAGTTTGGGTAGGACGGTCATTTTTATTATATTGGCTCATCCTACCCTTGAGCAGTTAATGTTTTTTCAATTGCTCAAGACTAGTTTTAGTTGTGTGGAGAGTTTTTTGTAGCTGTGTTCATATAGTTCCTGTGTTTGTCTCAGGAGATAGATTTCTTAGTATTTTATTTTGTCTAAGGTGATTTTGAATGGGATTTCTCTTTCTAATTCTTGCTGCTAAGCTGTGTTGAAATATATAGAAATACTGATGACTTATGTGGGTTTATTTTGTATCCTGCACTTTGCTAAAGTTGTTGATTATTTTGACTAGCTTTTTGGTTGATTCTCTAGGATTTTTTAAATAGACCATCATATCATCCGCAAAGAGCAATAACTTGGTCTCCTCATTGCCTATTTTAATGCCTTCAATTTCTTTTTCTTTTTTAATTGCTAGTGCTAGTGTTTCTAGTACAATGTTAAATAATAGAGGTGATAATGGGCATCCTTGTTTCACTCCTGATCTTATTGTGAATGCATCTAGTTTATCCCCATTGCAGATGATGTTAACTGATGGTTTTAGATATATACTGTTTATTATTTTTAGGAACGACCCTTCTATTCCTATGCTTTCTAGTGTTTTTAGTAGGAATGGGTGTTGTATTTTATCAAAGGCTTTTTCTGCATCTATTGAGATAATCATGTGATTTTTGTTGGCTTGCTTGTTGATATGGTCAATTATGTTGATGATTTTCCTAATATTGAACCAGCCCTGCATTCCTGGTATAAATCCTACTTTATCATAGTGAATGACCCTCCTGATCACTTGCTGGAGTCTTTTTGCTAGTGTCCTATTTAAGATTTTTGCATCTATATTCATTAGGGAGATTGGTCTATAGTTTTCTTTCTCTGTTTTTGACCTGTCTGGCTTTGGAATTAGTATCATGTTTGTGTCATAAAAAGAGTTTGGTAGAACTCCCTCTTTGCTTATTATGTCGAATAGTTTGTATAGTATTGGGGTTAGCTGTTCTTTGAATGTTTGATAGAATTCACTGGTGAATCCATCAGGCCCTGGGGATTTTTTTCTTAGGCAGTTCTTTGATGGCCTGATGGATTTCTTTTTCTGATATGGGATTATTTAAGAAATCTATTTCTTCTTCTGTTAGTCTAGGCAATTTATATTTTTTGTAAATATTCATCCATATCGCCTAGGTTGGTATATTTATTGCCATATAGTTGGGCAAAGTAGTTTTTAATGATTGCCTTAATTTCCTATTCATTGGAATTGGGGTCCCCCTTTTCATCTATGATACTGTTAATTTGCTTTCTTCTTTCCTTTTCTTAATTAGATTGACCAGTACTTTGTCTATTTTATTTGTTTTTTCAAAGTACCAGCTTCTAGTCTCATTTATTAATTCAATAGTTCTATCACTTTCCATTTTATTAATTTCTCCCTTAATTTTTAGGATCTCTAGTTTGGTTTTCTTCTGGGGGGTTTTAATTTGTTTGCTTTCAAGTTTTTTTATTTGCATGTCCAATTCATTGATCGCTGTGCTCCCTAATTTGTTCCTATATGCACTCAGGGATATGAATTTTCCTCTGAGTACTGCTTTGGCTGCATCCCATAAGGTTTGAAAGGATGTCTCACCATTGTCATTTTTCTCAATGAAGTTATTAATTGCTTCTATGATTTGTTCTCTAACTAACCAATTTTAGAGTATCATATTATTTAATTTCTAATTAATTTTTATTTGGCTCTCCATGTACCCTTACTGATCATTATTTTTATTGCCTTATGATTTGAAAAGGCTGCATTTATTATTTCTGCTTTTCTGCATTTGTATGCCATGTTTCTGTGGCCTAGTGTATGGTCAATCTTTGTGAATGTGCCATGTGGTGCTGAGAAGAAGGTATATTCCTTTTTGTACCTATTTATTTTTCTCTATATGTCTATTAACTCTAATTTTTCTAAGATTTCATTCACATCTTTTGCCTCTTTCTTATTTATTTTTTATTTGATTTATCTAAATTTGATAGTGGTTGATTCAGGTCTCCCACTAATATGGTTTTACTGTCTATTTCCTCCTTGAATTCTCCTAGTTTCTTCATTAGAAATTTGGGTTCTATACCACTTGGTGCATACATGTTGATTAGTGATATTTCCTCATTGTCTATACTCCCTTTTAACAGAATATATTTACCCTCCCTATCCCTTTTAATATGGTCTATTTTTGCTTTGGCTTTGTCAGATATCATGATTGCAACTCTTGCCTTCTTTCTATCAGTTGAGGCCCAAAAGGTCTTGCTCCAACCTTTGATTCTGACCCTGTGAGTATCTACCCGTCTCATGTGTGTTTCTTGAAGACAACATAGGGTAGAGTTTTGGCTTCTACTCCACTCTGCTATTTGTCTATGTTTTATGGAGAGTTCATCTCATTAACATCCAATGTTATGATTGTCATTTGTGAATTCCCCAGCATTTTGATATCCTCCCCTAATTCTGACCTTTCTTCTTTTGCTATAACCTTTTAAACCAGTGGTTAACGTAGAATCAGTCCCCCTGGTCCCCTCCCTTATTATGCTTCCCTTTCTGGGCCCTCCCTTTTAGTTCCCTCCCCCCCTACTTCCCTCCTTTTTTGTACTCCCTCCCTCAGCCCCCGTTAGTTTTCCCTTCTCCATTGCCCTGTTGGATAAGATAGAATTCCAGATCCCAATGGATCTAGATGCTCTTCCCTCTCAGAGTTGGTTTCACTGAGAGTAAGGTTTAAGTATAACTATTTTCACTCTTTTCCTCTCCTTCTTATAAGAGACTTCTTTTCCTCCCCTTCCCATCTGTATCTTTGTGTGACAAAGATTATTCTATTTAATTTATTTCTGTTTCATCAAGTATATATTAGTGCCCTCATTGATTCACCCCCTCCCTTTATCTTTCTCTCCCCTCCCTCCTAATCATGTTAATGCATTGATCTTTCCCTATGAGTGATTCTTCTGCTTACTCTATCATTATATACAATTTTTGATAGTTACATATAACATTTCCCACATATGTTAGTATATTATATAGTTTAATCTAATTGTAGCCCTTATAGAAGAGAGTTTGAATAAAAGGAAAAAAAACTTTTCTCCATTTCCCTTTCTTTCATATTTACCTTATCATATTTCTCTTGCTCTTTGTGTTTGGATGTCAAAATTTCCACTGAGTTCTGGTCTTTTCTTTGCAAATATTTGGAAATCTTCTATTTTGTTAAATGCCCATACTTTCCCCTTGAAGTATATAGTCAGTTTTGCTGGATAGCTGATTCTTGGTTGAAGACCCAGTTCCCTTGCCTTGCTGAAAATCATGTTCCATGCCTTATGGTTCCAGGCTTTGCAGTCTCTTAGCGTGTTCACTGCAAGGTCCTGTGTAATCCTTATTGAGGTTCCTCTATATCTGAAGTTCCTCTTTTTAGCTTCTTGTAAGATTTTTTCCTTAGCTTGGAAGCTCTTGAATTTTGTGATTACATTCCTGGGGGTTGTCTTATGGGGATTTAGTATAGAGGGTGTTCTATGAACCCTTTCTATTTCTATTTTGTCCCCTTGTTGGAGAATATTAGGGCAGTTCTCTTCGATGATTTCTTGTAGTATGGCATCAAGATTTTTATTAATCTCTGGTTTTTCAGGTAGACCAATGATGCTCAAGTTGTCTCTCCTACCTCTGTTTTCCTGGTCTGTCATCTTGTCAGTGAGATATTTTATGTTTTCTTCTAATTCATTAATTTTTTGATTTTGCTTTATTAATTCTTGCTGTTTTACAAGATCATTGGTTGCTCAATTCTGGTCCTTAAGGCCTGGTTTTCTACTTTAATCTTTTGGCATTCAGCTGTAATTTTTTGGTTCTCTAATATAATTTGTTGTTTTTCCTTTTGAACCATTTCCCACTTCTCTTTCCAGAGGGCTTCCATCTTTCTCATGATAAGCTCCATTTGAGATTCTTCCAGAGCTTGTGGACAATTTTCATTTTTTTTTTTTGTTTTGCCTTTGTTTGAGTTTCATCCAGTATTTACTCTGTAGCCTGTGTTTTTTCTCCATAAAAATTTTCAAGGGTGATAGCTTTCTTCTTTGATTTCTTAGAGGGATTTTGAGGCTCCTGTGCACTGTTAGCCATTTGTTCCTTGGATGTTTTCAGTTCTCTCTTTAGTCAGAAATCAGAGTCTGCTGAACAGGTTTTTTTGTGTATGGAGTTAATGAGCATGCTCTCTATTTTCCTCAGTCCTTTGCGGCTTTTCTTGGTACCTTCCTCCAGGCGGTGCTCAGTGTCTTTGCTTTCTTGCCCACCTGGTTTTCCGGTTTAGCTACTTTCAGGGGTGGGTCCCCAGCTGAGCTAGTTAGTTCCCCAGGACCCCCCAAAAAACTCTCCCTGTTCGTACCAGAGGGGCTCCTGTCTCACTCCCTGGCTCCGGTGGGCTCACTGGCTCTGGGCACCTGAAGTCCTTGCTCTCTCACATCTTGAGGTATTTTGCCTAGGTGCATTCGGGGGGGGGGTCCCCCTGCTGTCCTAGTCAGTTCCCAAGGGTGCAGAAGTGTCCTCTCCTCACTTCAGAGGCACCCCTTGCTCATTACTCTCGGCGTGCACTGGCCCCAGCTCTGGCCCTATAGGTGGGGGTGGAGGAGGATGGATCCACTTGCGTTTGTGAGGAAGCCCTAACCCCCTCTTAAATGCTGTTAAATCCCCGATCCCACATACCTTTACTGCTGCTCCCTACTCTACAGCTCCTCCGCTCCTCTGATATAGATTCTTAAGGTCTTTTGGGGTGATCCTTATCGGTGTATATCGGTGTGTGTCGGGGAGAGTGAGTAAACCACATTTAGCTGGCTGCCATGCTTACCCGGAAGTCCCTCTTTCATTTCTTTAAAGATTATTTTTTTTTACATTACTGTTTTTATTTTATAAATTGTTTTGATTCTTCTCAGTTCACTCTGTACCACTTTATAAGTCTTTTCCAGGTTTCTCTGACATAATCCTTGTCATCATTTCTTATGACACAATAGTAATTCCATTACTAGAAATGGAAAATTTCTGCTATTTCTTCATTGCTCTGCCTTTCCACTTTGTCTATACCCCATTTACTTGTTATAAGACTTTGTTAATATCTTTTTAATTTCCTCCTTATGATCTGCGCTCTCCAACTTTTTTTTAACTCCTTACCTTCCATCTTGGAATCAATACTGTGTATTGGTTCCAAGGCAGAAGAGTGGTAAGGGCTAGGCAATGGGGGTCAAGTAACTTGACCAGGGTCACACAGTTAGGAAGTATCTGAGGCCAGATTAGAACCCAGGACCTCCCATCTCTGAACCTGGCTCTCAATCCCCTGAGCCACCCATTTCCCCCCTTCTAAGTTTGAAGTTTTCATGTTTATGGATACTCTTTTTGTGACTTCACCATCCCTCTTGAATCCTTCCCTTCATCCTTTCTACGCCCATATGTATATCTGCTGAGTTTCATGTTTTTCTACACTAAACTGCATGTGTTCATGCTCCTTTGTCCAGATAAGACTAAAGTTCATGAGATAACCGTTCCTTCAACCCCATCCTCCATGTTTGTATATTGTTCTCTAGTATCCCGATTATGTAAAATAGTAAATTCGTTCTCCATGGCCTATAACTTTACTGCACTGTATTCCTTTTTCTGTCTCTTTTCTTTCCTCTCTCAAAAGCATTAAAACTGAGCAAAACCACCCCCCCAAGTACTGTTTTTGTCTTTTTTTACTCCCTCTGTAATCCATGAGAACAGGAGAGTTTTTTGTCTTTTATTAAACTTTTATTTATTTATTTAGAATATTTTTCCATGTTTACATGATTCATTTTCTTTCTTTCCCCTCTTTCCTCCCCCTTCCCAGAGCCAACAAGCAATTCCACTCAGTTGTCCAAATGCTGTCACTTGATACCTATTTCCATATTATTCTTTTTTGTTACAGAGAGATTTTTAAAGCCTAAATCGCAAATCACATGCTCATATATACATGTTATAAGTGATGTTATATGTTCTTCTTTTGCATTTCTCCTCCCATAGTTCTTTCTCCCAATGTGAATAGCATTCTTTCACATAAGTCCTTCAGGAGTGTCTTGGCTTATTGATTTTTTCCACAATGTTTTATTTTCTGTGTACAATGTTCTTCTGGTTCTGCTCATTTCACTTTGTATCAAGAACAGTAGAGTTCTGAAGGGACACTTGCCCCTTCTCTTCATCTTAAAATGTAAGAGGTTCATAAAATTTAGACCTTTTCAATTATTATAAAAACATTTATTTTTCAGATTTTTCTTGATTCTTATGTTTGGGTGTCACAGTTTCGATTCATCTTTGGTTTCTTCACCAGGAACACTTGGAGAGTTTCTGTTCTGTCGAAGATCCAATCTTCCTGTAGGATAATATTCGGTCTTGCAAGGAAAGTTACTTTATGAATGGAAGTATTTGCCTTTTGCCTTTTGGAATAGCATATGCAAATATTTTCTTTCCTTTATTGAAGTTGCTTTTGAGTCTTTTGTTATCCTGACTATGGTTCTCTAGTGCTGGAATTCTTTTTTTCTAGTTGGTTGCAGCATTTCTTCTTTGACCTGGAAAATTTTGATTTGGGCTGTGCCGTTCCTGGGAGTTTTCATTTTGGAATTTCTTTCATGGAAATGAATTCTGTTTGAGTTCTGTTTGTTTTACTCTTGTTTTCAGAGACTTCACTGCTTGTGTAAGTTTTCACCCTTCTGTAATAAGCTATTCTCCTTTCAAACAGTGTTTAATTCTACTTCTTAAATGTGAATTAATTTCTTCCATGTCTTCTCCAGGTGGCCATGACATTTTTCAAGCTCTGCTTGTATTTGTGGTTACTCTCTTCTGGTTTATCATCCAAGTGGCTCTTAACTCTCAATATTTCTTCATTGTGTTTGATGTAGTCTTCTGTTTACTTATATCTCTAGCCTCAGGTCCTGTTCTGGTACTTGATGCCCGGACCACTTTCTACCCACCCCCACCTCCATATCCTTAGATGATCCTGTCCCTGAATTTTCAAATCATTCCTCATTCGTGATACTACGGTAGATAGCTTCCTCTTCCTCTGGAGTGTTTGTGCTTATTCCGCTGACAAACCTTAGACCTCTTTTCCCTAGTTATATTGTAGTCTAAGGGATCCCTGGAGCTTTCTGTTCACAGTGCTACAGGCTTCAGAGCCCCTATAGCAGCGTTGGTGAAGTATTGGCAGACTTGCAGGGCTGGCAGTTGGGGAGCTTCTCTGTTCCCCTCTTCCCAGCACTTGAGGACATTTTTGCATGCCCCACCCCTCTGTCCAGTCCCCCAAAGGGAGCCTTTCCTCTCTCTGCTCTTTGAGGCAATGCAGGGGTGCTCACAGGCAGCTTGAAATTCCAGTCTAAGCATACAAACTGAAAATCTTCGCCAGTGCTGCCCTATAGCATCCCATCTCAGAGCATGTTTTGGCCTTCTACCACCACCCCTCACCCTTTGGAGTGTCCCTAGTTGGTGTTGACAGTTTTCCCCACTGTTTCTGAATCTCAAGCTGCCTTCCCAGGTAATACCTTTCTCTCAGTACCTTTTAGGCATCTGGTTTTATTTTTTATGTAGTTCTGGCCTGAGTGGAAAAGCTTATTGCTGTTTTTCTTTGGATTTCTTGGTCATTATTTACTCTGGTACCCTTCATAGAATTTTCTGGAGAATGTGTGGGAGAGCCAGGCTCCTTCCTTGTGACCCATCATTTCTTTAGACTGACTAGAATTCGCTGAACCTGTCTTTTTAATAAAGGTGTGTGTATATATATATATATTTTTCTTTATCATCCCTGCTTCCTTTTTTAGTTGTTCACCAATTGTCTCTAATAGTTTGAAAATTTTCCTATATTCAAAGTCCAGCTCATTTGCCTCGGATTTGAAGACTACTTTCTTCTCTTTCTTGGAAGTTGGAACAATGCCTGTGTTTTTCTGACCTCTCCTGTTCTCTACAACCTATCAAAGATCACTAACAGTGACTGTAGCAATCAGGCCTGTGGGTTCTTTCAGCTCCCTGGGTTGTAGTTTATCTGAGCCTAGCAAACTGAACTCATCCAGGGTAGCTAAGTATGTGTTTACTCTCTTTTTACTTATCTTGGGTTTCATCTTCCAATTAGCATTTTCATTCTATACTTTACAGTTGAGAGATCATTCTCTTTGGCAGAGAAAATAGGAACAAAATAAGAGTTAAACACATCTTTCTTCTCTTTGTCATTCATTATCATTCCATATACCCTGGGCAGAGTCTATCCCTTCATTGACTCTTTTTTGTCCCCTAAATGGTTTAAAAACAAACAAAAGACACCTTTTTTTCTTCTAGACTTTTCTGACTAACTTCAACTCATTTTGAGCTGTAACTCTTTTGTTATTTTTTTACCCACTTTTGTATTATTTGTATTTGCTATCTACCCATGCTTCTACCTCCTGCATGCATCCCTTTTAAAATTTAAATTCAGTAGAGACTTGTTTCAGACTGGTGAAAAAAGCTCTGAATTTGCAGTCAGAGACCTAATTGCGTTTCTCAATACTTGTAGAACACACCACTTACTACTTCTGTCCTCAGTTTCCATATAAAATTGAGAGCTAGATTTGATGAGGTTCCTTCCTGTTTTAAATATTAGAATGAGGATAACTTCTTTGTTCAACTGACTAGATCCCTTCAAACAGCTTGCCCCTTTCATACCTTGTACTGATTATTTTCCTTTATCTTTAGAATTTCATTTCTGAGGCAATATAGTATAGAAAGAAAACAGGCCTTAAGAGGGAGTTGGAGTCCCTATCTCAAATCATTACTTACTGTGAGATTCAAATAGGGTTTTATGTATAGCATGATTATGGGTCGGTTATGTGCATTGTATCCAGTTATCTAGCCATTTCTCACTTTTTAAGCAGACTATTCCCTGTCCTAGTTGAACAAGAGCCACTGTAGCATATTCAAGGCAGAGACTTATCTAATTGATAGTATGGGTTAGACAGGGACTTTGGGCTTCATCTTTGAGTTAAAAAAAGTTGACACTATCCAAAAGGTGGGCTATAGTCATTCCTTTGCCCATTCAGATCTTGGGTCTTGTTAGCCTGAAGTGCTTACAGGAGAACAGCAGCGCCCTAGGAAAGTGGTTGAAAAATTCAGAATATGAGGTTCCCTTGGATACATTAAGGTTGAGGGTAGGGAGTGCAAGATGGCCAGTTGAGTTACTTCTGAGCCTGAAAGTAAAAATTAGACTTGCTTTGTGTGAGTGTGGAGCTTTAATGATAGGTGACTGTGGGCATTTTGAAATCTCATTGGGGCTGACTGTTGTTGTTATTGTTTTGTAGCCATTACTGCCTACAATTGCCGTGCATGAAAGAATCTAGATCCTCCGAATACCAAGAAAGTTAGAATATCCTGTGACTATGTCTGGATCTCAGAATGAATGATGATGGTGGGCTGTTCCTTTGTAGGAGGACTTGTTCACATCAATGAGGATATAGACTCTCAGTGAGAATCGTTGATTGGTGAGAGTGGTCTATGCATTGGGAAGAGAACATCTTTGAAACAATTGACATTCTGTTTTAGGCTGCCTTGGGAAGAAGTAAATGCAAGGCTCTAGAGAAGGTTTTCAGGAAAGAAGAAAAACCAGCTGCTGCATTAAGTGAGCTGCTGAACACTGTGATGTCTTTTCAGAAAAACTCTTGGTGAAAAGGATTCTTCACTAAATCCTCCACTTTTCTTACTCTGGTTGTGCTTTGTCATTAACTCACCTTGTACCTGATGACTTGTTAGCCTGGACTGCTTGCAAGAAAATGTAATACCCCCAGGAAAATTGGAAACAAGTCAGGTTATGATATTCTTTTCAAATGTTTTTTTTTTCCAACTAGCAAGCATTAATGTTCTCTCCCTTACATCTTCCATTCCCCTAAAAAAATGAAAAAAGGAAAAACAAAAGCCGTGTAACATATGTAACCTGACTGATTTGATAGTTAAAGAGGTTCCTTATATTTTCCTGCAGGGGTCGCTGCAGCCAAGGTATCTGGTGAATTGGTCTGTGCAGTTCAGGTCTTCTTAGAGCCATCAACAATGACACCCCGGAGGTATATATTATTACTGTACTTTTCCCTTGCTCCTCTCGATTTTTACTGTGGCTTTCTCTACTACTGTAGATTGAGAGGAAATGATGCTTATTTTCCTCTGCATGATTTGCCGTATCTCAAGGCAGCTGGAAATCAAAATTATCATAGTTTCAAACTTTACTGCCCAGGCAATGAAGGATAATTTCAGTGAATAATCCTGATGGATGCACTGCTGCAATATAGTTAAGACTCCATCAACATCTATTTTTGACTCTCCCTTTGAGGAAGGACAGAGCTTACTGAGCAAGAACTTTTCTAGCTTTAGCCAATCAGCTGAGAACTCCAGCCTCTTCCCGTTACTATGGGATACAGAGGAGATGGATGTAGTCACATGCCTTCAGCATAAGACTACAGTTGAAAGTGGTGGTAGAGGGCCGGGGGAGGGGGTAAGGGAGGGGAATATAATAGGCCTGCCCATTTTGGAACCCACATGAGAGAGCTTGGCTTCCTGAATGATTGGGAAATCAAAAAGATTAATAGAATAATACTGTACAGATCTAGTCTATAATGTACGAACAATAGCTTGTTTGCATGGAACAAGTGTTGCTGTGAAGTAGCTTACAATGTTGGAGTAGTACTTTTATGAGGTTGTTTCATTTATATCTAATCTCCAATTAAAGTGAAGGCCTATATTTGTATAACTGAATTCTGTCCATCCTTCCTACCCCCATCCCAGCCACCCAGTCTCTTTTTAGGTTTGTTGTATTTTTCTGGTTATATCAAACAAAACATTTTATTCAGTTGTCTTTCCAGCTGAATAATTACTCCACTTCATTTTCCATATCCCAAAATAGAAGAGATGGAAGAGAGCCCAGAGGCCATCTAGTCCAGTCCTTCCCTGA
The DNA here is from genome assembly GCF_027887165.1 of Monodelphis domestica. Taxonomy (NCBI): domain Eukaryota; kingdom Metazoa; phylum Chordata; class Mammalia; order Didelphimorphia; family Didelphidae; genus Monodelphis; species Monodelphis domestica. The sequence continues at coordinate 39,808,527 of NC_077235.1, read as the reverse complement.
ATTAGAACTCGTTCTAGAACACAGTCAGACAAGTGCTTACTTGACCTTTGATGGAAGACCTCCCTGGAGGGGGGAGGGGTACACTTGCTTCCAAGGCAACTCATTCCACTTTTAAATATCTCTAAGTCAGGGGTCCTTGGACCCCACAAAAGATCCATGGATAGATTTCTGAGGATCTGTTACCTTGGATGGGAGAAAAATTCCATCTTGGTTTTCACTACTCTTTGATTTCATTTGTAATTCCATGGATTTGATTTTATTCATTTAAAGACATGATTCTAAGAAAAAAGTCCATAGGCATCTTCAGGTTGGTGGCCAGAATGGGGTTTCATGGCACATAAATGATAAGAGAACCCATGTCCTAAGTGTTTAGAATTTTCCTATGCATCAGGACAATCTGCCTCTGTAATTTCCACTTATTGCTCCTTCTTATACTCTCTGAGACCCAGCAGAATAAGTCTAATCTCACTTCCAAGTGCCAGCCTTGCAAAAACTTGAAGGTAGCTCTCTTACCTCCATACATGTCAAATTCTCCAAGCTAAAAATCCATAATACATTTCACTCTGTCCTTGATCTTGAGGCATTTTAACATCTAGGCAGCCCTCCTCTGAATGCTCTCCAGCATGTGGCATCCAACACTGAACACACCACAGCACCACAATTCATGGAATAAATACCCCCACATTTTTCTATGGAATATCACTCTGGATAAAAGCCAAGAAGGATTGCATATTTCACAAACTGGGAAAAAAACACCTTTCCTAGATCTTGGAGATAGTTTCTTTAAGGAGAGCAGAGACTCTTGACTTCAGACCTTCTATTCACTCTATGAATCTAATATTGGAGCAGTTGATTGTATAAATCAAGTATTAGCCAACCTTCTAATATGTTGTGCAATTCCCATCACTTCCTTTAGGCATAAGAGGAATGAGAGGTGAGGAGGGAAACCATATAGTACTTATGGTGACCTAGAGCAATCAGCCTATACGCTACTGATTCATTCCTCCTATTGTCTATGGCCACTTGTAGCATTTCACCTATTGGTTGCTTATCTTTGCTAAGGATGCTGGACTTAGAATTAATGATCATAATTGGGGTATACTAATTAGTTTGCTTTCTAAAAAACTCATTAGTAGGAAATAAATTTTACTTTTCCTGTGGTGAAATACAAACCTGGAAGGAACTCCAGAAGTTATCTTGTCCAACCCATATTTGACCAGAAACTCCCTCTATGATATACCTATAAGTGGTCAGAAAGCCTTGACTTCAAGACTTCCTGATAAGGGGGAGCCCACAGTTTGCCAAGATGGCCTGTTCTTCCTTTGATTAACTCAATTAGGAAGTTTTTCCTTAAATCAAGTTTAAATGTTTCTCTCTGCTACTTCTATCCATTTCTCCTCATTTTCTCCATTAGAGCCAAGCAAAACAAATTTAATTCTTCTCCCAAACACAAGAGACCTCCAAATTATGTTAGCCATATGCCTTGTCCAAGCAAAACCTTCCACGGTATGACCTTAATATGGTATGATATCAAGGCCCTTTACCATCCTTTTCCTTCCTCTGAATTGCTCTCCAGTTTGTCAATATCCATGAACTGTAATGTCCTGAACTGTACTCCAGATGTGGCCTGACCAGGACAAAACAAAACTGTCACCTGGGTATTGTGCCACTCTTACTACAGTCCAAAATCACATTAGCCTTTTGGGGCTGCTACATTATACTGTTGGCTCATAAGGAGCTTGTGGTCCATTAAAAGCCCTAGTCTTTCTCAGACAAATTACTCTCAATCCTCACCTTCCCTATCTTGCACTTGTGAGACTGATTTTTAGATGCCCTAAACAAAGATGTGTACTGATCCTTATTAAATTTCATCTTATTAGATTAGGCTTAATCTTCTATCATTTCAAGCTCTTTATGGATTCTTTCATCCAAACCTAGATCTGTTTTTTTGCCAATTTATTAAGCAAATCAGCCATGCTTTTATCTAAGATGGTGAGAAAAATGTTAAATAGCACAGGAACTACCTAAGATCCCTAAGGCATAGCACTATAGACCTTCCCAGTTGTTAGCACATAATTAATGACTTTGTGTGTGTGTGTGTGTGTGTGTGTGTGTGTGTGTATGTGTGGTGATGGGGGTATTAACCAAATCTTTAATCCACCTAACTGTACTAATGTCTAATCTATATCTCTTCATCTTGGCCACCCTAAAATTGGAATTGATCTTTGTAACAATCTAGAGTGGTGGATGCGGTACCCCTTTCTTGCTTCTCCTAAGCATTCTGGTAGTTCAGAACAAGTGTCTAGGTGTATCAGGGAATTTTCGTTATTTTAAACTTCTGTAGAAGAGGGGAAGGTGCTACTCACTAGAGTAAAGAAGTATGGACCTTACCTGGAGCCTATGCAGTGGGACAGCATATGACTTGGGTTTTCTGTGTCTTATAATATAACGTAGCATGAACAACAGCATTAAAGCATAGCCTGATTCCAATGTCTAATGAATCATGTAGACAAGTGCCTGAGGAATCCTAAGTGAAGAAAGAGGACATGAAGATGTAGGACAGATGAGACAGGCTGTAGAAAGAAGAGTTCCAAGTGGGTCTGGAAATTGGCAAAGGCTTTGACAAACATAGAGGAATACTTTCAAACAAGAAGTTAGGCTTTACATGCCTGCTGAAAAAAGGGAATAGAAACAAGGACTTAGCTAGTAAGGACTCCAATTTGCTTTTATATGTAGGAGCAGTGGGAGAATAAGGCTGAGGAGCAAAGGGCGAATTCATTTAAGCCTATCAGCAACAGTGAGGCACAGAAGATTTCTAAGTAGTAGATGACTCATGGAAAATGGTGTTTTAGGAAGATAAATCTGGTAGGGGAATCTGGAGATAAAAAATAACCAATAATCAACTAATTCAAAATAACCCATCATATAGAAGCAGCTACTGTAGATTCCAGCTGATGAACTTATGCACTAAGAATCTCGTGGCAAGTATTTTGACAAATAGATCGAGTGCCAGGCCTTGAGGTGAGAAGATGTGTGTTTAAATTTGGTCTCAGACATTTTTAAGCTGTATGACCTGGCAAGTCATTTAGCTTCTGCCTCAGTGTCCTTAACTGTGAAGTGAGAATAATAGCACTTCCCTGAGTTGTTGTTAAAGTGCTTAGTATAATGCCTGACACTATACTATATAAATGTTAGCCATTATTAACTATTATATATGATATATATGTCTGAATTAATATCTATAAATTATTATTAGAGGACGACTTGGATGTCAGGAAGTTCTGGTCTATAAATCTCTGACACAGATTGACTGCATTACCCTGGGCTAACTTCGTAGCCTCTCAGTGCCCCAGATAATTCTCTTTGACTGGATGTTACAAAGCAACGGGCTTATATACATCTGAGGTGAGATTAGGTTGGCAGCTGGCAGGTCCAGAAACAAAGATGTGCCCCTAGAGCTAGCTTAGCTCCCTCCAGAGAGGTGGTCGCTGTTTCTGGTCTCTATAAGGAAACAGCCAGCCAAGCCCATCTGTAATGGCCATGGATCTTGTTGACCCGTCTTTCCACACTGGCTCTCTGCTCTGTGCTCCAGTTTTGGAAGAATGTATTTTGCAGTACTAAAGCAAAAATGAATTAACTGAGTAGTAGAAGGGGAAAAAACACTGTTTCCAATTCACTGGGAAGAGGGTAACTCTGCTTGGCAAAGGAGTATCGAGGGTAGAGAGCATGCCAAAGAGAAAGGACTAGCTAGGTTTTCAAATGCCTTTCCTGGCTTATATCTTGCTCCTCTTTAGACATTCCTAACCAAAAGAATATACAAATTCAAATCCAGACAAATATAGGAACACAGCCAATTATCTTATATATCTAATAATATAGTTAGAAAAATTAGCATATAAGAAGGCAGATTATTACTGTGCTACATACATGGGCACTTTGCCTCCTCTGTAGCATTTCTTATGGAAAGGATATGTGTGTGTGAAACATTTATTTTGAAATGCATTTTTAATGACTGGTGGCCTCTTAGTACAGTGTCATTGTTTTATAAGACAATAATCCTGTTCCTTTTACAGAATAAACAACAAAGATGACTGATTATAGACTCATAAAACATTGAGGTAGTCTGATTGTTTGTCTAGTTATTAGCAACTAACTTTCCATGAATAAGAGTCTTTGACATGAAGCATAGATTGGCAGGTCATCCTAAGGATCCACATTTCTTATGACTTTAATTAGCACACCAACAGATATTGTAAATTCAATCTTATTCTCACAGAATCCCAGATGTAGGAGAGATCTCTACAGTTACAGAATTATAGGTTTATAGATTTAGAGTTAGAATTAGTGAGAGATCAACTAAATATAACCTCTTTATTTTGCAGATAAAGAAAGCAAGGTCCAGAAAGGTTGTGGCTTGCCCAGCTCAGATTCACACAAGTAAGAGTTAGCTGAGATAAGATTTGAAACTAAGACTTCTGTCTTCAAATTCAGAATTTTTTCTATTTTATTATCTGTTCAGTGCAAAAGTCCCACAGTCTAACCCATATCTCACAAGGAATTGCTATGCCACCACCCCCAATTCGACCTTTTCTTGAGTTTAGAAGACTGATGGTACAATGTTCAGGTATTTTCAGGGATCATTTCTCTATAACCCTATATAAGAGGCAGCAAAGTGATACAGTGGAGAGCACTGGGCCTGGACTCAGAAAGACCTAAGTTGAAATCCAGCCTCAGACACTTGTTAGCTGTGTAACTGTGTACAGACAATCACCTAACTTTTGTCTGGCTCAGTTTGGTTATCCATAAAGTAGAGATAATAATAGCACTTATTTCACAGGGTTTTTATGAAGATCAAATGATATAATAATATTTGTAAAGTACTTAACATAGTACCTGGCACATAACACTCTCTAAAGGTTTATTATCTCCTTTCCCTTCCTATTTTTCCCCTATCCATGAAATGTTTCCACACTACAAGGAGAGACTGACTCCTGAGCCCCAAAAGTCATTTCTCAGTTCTTCTTGCTGTAGTTCCCACAATGGGGACCAATTTCTCTCTGAAAAATTGGTGGTTTGGGGAAAGAAAACATAAAATAATCTTTGGACACAACTCTGGGTTCTGAAGTCTGCAACTTTCACAATTAACTTTCAAGATTCCTCTTCATAAAAACTGGGCTTTCTCAAATGCTCTGGGCACGTCAGTTAAATCAGGAGGTAAAAACTGCAAAGAATCAGATGAGGGTCCTTCCCCTCATCCTTTTTGCTTACTCTATGTGTGCTCGTTTTATTAGGAGAAAACCAAGATCCCTACTATGTGAACTCCTCACTGAAAGATAAACTCATACTTGGAATCATTGGGTATTTCCTATGGCTCTGTGTAGATCATCTAACCTACCTCCTTCTCCATTTTGTAGAGCAGGGAAACTGAGACTCATGGATGGGAAATGACTTACAAAAAATTCAGTGCAATAAGGCATTCTTCTAATCCTAGAGAAATAAAAAGATGAACATAAATTAGCCCTAGCCTTTTGAGAGTTAACATTCTACTAGAGAGAGCCAGAATGTACATGGGCCACGAAATACAAGGGTAGGAAGTGACAGGACATAAGTGAGAGCAAAGTATTCAAGGAAAATCTGTAAAGAAAAATAACACCTGGGATGATGAAACAGGAAGTATTTGGACTGAGCCTTGAAAAGAGATTTTCAAATATGGAGATGAGAAGGGTAATTTCAGTTGGTTTGTCTAAATATACAAAGAGAAGTAGAGGAATCTACAACTGCAATGGGTCTTTTGGTTGGTTTTCTGGCTTTTTTTTCAGTCATATCTGACTCTTTGTGACCCTCACATGGGGTTTTCATGGCATAGATACTGGAGTTTCCAGGTCCTTTTACAGAGGAAACAGAAGTGACTTGCCTAGGGTCACATAGCTAGTAAAAGTGAGGCTGGATTTGAATTCAGGAAGATCAATCTTCCTGACTTCAAACTCGAACTCCATCCACTGAGCCATCTAGCTGCAATGGACCATAGAGTCATTTAATCTTACCTCTCCATTTTAAAGATAAGAGAACTGATACGCAGAGAAGGGATTTACTTAAGGTCACACAGTTAGTGGTGGAGCTAAAATTAGAAGCCAGGACCCCTGACTCCAAATCCAGATCTGTTTCAATTGAATCCATGGCCTCATTAGGATGGGATAGAGTTTGTGGAGATTAATGTGAGGCAAGTAGTAGGGTGGTGGCTACTGGAGTGGAGAGATGGGCTCAGATGTAAGCCATATTATGGTAGAATTGGAGATGTCCTGGGGCCAACCTGAGCCTGCTTTTAAGAATCAATTGTTAAATTTTCAGGCTTTTACACTTTTAAATCAGAAGAAGCTATAAATCAGGGCTTGATTTATTGTTTTGTTGATTGTCTTGACTTAAGAAAGTGATGGAGAAAATTTTAATGATGCAGATTTAACTTAAAAGTGTATCATGTATACATATTTTTGGAGTACCATTTATGAGATCTCTACCAGTATGCCCATAGAAAGACCTGATAGTACTTAGCAAGAGATTGAATATAGGGACTGAGAGAGAAGAAGGGGTCGAGGACAATTCCAGGGTTACAAATCTGTATGACTGGAAGGATGATGGTGCCGTAGAGAAAAATGGCAACATTTGAAGAAGAAATTTTATGAGGAGGATGAGTTACTGGCAGATCCTCAGACCCCAAACTTAGGTCTTCTAAATCTCAGGACCTTAATCTTTTGGGGCTGGAAAAAGATGGCATTTCTCATGTGAATTTGTTGAATGTGCAGTACTATACAGCTCATTCTCTTCTACTTCCCATTTAGCCACACATAGCAGAGTGTTATTCTCTGTTGTTTTCCATGCCAGGCTGAACCACTGAACCATGGAGACATCAGATAAAGGCATGCATGAGAAAGAACAGAGGAACTATTTGAGAGGAAAAGTTTGGCCAGGATTTAATGTAATATTCGGGAAAACTATTATTCCCAGGGAAAATCTCACCTCTGCTGAACTTCTCCACCCCCGACCCAGAATCTAGGAAGTTACCCCTGGATTGTAGGAACCATATTAGATGGTTCCCTTTTAAAAGCTCTATCTAGTGGTCAAATAGAAAACTTCCATATATATATATATATGAATATATTTTTAAAAGTCTGATTTCTGCTAACTAAAAAATGACTTCATCTTCATTTTATGATTAATAATAAATATAGCACATTTTCAATTAGAGAGTTTATTTTCTTTATACATAATGCAATAATATATTTATATGCAATTTACTTTCTTGGGGATGAATATATTACTGCAAATGAGACACTAAAATACATGATAAATTGCATTCTAATGCTCAAATCATTTTCCATTTTGTGGATGTACATAAATACAGCTTCATTATGAGATTACCAATTTTCTTTTACATAAGAACCAGTTTCACCTGCTAAAAATACTGCTAAATATATACAGTATAGGTTTGCTTACAGGGAGTGGAACTATTTCAATGTGCTTGTCCCTGATAAACTCAGTCCCAACTTGCTGAAGTAAGCTTTTACCATAGAGATGATCTGTTCTCCTATATTGCTCACCATCCTATAAAAGGAGTCTAATTTGTTGCCAAGGCAATTTACTGATAAGAAGGCTTTACCTTTTTTTCTTAATCTAATATCCAAATGGTCTGGGATGAGTACTTGGCAGGAAAGGAGGACTTAGGGAAGGGGAGGAACCAGCTTAAAAATTGAGGACCCGACTAGGGAGGCTGCTGGTATAATGTAGTAACATGATAGGTAGTCAGAGAAACTGCGTATGAACTCTTCCTCCATTATTTACTGTGTTTCTTATCTTTGTTAAGTCCCTTGCCCTCTGTGTGCCTCAGTTTCCTTCTTTGTAAAATGGAGTTAAATGAGATGATCTTTAAGGGCTGCTCACGCTCATTATTCTAATGAATTTGTGACCTCATTGATAGACATTCCTTTAATGATATAAATGATAACTTATCCATGCCTGTATGATCTGGGTACTTAATGCCCATGTTCTCCTACAAGTTCTCCCTATTCTATTGTTTATTCAATATCCCACTATAAATTTTATGATTTTAAAAAGTTTTCATATAACAAACAATGAGAGGGTCATACAAAGGCAGTCCATCACCACAGGCATTACCAAGAACCATTAGGGTAACCACTGGTAACTGTTAGGGTTACCAAAGACCTAAAATGGCATTGTTGTATTCTCTGGCAAGGCTCTGAGAAGAAACTAAGCCCATATCAGCAGAGGTCATAAAAGAGTTCAAAATCTTGGGATCTATCCCTGGATCTGCCAGCCATGTGACTTTGAGGAAGTGCCTTAGCTTGTCAGAGTCTCAGTTTTCTCTCCTATAAAATGGAGCTGATCATATTTGCACTATATATCCCATAGGACAGCTTTGGAAATCAAATAAGGGGCAGTTAGATGATACAGTGGATAGACTGCTGGGCTTAGAATCAGGAAGATCTGAGTTCAAAGTCTAATTCAGACATTTGCTAGCTGTGTGATACTGGTACTTCAATTATTCTCTCAGTTTCAGTTTTTTCATCTGGAAATGAAGAAAATGGATTTAGTGACCTCTAAAGTTCCTTCTAGCTTTAAATCTGTGATTGTATGATTTATGCAAGGCATTCTAGGAACAGTCATGTGTTCCAGGAACAATTTTGCTCTGTGATGTAATCAGTGTGGACTTTCCCTCTAGTGTTGGATATTGGATGAAAAGTCACAGGAGCAGGAGATGAAATGAGGGATAGCAAGAAGGCAAGTGTTTATGATCATAAAGTGAGAAGACTAGAGAAAATGGAAGGGGCCACATTGTGAAAGGCTTAAAATGCCAAACAGAGGGCTTTATTCAAAGTGTTTCCAAATCCCTTGAGCAATTCTCATTTGATTCTGGAGACAACAGAGAACCACTGGAATCTACTGAGTAGGGGAAATGAGGTAAAGGTGTGACCTGGTAGATTTAGATTTTAGGAAAATAGCTTTAACAACTAAGAAGAGAATGGATTGGAGTGAGGAGAGCCTAATGGCAGATACCTCCATTAGCAGGTTATTGCAGTAGTCCAGGTATGAGGTGATGAGGACCTACCTCAGGATAGTGGCAACATCAGAGGAAAGAGGGAGGGTGCATATGAAATATGTTATGAAAGTATTGAAAGGAAGACTTGACAACAAATTGGATATATGGAATGAGCACTAGTGAGGAGTTAAGGATGTTGCTTAGGTTGAAAGCCTAGAAGGATGGTGGTAACCTCTACAAAAATATTACAGTTTGGAAGAGGGGAGGTTATTTTGGGGAATAATTTGGGAAACAGTGAGTTGTGTTTTGCTCATGTTCAGTTTATAATGTCTACAGGAAATCCAAATCAAGATGTGCAATAAATAGTTGATAGGAGACTGGAAGTCAGGAGAGATGTTATGGCTGGTTATTGTTATTGTTCATCCTTCATTTTCAAAGAGGACCAATAACATCACATGGGGTAATGTCTTGCCTTGTTCATGAATTAGATTTAAGTGAAGCCGAGTTGTACAGTCTGTCAACCGCATTGTAAGTTCAGTGGCAAGACAAAAGTCAGGATGACTGGTAAAGATCTGTGAAACACTGTGTCACTTGTATGTGTCCTTCCATAAATCTGCCATGGTTTGGAGACCCTCTAGGTCTTGGGAGGCAGCATGTCATAGCTGATAGAGTGCTGACCCTGGAGTCAGGATGGTTTGGACTCAATTGCTGCCACTGATCCTGATTAGTTGTATGACTACAGGTAAGTCATTTAACCTCTCTCAGGCCCATTTCTTTATCTTTATTTGGCACCTACCTTCCAAGATATTTATAGAACTTAAATAAAGTAATGTATATAAATTGTTTGGCAAACTTTTAAAGCATTACATAAATATCTGTTAATATTATTCTCTCTTGACATTGTGTGGCTACCCAGAGAGTTACATAGACTAACCAAGGATTGTCCCTTATTCTTGCCATGGGGCAAATTGTTTATTCTCTGGTCATACACTTCTCAGATGACAAATTCCTCCTCCTATCCCCTCTTCAACTCTTCATTGCCTTTGAATGATTGCCCACTAGTTAACTTCATCTGGATAGGTTAGTATAATGTATATTATAAAATATAAAATATATATATATTTATATATTTATTTTTTATATGTATTATATATAAAAATATAAAAATGTTATTATTAATTATTATGTTATTATTAATTGTTAAATAAATTTAATTTAACTGATTTAGAGATACTGAGTGCGCATTATGGTAGGGCTCAGAGCATTTTCAGGAGGAAGTTCAGCTGGGAAAAGAAGCTGCCCTTTTCTACTTTGGTTTAAAAAATGAAAAGTTAAGAAAAAATATGGTAGATCACTGACATGGACACCATGCTCTATCCCCAATTCCTGCCCCCTCTATCTCTGCTCCCCATAACTAATGCAAACCTAGCATCTGTGAGCCTGACATTTTGACTTGCCATTCTGGAAAAGATAAGGTGATAGACTATACTATCCGCCCTGCCTTCAAAGAGCTTTGGCATGGCATGGGCTTCATAAAAAGTGCTAGAGAAATGGGAGTTAGGGATGACGATCTGATGCTATGATCACTGATTTCCTGCAAAATAAACCATGAAACAGATATCATTCTTGTGTCAGCTGTTCCAGAGCTCTGATGTGATTCTTGCTCTTCTTTGATAAGCCAGTCATGGGATGCAGTTATCCCTCAGAAGACTGGATTGACCTATTTTTTGCTATCCATGCTCTCTGCTGGTTCTCTCAGTACCTTTTCCTAGCACTGAAGCAAACTATGTAAATGGGCTATCTTCATAATGAACACCTCTGACATTCTGCTGAATGGAAGAAATAGCTATGGGGGTTGTATTTTCCAATTTTTAAACAGGTGGAAACAAAGTGCTATTTCCTAGACAGTCAAGTTTTTGTTCTTTGGGACATTTTGATGTGGAGTCACTCCCCATTAAGGCAGAAAAGCTTTATATACATGCACACACATACACATACATATGTGTCTATTGTACACTTCAATAGCCTGAGTATTTTGGCAGTCACAAGCCCACAGAATGGTTCTCATATTTCTTAGGAAGGCAGGTAGTTTTCTCTAAGGTGCCATTCATTGAAAAACATGGTTTTCTAGTGTTTCTTCTCCTCACACCCTGCATTAGTCTACCACAGTTGCACACAGCTGCCTTTTCCCTTATTTGTCCCTTGGAATCTCCCCCCTCTTCATCCCTTCTCTCTTTATTATGTTTGCCTATTTTTCACCATTGGACATTTCTAAGTGCCTTTGCAATTTACAACTAATACACTCTTCTAAATAGCATCTAGTGGAAATAATACTAATAACTCACATTTATAATCATTTCCAAAGGACAACACAAGGAGGAATGGAAGAGGAGAAGCAATGCTTTCTCCCATTTTATAAATATAGAAACTGAAGTATAGAAAGGTTTTACCAAAATCACACTTGGACTGTTAGAGCTACATGACATGAGCCTCTCTAAGTCTTATGACTCTAAAACTAGCATTGTTCATGCTATCGGCACTATTCTGCCTCCACTTAATTTCTACTGATCATACTAGAATATAGATCTGCTTCCTAGATAAATGAAGAAAGCAGAGATGTTTCTTTGACTTATAAATGTGAAACCAGTTAGACTGACAACTAATCAGATTTCATGTGGTTGTTACAAAGTAAACCAGAGGATCCTGACTATTATTTACTGTTTTCTTTATGCCTCTGGTCAAGTCATTTGTATATTTTCTATGCCTCAGTTTTCTTTTTTTTCTTTTTTTGTAAAATAAAGGGGTTAATTTGACTAGTTGATTCTCCAAGTACTAGATAAGGGAGGCATGTAGAACCTGTGATTTTAAATGGATGATTTAGTATGAATTAACAATGTGACATCGTGGTAGACCAAAGGGTTAATTCAATTCTAAACTATATTTCTAGGAATAGCAAGGGACAGGTACTGCCTTGGAGGACTGAGTTCCAGAAGAAAATGCCCTTTCTAAAATGAATTGCCCCAAAGAGAACCCAGGCATAAATAAAAGTAAACTCAAGTGGATGGTGAAAGAAGAATATGATGAGGTCAAAGGGAGAATAGTAAATGAAAAGAACCCTGATTTTGAAATCTGAAGATCTGGGTTAGAATTCCAACTTGACTCCCAACAACCTACGTGGCCCTGAGTCAGTCACTCAGTCTGCTAAATGACCTCTGAGGGTCCTTCCTACTTTAAATTAATGATATATTGGGTAAGGAAGGAAAATTCAGCCATAGTTAAATATTTAAAGGGCTACCATGTGAAAGAGGGCTCTGCTTGTTCTTCTAGGAGCAAGTGGTAAAAGATGGAATAATCATATTCAACAAACCTCTAGAGGTATCTTTTCTCAGGAGCTCTCTCATCCCAAAAAGGTGGCTTACACCTGATCTTTCTCTAAAGTTATCGGTAAAAATATACCGATGAATAATAATAAAAACATTTACATAATTCTTACTATGTGCCAGGCACTCTGTTAACTATTTCACAAATATTATCTCATTTGATCCTTACAACAACTCTGGGAGTTAGGTGCTATTATTGTTCCTATTTTATACTCGTGGAAACTTAGGCAAACGAATTTCTCGCTCAAAGTCACATAGCTTGTATCTGAAGTTATATTTGAACCCAGGTCTTCTTGACTTTAAGGCCCACGCTATTTCTGTCAACTGCACTACTTTTAACATGAGTTCTACCTTGTGATTTCAGAGTAGGCCTTAGTTTTCCCATTTATAAAACAGGATTAGATTCAATCTCCAAACTTTCATATTCTATTAATTATTCCCATTAGACGTAAGGGTTGACCTCCAAATTATAGTACATTCCAAGTTCCACCTGGAAGAATCAGAGGATGCTTGATTCTTGCTTGAGCAAGCAGCATATCAATAGCTCATATTCACTTCCACCCTGCTAATTTCTCTCTCACCTTCCTTTTCCCCAGTCGCTCCCCTCCTTCTCTGCTCTCAACCTTCTAAAGCCTGTTTGCCAGTGCTGGCATAGATGGAACTGGTCTCATTTGAGCCATTCTTCCCACATTAACTTATGCAACCCAAGTCAAGTAAACCCACTTCTGCACTACTGAACACACTCAATATTAAAATAGCTTCTAAGGGATGTGAAGTCATAGGACTGGATCATCCTCAATAATGATCCAGTTATTAACTGGCTGTCTAAGCAGGGCCTCTGGAAGTCATGCTTCTCATTTCTCTTTGTTTAGCATAGTGCTTCCCAACTAAGTTGAAAGGAATATTTTCACCACTTCTCTTTAGACTCTTAAAATATAAGATTAGCTGTCAGCCATCATGTTGAAAACCCAGTGACTCATATCATTACTGTAATTTTCCAGCATCTGATCATGTGTGCATTCAACAGTTTTCTTGTCGTGACACTAATTCAGAAGATTTGATTCTTATAAAACTCATTTGTAGTCACTCTTACATCTTTCTCATTTTGGAGCTTTTAATCTTTAGAAGTGCTGACATTTTTAATTAATACATGTTTCCTAAATTGCAGAATAAAAATAAGAGATTTTAGGGTTATCTCCCCTGAATTTCATCCTTTTTATGTTTAGCAAATAGTACTTCCTGTTTTAAATGAGCAGTTCAGACCATTTTTTAAAAATGCATTACAGAAAATAAAATTCTTTTTTGTTCTTAGGGTCTTTTTTCTATAATTACTAGTAGATGACCAATAGCAACATAAATGTGTCCTTGTCTTATTAAACATATATTTCAAGTGGTTAATGCATATTTAATTACAATGTAATGAGTAGTTCTAGTTTTAAACTTTAAAAATAGTTTTATCAAATTACTCAAGGTTCATGTATCAGGCCTAAAGGAACAATGAATTTGGAAAATTTGCAAATTCTTAAAGTAGAAATGCTAAAATGGTTTATATTTTGTAGTAATGAAACTTCTTCTTTAAAGGATACTATCAAAATCTTGAGAATGTGAATGAAAAATGACTTTTATAACTAACATCTTGATTCCCTCCCCTAAATACACTAGGAGAAAGAGCTTTTTTAATGTTGGATCCAAGGACCCCCCCTTAAGGGATTTAGTTAAATCTCAGGGAGTCCATGAATTGGGACAGGAACAAAATTATATTTTTATTTTCACAACCTCTGACCTTAATATTTCCTTCAATTATGATTGTAGGCAGTATATATACATGAATCTGAGAAGAGATCCATCTCTGAGGTGTTACACTAGGCTGACTGTTCTTCCATGACACAAAAAGTGGACAATCTTTGGGCTGCTCTAATGAGGTATTCTCAATTTCCAGGTTAACCATTCATCATGTTATTTCTGACATAAAGCAAACAAGCTATAATAAACAAAAGACTGAAAAAAGTTTAATTTTCAGGGCCTATAAATTCACTTAGGTTACAATAAAAAATAATGTGTTAAGTTATACATTTTATTCTATTTATCTTGCATTTCATATAGGGAGAATGGTCTAATGGGAGAATCAGAAAGAAACAGAATTTAATCTTGTGAATGTGATCCTGGGCAAATTACTCCTTTGTATATTAGGGAGGTTCTATTAAGTTCTGTGTTGATCAAAGGCATTTACATGCCAAAAGTTCCTTCCCCACCCTGACAATTTATACTTCTGTAGAATTCACTAATTGCTTTTCTTCTATTTAAAATTCTTAGTCGAAGACTCATCAAGCATGCATTGCAGGAATGCCAGCATTTTACCTTTCAGTATATAATTTTCAAATAATAACACAGAGTGACTTGGTAACCTGAATTCTTTACAAAGGGGGCAAGACTATTTTGTGCTACAGTAAAGACAGCTGATGTTGGAATGTTTTGATTCCTTTATTGATGTAAACAAGATTCATTTGAATGACCAAGCTGGGTGTGGTGGTACATAATTATAATCCCTGTTAGTGAGAAGGCTGCTGAATCTGAGGTGTCCCTTGAGCCTGGGAGTTCTGAGCTGTAGAAGAACTGATGCTGATTGGGTCCAGTCTCTAGCACCTATAGAGCAGTCTTCTGCCAATAGGGGCCACCCCTGGTGTTTAAAAAGGGGCCAGTTGGTCCAGACTGGGACAGGAAAAAGATCAACTTTTTTGCTGATCACTTTAGTCCATGACTGGCCAATTTCAGCCTCGGAGAGATTGGGGGCTTAATCTAAGAAAAATAAAGGAAGGAGAGAGAGAGAGAGAGAGATAGAGCAACCAGTCATATAACCCAGGTAACTTGTTAACCAGTAAGATTAGTTTTAACCAGGCAACTCTATAGCTGAGCCTTTTGTCATTGGAGCCCATCTATGCTATATAATTTTGTGTTGAGAAGAAGGAAGTTGCTCTTCAGTGCCATGAGATAAGAATGATGACCAATATCAGGCAAGAGTAGAAGCGGGTCTAAACCAAATTGCCATGGATATACAGGATGTCCCCAGAATCTTAGGGCACTTTTAACATATTGCACTCAAAATTCCACTGAGACTTCAGGGACATATTCTCCATCTTCATGGTTGTATTTTAGGAATAGTTCCCAAAAGTATGTTGCATGAGAGAGAGCAGAGAATTCCTCGGGTCATCAGAATTTTAGGCCTTTTCTCATTTATATCTATTATCATTGCTCCCACCCCCCTTTTTTTCTGTTTCTTATAAAAATTGATTCCTTTGAAGAATTTAGAGTGTGACTTTAGTAGACATATATTTCACCTTTTTTGCTTTGCTTGTATTTTAAACAAGTTACCAAAAAGGTTTTCTGACTGAATTCTACTAATGCATAGTAATGAATGGAAGCACTGGTAATGGTGAATCTTGCTTTTTATATATTTTTTCCCTCAAATTCTTGACTTTTTTTATCTTGAAGGCCATATACATATGAAGTCTTAGGATTCTACATTTATGAAGCCCTGAGAATAAACTCATATGAAGTTTAGGACCTCTCAAATAATATCAGTTATTTAGTCTTCAAGATTATAAATGTAATATTATATCTAATTTTACCAGCATTCTTCAAAAAGAGAGCCCCAAATAACCCTGTATATGAGGATGGACATGATTCTCTCCATCAAGGACTTTTGGTGGTTCAGATTACAACCTCAATCTCTAAGTACTCATTGGCAAACCAGAAGAAAGAAGGAGAATTTTATTTATGCAAATGCATATTATATACACAATGATGTGCATGTACACATAAGAATACAGTCCATTGCAATTAGTTTGCAGGTTCTAATTGTCATATGTATTTTCAAAATAAAGAGCTGAAACTGTCAAGATTGTTCAGCACTAGATTATGGTGATGACAGATATTTTATATCTAAATGCCAAAGTTATCAGGATTTCATTCCAAATATTCCATTCTTTTGGAGACTGGTCATCTTTTGGACTTCCCTAAAGGAACCAAATTTTGATTTGGTATACGGTGGGAGCTTATATAAATATAAACAAACATAAACATACACACACAGACACAAACTCCTTTATTGCCAATTTAACATTCTTTAGATAGGAAATGCAGATCCAGATCACATATGCAGTATATACACATAGCTCCACTGAATGAAGTGTCTGAATTTAAAGGTCCATCCAAGATGATTTTATATATCCATTTCTGCAGTTACATTGAGAATATAATCCTAAAAATAACCCTTGAGTTTGAGACTGGACAACAAGAAACTCCCTCAAGAATCTATGTAGATTTATTTTTTTATCTGTGTGCATTTCTTTTTTTCCCCCATTTGAATAAGTTTAGTCAATTTAGAACATTATTCCTTGATTACAATAATCACATTATTTCCCTCCCTCCACTCCACCCACTCTTCCTGCAGCAAATTTGCAATTTCATTGGGTATACTTGTGCCTTTGATCAGAACCCATTTCCATGTTGTTGTTTGCACTAGGATGTTCATTTAGAGTCTACATCCCCAGCCATATCCCTTCGATCCATATATTCAAGCAGTTGTTTTTCTTCGGTGTTTTTACTCCCACTGTGTTTCCTCTGGATGTGGATAGTGGTTTTTCTCTTAGGTTTCCTCCAAGTTGTTCAGGGTCACTGCATTGCCACTAATGTTCGACTGTACCACAGTGTATCAATCTCTTTGTACAATGTTCTCCTGGTTCTGCTCCTCTCACTTTGCATCAACTCTTGGGGGTTGTTCCAGTCCCCATGGAATTCCTCCAGTTTATTATTCCTTTGAGCATAATATTATTCCATCACCAACATATACCACAATTTGTTCAGTTATTCCCCAATCAAAGAGCATCCCCTCATTTTCCAATTTTTTGCCACCACGAAGAGCGCAGATATGAATATTCTTGTACATGTCTTTTTCCTTATTATCTCTTTGGGGTACAAACCCAGCAGTGGCTATGGCTGGATCAAAGGGCAAACAGACTTTTTTAGGGCCCTTTGGGCATAGTTCCAAATTGCCCTCAAGAATGGTTGGATCAATTCACAACTCCACCAGCAATGTATTAATGTCCCAACTTTGCCACATCCCTTCCAGCATTCATTACTTTCCTTTGCTGTCATGTTAGCCAATCTGCTAGGTGTGAGGTGATACCTCAGAGTTATTTTGATTTGTATTTCTCTGATTATAAGAGATTTAGAACACTTTTTCATGTGCTTATTAATAGTTTGATTTCTTTAACTGAAAATTGCCTATTCATGTCCCTTGCCCATTTATCACTTGGAGAATGGCTTGATTTTTTTGTACAATTGGTTTAGCTCTTTATAAATTTGAGTAATTAGACCTTTGTCAGAGGTTTTTGTAATGAAGATCGTTTCCCAATTTATTGCTTCCCTTCTAATTTTGGATGCATTAGTTTTGTTTGTACAAAAACTTTTTAATTTGATGTAATCAAAATGATTGATTTTATATTTTGTGGTTTTTTCTAGCTCTTGCTTGGTTTTAAAGTCTTTCCTTTCCCAAAGATCTGACAAGTATACTGTTTTCGTCTGATTTGCTTATAGTTTCCTTCTTTATATTCAGGTCATTCGCCCATTCTGAGTTTATCTTGGTGTAGGGTGTGAGATGTTGATCCAAACCTAATCTCTCCCATCCTGTCTTCCAATTTTCCCAGCAGTTTTTATCAAAAAGTGGGTTTTGGTCCCAAAAGCTGGGATCTTTGGGGCATTTACCGCAAGTCTATTCCACTGATCCTCCTTTCTGTCTGTTAGCCAGTACCAAATTGTTTTGATAACCACGGCTTGATAGTATAGTTTGAGATCTGGGACTGCAAGTCCTCCTCCCCCTGGGTCCCCTGTGTCCTCATTTGTAAATAGACATCAGCATGTAAATTTAAATGACCAAGTTTTGTCTTGCTTATCTTTCTCATTTTGGATATAATCTTATTAGACAGCTTCACATTTTCTCATAATAATGATACTGGCTAAACCAGGAATTCTTAAATAATTATATTATTGCTGATATTTTAAAAATAAGACAAATAAAGTATATATTTACCTGAAATGCATACACAGACAAGCACAAAGGCAACATTTATAATGCAACATTGTTGGGTTGTAAGTTAGTTCTGAGATACAGAGCTGAGAGCCTCTCTAGAATTGTCCAGCATTTGATTATGTCCAGTTTGTCACAGTTACTTCTCAGGATTCAATCCTATCTCCCTTTATTTTGAAGCTGAACTTCTGGAATCTCCCTCAAACACCTTTTTGATTATTTTTTCAGATTGTATGCTTCAACAGGTATTTTACTTCAAAAATCACTTTATTTGCCTGGACCTATATTTATAATTTTCTTCATTTGTTTAATAAGAAACCATTAGCATATTTAAGTGACCTGACTTGGATCATATGTTGGATATATTTGGCTCAGCTTCTAACATTTTACCATCATAAAATAATGCTGGCTGAATGAGGATTTTCTAATTAAACAAATGATTAATGTGTAAAATCATTGACATTAAAAAAACCGATAAATTTTATTTGATGCCAGAACCGGGGGCCAAAATTGATAACATTTCAGGATTGAAATCCTATATGTAAGTGAGATATAAAGTGGTTCACAAATCTTGAGGGTAAGAGATTTTAGTAAAGATTGTGTTTTATATATGCAGTTGCTACCATTGCCTCTAAGGATTTAATGTCAATAAATATCTCTTTGTTTTGAGTCTGGACTTTGAGAATATTCCCAAAAGATTGGTTTGTTTTTTCATATTAGTATGGTATGACAAAAATATTCTTGTCACTTAGGTAAATTTCCTGTGTGTATTATGTGTGAGACCTTCAAGTCTTTTTACCTTCCTTGTCCATCATTTTCAGATGTGTAAAAAATATATACAAATAAGTTTCAGTGACATCTAAAAATTTGTCTCATTTTTGATGTATAAATAATATTAGTTCAACATTTCTCTATAATAATAATGCTGGCTCAATAAGAAAATTCTTAAATAAGCCATTTCTTTAAATATTTGATTGTTGATATTTAAAAATAAGCCAGATATTAAAATGCTTACAAGAAACACACATGTGCATAAATGTTGGAAGCTGCTAAATTGTATCCAATATGTGGTGAGATAGAGCTGACTCTAGAATGTGTAAGTATTTATGACTGTAGAAAGGTGAAGGTAAATATTCTGTTACCATAGTTACCTTTCAGAATTTAATCCCAAATGTCCCTTTATTTTGAGATTGGACTTTAAGAATCTTCTTTAAAGATTTTTACTGATTGCTTTTCCAGATTATATTAGTGGTATGGTAACATACATGCTTCTGAAACAAGTAAATAATATGTGCAATTTTCAATTAATTTCCCTTTACTTCCCCAGGCCCCCCTGGTTTCCTCATTTGTAAAACAAAACCAACCTAGTGTTTAAATGATCTGTTAGATTTCTTTGCTCTCTGTGATCTTATTGGATCTGCCTATAGTATTCTCCCTATTAATGATGCTGGCTCGGTAAGGAATGAATTCTTAATTAAATACTGTCTTTAGTGTAAGACAATTTAAGTGATTACACTCATACCAAAAGTGCACGCGCGTGCACACACACACACACACACACACACTATATAGAACATGCACATATGATTTTATCAGAATATATCATTTGATAAACCAACATTTTAGGGTTGGAAGTTGCTAAATTTTAAGTAATATACAGAGCTGAGGTTTTCTAGAATGTCTAGCATCATGACTGTTGAAGGTAAAGATTCTGTTAATATCCTGTTGCCATGGTTACTCTCTGTATTTAATCCCAAAGGTCCCTGTATTCTGAGGCTGGACTTCACTTAAAGAATGTTCCTCTAAGATCTTTTTGATTTGTTTTCAGATAGTTTTAGTGTGGTAACCTTAACAGGCCTCTGACACAGGTAAATTTATCTGTCTTGTTCTTTCAAATTACTTTACACCCCTTGTGCCCTGCCCCATTTCCTCATTTGTAAATAATGACCTAATCTCAAATTTAAATTTATGATATTCCTTCCCTTGTTGGTTGTAATTTTATTGGGTTAGCTAATCTTACCACAACAATATTATAAATTTTAATAAGTAAAAGTTAAATAATTGTATTATCACTAATATTAAAATAAGACAAGGAATCGGGCGTCCTCAGTCCTTTAATTTCATCCATTGTATGAAATGAATCACATATAGGATGATGAGCATTACAGATATGTTCTTGACTTGCTGAAGAATGCTGTTCTTTTTTTTAACCTGGTTTTCAGGGGCAACCATCTGCCGTTTCACTAATTGGAAAGGAAACTGGCACAGCAAAAGTTTTGCTTCTGTCATGTTAGAACATTCTTTCTTGGCTCTTGAGTAGACCCTATTATACAAGGCCTCTCATGACTTTCTGGAAAATCTTGCTCCATGGCTAGTTCAGGAACACTCGGAAGTTATCTTTGGTGTCATGATTTAGCTTCATCTTTTTGTCTATCTGGATCTGAATGATACATCTGCAGTCCTAAAAACAAGGTCCATCTTCACCCAGCTTCTGGGTCAGAATGATAATTAGCAGCTTTGTGAGTCGAGTATGCCCTGTTCTACAGAGAAGCAGAAACTCAGGCCACCTGGGGTTTAAGTTGTTTACAGGTATAGTAATATTTCATCCAAAAGGGTGTGAAATGAACTTAAACATATCTCTAAGAAATGCAAATGCTTTCCTAGAGCCCAGGGCTCTTTGGGGTATCACTGTGTTTTCTGGTGGGGGAGGTATTAGTTCCCCTCACTTCTGGGCTTGGGTTGCTCAGGCTGTATACTCTCACTGGGATCAAGCACCTCTATTTATACCTCCCAAAGCATGACATGCCAGCTTGCCCAACAATGCTTGTGCCCTGCTAGTTGGTGAGATCATCAAGGAAAGTCATTTTTTTTACCTTTTATGGTAATCTTAAGTTTAACAAAAGTATTTTTACCAAAAATAGTAATGTTGATTTTTAAAAATGACATGCTCTCAGGGTACTCCCTAAGGGAAAAGTTGCATCAATGAGGGGCTTGACATAAATGTTTTTAAGGTTCTTTCTAGCTTAAAACCAATGAATATATATTGCTTATAAATAGTGTCCACACAGAACATAGCTAAGAAAACTACATGCAGATTTAGAAGGACACACTGGAATAAAATTATTAGGTTTTACTGGACACCAGAATATAAAGTATTTATTTGCTATCAAAGTTGAAATAGTTAAAACATTAAGAAGATAATTGGTGGAGAAATGATTGTGGGAAAGGAATGTACCATTTCCATTATCATCAACAACAAATGTTGATAATCTACCAGCAAGCATTCTATTTTTAAAAAATATTTTATTTTCCCCTGTCATGTAAATATGTTTTAACATTCACTTTTAAACTTCCAAATTCTCTCCCTTCTTATCTCCCCTCCCTCATTCCTTCCTTGCTTGTTACTCTTCCTTGAGATGGTAATCATGTAATTGTAAAATATTTTTCCATATTAGTCATTTTATAGAAAAGATCTCAAATAAAAGAAGAAAGAAAATAAAATACAGTATGTTTCAGCCTGCATTCAGATTTCATCAGTTCTTTCTCAGAGAGCAGATGGCATTTTTCATCTTGAGTCTTTGGGATTGTCTTGAATCACTGCATTGCTGAGAATAAGTTACTAGGTCATTTACAGTTGTTCATCAAGAAATATTGCTTTCACTGTGTACAATGTTCATCACATTCTTCTGCTCACTTCACTTTGCATCAGTTCTTGTAAGTTTTTCCAGATTTTCTGAAAATTTCCTGCCTGTCATTTCTAGTAGTACTCCATTATTATCATATACCAAAACTTTTTTCAGCCATTACCCAATTGATGGACAACCCTTCAATTTTCAAGTCTTTGCAATCACAAAAAGACCTGAAATAAATATTTTTGTACGAATGGGTCCTTTTTCCTTAAAAAAATCTCTTTGGGATGCAGATCTATATACAGATAGATAGCCCAGGACCCTGAAACCAAGAACTTTGGAAATATCAATGTTCCCTAAACCAGCATCACTTGCTTACAAGCCAACCCCTACAGATGTTGAAAGGAGATGAGTATGCAGATGGGATCCCACCTTCCTTATCATCACCAGCAACAGTTGCTGACCAGCTGCCACCAACAGGCATAAAGCATAGGAACCCTGCCCGAGAGTGGCAGTACCATAGGCTACCTGTTTGCACTTTCAGACCAATCCTCAGTGTCTTCATATAGAAAAGAAACTTTTGTGAAGAAGGGACCAGCCATTCCCACTAACTGGAAATGAACTGCTGCTACACATAGTACAGGAAAGCCAGATGAATTGAATCAGCAAGGCACTCTACGGAGGCCAAAACAAGTCAAACTTCCACTATCACCTTGCCCAACATCTTCCTTCAAGTACTGAAAGAGTCCGGGACTTTTATTACTCAAGAGCCTTGGGGAGAATAATGCTTACAGCCTGATGCTCCTAGCAATCCATCCTGGGAAGGAACTCCTGTACAGATGCAGCTTGGCAGCAAGTAGCCCCTGCAAGGCCTATAGCATCAGCTACTGAAGACCAAGAAAAGCAAATTTTTGCTTCCAAATTCCAGTGGCTCAACATCAGAAAGCAATATGATTTTATTAGTGAAAATGACATTCAAGAAAAAACATTGTCATCAGCTTTGCTATTTGACCTTAAGCACCATGTACGGTCCTTTTGACTTAGAGCTAAAGTGTTCCATATGTGTTGTTTCTCCTATTTAAGTATGAGTTTTTTTGGAAAATAGTCTTACTTTGTTATTTGCTTCCCAAATCCCTGGCACAATGCTTGGTATGAAGTAATTCAGCCACTTAATACATGTTTCATTCATTAAGTTACTATTTAAAATGAAAGGCTATCAAAGAAATATGAAAAACACTGGATTTTGATAATGATATTTAGTGAAAAGTAGTGTGGTAAAACTGAACGTTGGAAAAAAAAACTGAAAATCAGGAAGACCTGGGTTAAAACTTTCCTCTGAAATGCATCTGGACTCGCCTAATTAATCTCAATGCCTCATTCAATTCCATAAAAGCCAGATGTTACAGTAGAACAGTGGTTGATCAGCTTCAATGAAGGGATTTGCCATACTGAGAGTTCTCTATAGTAGTAAAATTGCATGTCCTTTTCTAAGCAATGGAGGGATGTAAATGGAAAGCAAAAAAAATTCATTTTTTAAAGTTTATTTATGTAATTAATTTAGAATATTTTCCATGGTTACATGAATCATATTCTTTCCCTCCCCTCCTCCCCTCCCCCTCCTGTAGTCAATGAGCAATTCCACTGGGGTTTACATGTGTCATTGATCAAGACCTATTTCCATATTATTGATGTTTCCACTGGGGTGATCATTTAGAGTCTACATTCCCAGTCATAGCCCCATCGACCCATGTGATCAAGCAGTTATTTTTCTTCTTTGTTTCTACTCCCACAGTTCTTCCTCTGAATGTGGATAGCTTTTTCTCATAAGTCCCTCAGAATGGTCCTGGATCATTGCATTGCTGCTAGTAGAGAAGTCCATTATATTCGATTGTGTCACAGTGTATCCATCTCTGTGTTCAATGTTCTGGTTCTGCTCCTCTCTGCATCAATTCCTGGAGGTCACTCCAGTTCATTATTCCTTTGAGCCCAACAATATTCCATCACCAACAGATACCTCAATTTGTTCAGCCATTCCCCAATTGAAGGGCACCCCCTCATTTCCCAATGTTTTGCCACCACAAAGAGCACAGATATAAATATTTTTTAACATGTCTTTTTCCTTATTATCTCTTTGGGGTACAAACCCAGCAGTGCTATGGCTGGATCAAAGGGCAGACAGTCTTTTATCACCCTTTGGGCATAGTTCCAAATTGCCCTCCAGAATGGTTGGACCAATTCACAACTCCACCAGCAATGCATTAATGTCCCAACTTTGCCACATCCCCTCCAGCATTCATTACTTTCCTTTGCTGTCATGTTAGCCAATCTGATAAGTGTGAGGTAGTACCTCAGAGTTGTTTTGATTTGCATAGAAAATTCATTTTTATTTCAACATGCAAGGATATAAATTGACCAGGTATAAATACCTTTGAGAACAAATCACCTGTAACACAAATACATTAATTGGGTCACAAAGAGTTAGGAACACTGAAATGACTGAGCAATAACAACTTTATCCATTATGATGTAAGCTACTTCTGGGCAGGGACTGTTGACTGTCTTTGGACTTGTATTTGCAGCAGTTTAGACACATTACTAGGCACATAATAAATGCTTGACTTGAACCCTTTTAAAAAAGGGTCTAACTCTGAAGCATTCACTCAGAAGGGTGTGGAGAAGGCATTTGGCAGTAGTACAGACACAGATTTTGTTGGGAGTAGTTCATGTTATGTTAGTATTGCAAAGATCCATAATTTCATCCACTCTCTCTACCAATACAGATCAATAAAATTTATATAGTTTGCTGTATTTCTATGACCAAAGAAATCAATCAGTCAGGTAAACCATGATCTTTTGAGGATCCATGACTAGTTACTATTCCAACAGCAGACATGTCTGATATCAACCCAAGATCTGCTTGGGCATACATACATGTCATTTGATTCATTGACAGAGTTCCCTTTGAGAACCCCTATTAGTTCACTGACTTTGAGTAAATTTTTAATGGGGACAACACACTTATTGTGCATTCTTTACTATTGTGACAGAATGTCAGGCATGTTCATTTTCCTGAACATATGCCAGCTGGGAGTATCATAATACATCCAGGAAGAGTATGTGCAGCCTGTCACCCAGGGCAAGTTAACCTTTGTGCCTTGATGGACTTGCTAGGTTATCTATGAAAATTCACAGATGGAGGTTAAGGGTTCTGTTGATGAAGGGAGCTTGCACATTGAGAGCATCTCACATTAATAAATCTTATATCCTGATCCATTATCATAACTGTTTTTTCTTCATTAAAGCCATACTTCCAAATGTTAGTGCTAAAAACCTCATTTGCCTTCCCTGTATCCAATACTTTTAATTAGTGATTTATGGTGACCAAAGAATCTGGTGGTAAACCTCTTCCATCCTTTGTTAGGCTGATCTTGGTATAACAAACATCTGCTCTGTATTTACTGGCACTACTTGGCCCTTTCACTAATTACTGCCTCCCTCCTCCTTTAGAAATTTGGACAACAGGGCACTCATTATTTTCGTGAAATTCCTTACTTTCTGCCAACTGAATTTTGCAATATTTTGTCTTTGTAACCCTTCATTGTACTTGATGTTGCATTTAATTTGTTAACTAATTATGTGAGATGGCCCAGATCATCAATATTACTTTCTAAAGTGTTTTATAATTTCTAGTCAGTCTTGTTTTAAACTATTTTGTTATTTATTTAGACTATCATTTCTCTTCTCTTCTTCTTTATTTTGTGAATGTGTGAGATATGTTTTTATTAATTTCGCTGACTTATTAAGAGCTCTCTAAGTAGAATACCACCTATCTCTGCAGAGATAATTTTGCACCTTTTTTACTTTACTACCTCAATTTTTATCACTAATTAAGTGGGCAGGCAAAGTGAATTTTCCTATGAATGCTTCTCATGTTTCTTTTGTATATAATGCTAGATAATTAAGTGATTTAGAGATTTTGGTCCCACTGACACATGGAGATTAAAGACATGAGCAATTTTGACTTGTTCATAAGCAATCACTTTATTTGGTGATATAAAAAAGAATCCTGTATCTAGGATGATGGGTATCACAGATGTGCACTTAACTTGCTGAAGCCAGTCTGCAGGGAGCTATTCTTCACTGCCTTCATGCTGTCTTGAATCTCGTAATCCAGAGCAGTCCTGCTGCCCTAGGAAAACGACAGTGTCTGACAGGAAGCTGACGCAGAGGGACATCTTACATGTTTCTTAGTTAGAGAGACTTGCTGCTGCTGTTGTGAAATAGATTAAAACAAAACAAAACTGCCAATATTTTGTAACAGGAGCTTCCTTAAAAACACCATTTCCCAGGGCCAGTTCATAAAGGCTAAGAAGCCATATTAGTCTGGGTGCTGTTTAGCCCTGGTTTTCTGTTCTTTTGAATGTTGGGGATACATCTATATAACCTCAAAGTCTTGAAATCTGAGGTCAGGAAGAAAGCCAAGGTTTCTTATGTGGTTGCAGAATGCCATACTTTTAAGAAGCAGGAAGCCAAGACTTCCATCTGAGAAACTGTGTAGAGGTACTGAGATCCTTATCTAGGAAGTCTGGGATAAGCAGCAAACAACCTTGAACTGTGACTTGCAACCAGCTTAGGCCTTGTGGGGCATTAAGCGTTACTACCTTTCCTAGTGGAGGGGAGTTGATGCCCTCATTCCTGGGCTTCTTGGTGCCCATTTTTAGGATTCCTACTCGACTCTGGCCCTCCATATATACCCAGGAGGAAGTGCTACAAACTCACCTGC
This sequence comes from Monodelphis domestica, assembly GCF_027887165.1. Classification (NCBI taxonomy): domain Eukaryota; kingdom Metazoa; phylum Chordata; class Mammalia; order Didelphimorphia; family Didelphidae; genus Monodelphis; species Monodelphis domestica. Next base: position 39,781,598 of record NC_077235.1, on the reverse strand, counting down.
TCAATAATGCTTGACTTCTGGTGATAGCAGATGCATTTTTACTGGAAATAGTATTATTGTCCTTTTTTTTTTTTACCAAAAGTAGTAAATTGTCTTTTTTAAAAACAAAAAATGGTAATACTGACTTTTTTTACAAACCAAAAGTGGTAATATTGACTTAAAAATCTGACATGCCTTACTTTTCTTCATGGATGACACTCTGCAGTGTTGTGTGCCTTTGTCAATCAATCAGCATTTTTTAAGTGGCTGGAGGTACATATTCATAAGTGACATAAACCCCTTGCCTCAAGGAACTTACATTCTCCTGGGGCAGTAAGATTTCTTTACTATTGGGAAAGTTACATAAATGAGGGGTTTGGAATGAGGATTTTTAAGGTGCCTTCTCACTCAAAATCTATGAATATTGTGCCAGTGGGAAGCACAGCTAAGTGGGAAAGTCACATACAGATTTAAAAGGAGAGGATGGAATACATTTACTCTGCTGATCCTATGCAGATTTATTAAGCTCCAGAAAAGGAGGAATTGCAGCTATGATATCTAATAAAGTTGAATTAAAATAATAAGACAGAAAGAGTCAGAAGCAAAAGGATTATATCATTTTAGAATTTACCATTAACAATGAAAGAATTTTAATGCTATGTCAATTCCAGGGGAAAAAAGATCTAGACAGATAATGATGGTGATGGAGAACAAGAAGACTAGCTTAAAAAGGGCTTATAGACTTGATAATGATGCGGTAAACATTGTGTTTGATACCTACATGGTCATTAGGAGATTGCTTTCTGATTTAAGAAACTGTAGAGCTGTTTGAAACATTGACTACAAACTAAAGTATAAAGAACTTAGGTGAACTAATCATTTATATAGAGAACAGAGTAACTAATGCTAAAATGAAACATAAATAAAAACAGAAGCAAAATTGTAACCTTCTTTCGAAATCTTAGGTAGGTCCAGTGTTTATTTTGCTTCTAATTCAAGTTTCAGAATTCTGTAGTTCTATGAATTCACTTTTTGTTGCTCAGAACAAGTCTCTTCCAGAGCTCAGTTAAAATTATTCTTCCCAAAAGTACCTCCTTTCTAGAACAACTAGAACCATCCTTCCCCTTTCCAGCTTTTCTCTGCCTTAAAATTCAGACATAAATAAAATGATAATTGTGGTAAGACACTGGGAACAGAGATGACCAAGGTGGGAAACTGGGTAGATGGTACTGTCACACATAGAAATAATGACGAGGAGTTGGGGGAGGAAGATAATGAACTGAAATTAAGATATAGCATTGGGAATTAGAAGGGACCTTCTGTGTCATCTGGTATATTTTCTGAAACTACCCCATCCTATCCAACACGTATATACATGAATTTATAGATGGGGATAATCAAATCCAGAGAGAAATGACTTACCTAAGATCATAAAAGTAATGAGTAGTGGGGTAGCATGTGTGATCATTCCTGAGTACCTGTCACTTGGAGGGGAAGGTAGTCTTTCTACATTGGAAAATAATGGGGAGTCAGGGGGTACCTGAAGTCACATACCCTCTGATACTTCTTGGGTTTGTGAACATGGACTAGCATTTAATCTCTTGGATCTCAGTTTCTTTTTTTGGAGGCAGCTAACACAATGGGTAAGAGTCCTTACCCTGGAGGTGGTATCTGGGATCAAATCTTGCTTCTAATCTTCCTAGCTGTATGATCATGAGCAAGTCATTTAACCTCCCAGAACCTCAGTTTCTCCACCTGTAAAATGGTGAAATAGCACCGACTTCACAGAATTATTGTGAGAATCAAATGATAAAAAATATGTAAAGACTTTTATAAACTTTAGAACACTATATGAAGGCTAGCTATTATTATTATTCACACTTTAATGTTATTTTAAAAATATCCAGTGTAGTGGGCCGCTGGGTAGCTCAGTGGATTGAGAGCCAGGCCTAGAGACGGGAGGTCCTAGGTTCAAATCTGACCTCAGACACTTCCCAGCCATGTGACCCTGGGCAAGTCACTTGACCACCATTGCCTAGCCCTTACCTCTCTTCTGCCTTGGAGCCAATACACAGTATTGACTCCAAGACGGAAGGTGAGGGTTTAAAAAAATAAAAATATCCAGTGTAGCAACAATAATAAAAGAAGTTTGAATTGTTATATTGCCTTAAGACTGATAAAGCATTTTATTTCATCTCATTTGATTCTCATAATAAGCCTCAGAGGTAGATGCTATTATTATCCTTATATAACAGATGGGAAAATAAAGTTGAATGACTTGTCCAGGATCACATTGTTTGGTGCAGTATTTGAACAAATCTTCTTGACTTCAGGTCCAGAACTCAGTTATTTTGCCATCTATAATCCTAATACATATCCTTCTGACAAGACAGGATTGTTCAAGGTATGTAAAGCTCATTGAAGGCTTTAAGTCACTATGTAAGTGTCTCATTATTCTAATGCTATTCTAAAGCAAAATATAAGTTCAGATTTTGAGGTTTTTATTTGAGGACCAACATCCACCACGAGCAGGTATGACCTCAGTACTGGAACCCAGGCCATGCCCATCATCATTGACAAGAAGGAGACCAGTATTGCCACTGTAGGGAAGTGAGAACACTCCTAAACATTGTGTGTGAAAGCAACATGAGGAAGGAGAACAAGCCTAATTTGTCATCCTTCTTCCAGTCCAAGCTCAGTAAATGAAAAGGACCTGTGTCACTATCACGGTGTCTAATATCTTAACTCTTTAAAAATATTTCCTAATTGTACATCAGCTATGGGAGGGGAATAAGAGGAGGGCATGGAAAGAACATGAATCTTGTAACCATAGAAAAATATTCTAAATTAATTAATTAAATAAAATTCTCAAAAAAATGTTTCCTAATGCAATTCAGTGCTCTAGTTTTTTTTTTAATTTGGTCATTTCCAAACATTATTCATGGGAAACAAAGATCATTTTCTTTTATTCCCAACCCCCCTCCCTCCACCTCTCCCACAGCCGACACGCAATTCCACTGGGTATCACATGTGTTCTTGATTCAAACCCATTTCCATGTTGTTGGTATTTGCATTAGAGTGTTCATTTAGAGTCTCTCCTCAGTCATATCCCCTCCACCCCTGTAGTCAAACAGTTGCTTTTCGTTGGTGTTTTTACTCCCACAGTTTCCCCTGTAGTCAAACAGTTGCTTTTCGTTGGTGTTTTTATTCCCACAGTTTATCCTCTGCTTGTGGATAATGTTTTTTAGATCCCTGCAGATTGTTCAGGGACATTGCATTGACACTAATGGAGAAGTCCATAACCTTCTATTGTACTACAGTATATCAGTCTCTGTGTACAGTGTTTTCCTGGTTCTACTTCTTTCACTCTGCATCACTTCCTGGAGGTTGTTCCAGTCTCCATGGAATTCCTCCACTTTATTATTCCTTTTAGCACAATAGTATTCCATCACCAACATATACCACAATTTGTTCAGCCATTCTCCAATTGAAGGGCATCCCCTCATTTTCCAATTTTGGGCCACCACAAAGAGTGCTGCTATGAATATTCTTGTACAAGTCTTTTTCCCTATTATCTCTTTGGGGTATAAGCCCAGTAGTGCTATGGCTGGATCAAAGGGCAGACAGTCTTTTATCGCCCTTTGGGCATAGTTCCAAATTGCCCTCCAGAATGGTTGGATTAATTCACAACTCCACCAGCAATGAATTAGTGTCCCTACTTTGCTACATCCCCTCCAGCATTCATTACTTTCCATAGCAGTTATGTTAGCCAATCTGCTAGGTGTGAGGTGATACCTCAGAGTTGTTTTTATTTGCATCTCTCTGATTATAAGAGATGTAGAGCACTTTTTCATGTGCTTATTAATAGTTTTGATTTCTTTGGCTGAGAACTGCCTGTTCATGTCCCTTGCCCATTTATCAATTGGAGAATGGCTTGGTTTTTTGTACAATTGATTTAGCTCTTTGTAAATTTGAGTAATTAAACCTTTGTCAGAGGTTTTTTATGAAGATTGTTTCCCAATTTGTTGCTACCCTTCTGATTTTAGTTACAT